>NW_027185352.1:3111229-3578729 GCF_022577435.1 Embiotoca jacksoni | reverse complement strand
TCACGCGCGACTTCACGGGCAACAACACGAGGACGTGATGGAAACCTGCTGATATGTGACCGTCCCACCGACGTTACAGGAACACGAGGGTGTTTTTTGTTTCGGCCGTCTCGTGCCCGCGGTGCCTTGACGCGTCCGGCTACATTTGCACTCATCAACTCTGCCTGGAAAACTCAAAACGACATAAAGAAGAAGAAAAAAAATAAAAATGATCCCAACGTTGGTCGTTTGAAATTATTCAGGAGAACGAGAAAGGATGGAAAGTTCCTTCATGAGAAATTCTCCGACTGCTAAATGGACCTCTTTAAGGGGGGGGATGGTATGAAAAGTGCTCATTATAATACTGCGTGGAATATGTTGGAGACACGTGCGCTGCGGGACAGTGAGGACACATCAGGCCGAGCAGAGAGTTTTAGAAGAGACCTTTAAAGGTCAAACAGAAGGAAACCAGAAGCAGCACCCTGGATGAGTTATTTGTACTGTTTGTTGACGGGCTGTAAACTGCTGACACCGGCATATTACAACCTCCACACAGCAATCAAAAGCCTTTCACATGTCGGCTGATCTGTTCACGTCGAGGTAAAATCATTCAAAAACCAGGTTTATTTCTGCACATGAAGCTCGTGGTTTGTTTACCAATAAATAAACACAGGGACAAATGTCTGCGTTTCCTTTCATAATCACTTAAGACTGGTTTGTGTTTCAGGGACTCTGTCCCTCTGGAGACGTCAGAAACGACAACAATAGAACTGGTGAGTGCAAATGCAGCGGGACACCCAGCTGTGACGGCTCGATGGAGACGGAGGTTGAAACATGTTGTTGTTGTTGTTGCGCTGCGGCGGCTCCGTGTCCAAAAAAAACAAAAACTGTCTCTCTGAAGCATCCCATAATATCACTGTTCAGTAGTATCCCTCCATCGAGAATCTCTCACCTTCCAGATCTCCTTCTCTACGATTGTTTTTAAGACATCACTAAAAAATAAATCCCTCCTTGTTCCTTCAGCATCCCTTAATAATCTGAATGTTTGATAGTGGTTGATTAGAAACACGAAGAGGTGAAGGAGCGAGCGGAGCTGTAGCTTAGTGAGGGAACTTCTTCTTTTGTCTACTCTGTAAACACTCTCAGTGAAAAGTTCACCGACACTCTCAACACCTGACGGACTCTGAATCTCCCAGCGGCTCCTCCTGGTTTTTGATCTCCGACTTGACTTCACGGCTTTCACAGTATGTTGGCGCCACCTGGACGACAGCCGACGACCGTTGATCTCTTTCTGGTGCAAATCTTTGTTTTGTTTTTTGGAGAGATTTTAGAAAGGAAAAAGAAAAATAGAAAAGAAAAATCCTTCATGAACCGTTGTGGAGCCGGAGGCCCCCCCCCCCCCCCCCCCCCCCCCTTTTCCTTCTTCGTGTACTGTGAGCGGGCGACATCAGGCAGTGAGAGGTGAGAGGCCTCGGAGGTGGAGAAAGGACGTGCGCGCTCGGTTCCTTCGCGGCTGGTTTTTGGTCCGTCAACCCACCAGTCGGTTTTGAGATCCCGTTTCTGGATGCAGTCTAATGAGTCGTGTTACGCCGGGCCGGGCCGGGCCGGGCCAGGCCAACCGCAGCGCCTGCGTCATTCCTCCCGGGAGTGTTTAAAAGGGCAAAGCGGGGGTTAGTAAGGAGGGAGGGGGGGCGGTGGTTCAACAGGTGGAGGGTCTGAGAGGATCTTCGTGCTGCTCCGAGCTGCGGCACGCCTCGCGGAGATGCAATTTACGTGCATTTAATACGCATTGTTTTCGTCCGGCGCACATAGTGGTCCGACTGTCGGAGGGGTGAGAGGCTGCTCCTACGACAGCGAGTGGTTCTCCTGGGACTTTTTTTCTTCCTTTTTTTAAAAACATTTTTTTTTTTTTTTTTTGTAACAAAAACACTGAAACGTTGTGACTCAAGGGTTATTAGTTCAACACGAGCGAACAGAACAGCTTCAGTGGTGAAAGGCCTCTTCCCCCTCCCTGCTCCGCCGGGATTGGCCGGCGGACGTGTCCGTCACGTGGCCGCGGCGCTGCTCATTCGTTCCTAGTTTGCGTTTTGCTCCTCAGAGAGTCCCGCCTCCCGTCTAAGCGTCTGACAGGCAGCTCTGAACGCTGTCCATCCACAGCTGCGCGTTCAGGCTGTCCTGGGCACAGAAGTTATACACTCGTTTGGTCGTCTTGAGCTGCAACATCAGAGGATAAAGACGTTAAATAAAGTTAGTGGCACGTTACAGAGACATGTACAGAGGAGGCTATTCATGGAAATTGTCCTTATGATGTCCTCACCACTTGAGGAAAAACATCCATTTTGGTTAAATTGAAATCCGCCTACAGATAATCTGCATCAACTGAGGTTTTCTTGAGTTAAATTACTTTGTAACATGAAAACGAAATTTACATTTCTTTCTAGTTCTTCTCGTCCGGCTGTCGCTCAGCTTCAGTTTTCTGAATACAGTCCGGAAACTCGGCTCGTATTAAGTTGGCTCAGACGCCCTGAAGGGCGGACCAATCAGCGAACCGGTGGCGGTGGTTAAGCGGTTTGTCCCGCCCCCCCTCCTTCACTGTGATTGGACGGCTGTCGGTTGTAGGTAGTTGCAGCGTTGGCAGACTTACAAATGTTGAACTTGTGTACCAACACTCACTATTTTGAGTGAATAAGTGCGTTCACACTGAGACTGAGTACAGAAACATGCAGGTACAAGTACCAGGATGATGCACTCAAAACGGTCCAAAAAAGGAAGTGTGACACTGGACACTTTCCGCCCTAAACGGTAGAGGAAGTAGAGGAAGACGTCAGAAACAATGTAATGTGTAATGAATTTTGAAATGAAGGCATCTGAAGGACAAGACAGGTTGGAGACCTCTCGTCTGACGTTACGTGAGCGTGTTGCGTCACTTCCTGTCTACAAACGTTGTGACGAGTGTTACTTCTCTGCTATTTCAGCTTCTCTTCCTGAATTAAACATATCTTAACTCTCTCCACACTTCTTCTAATCTCAAGTTCAAACTCACGCTTGCTCTTCTTGAGAAATTCTACTGTTAAATCTTTGACCAACGTTCACTTAACTTGGCGTTTTGGTACTGCTAGCTTAGCAGCTAGCAATGGCTTCCCTCTCTCCCTCCACCTCTTCTTGTTTTTCCTGCTGTGTGACATGTTTAGTTACGACCCTGCCTTCCTTAATGATAATATTACCTGTAATAAATGTAGTGTAGTTAAGGCTCTGGAGGCCGGGGTCACCGAATTACAATCGCGGCTGTGCGCCACGCTAAATAACCAGCTAGCTGTAGGAGCTTCTCAGGGAGGGGGTGTACAGCTGCCCAGGGCTGCAGGCTGAGTTACCCACACCACCTATATTTAAAAAACTCAAGAAAAGATGTATCAATAAAAATGTAATAAAAATTGATCCAACCAAATTAATGGATAAAAAAAAAAAAAATCTGACAATTAAAAGCGGACTATTAAATATCAGATCTCTCTCGTCTAAATCTCTGTTAGTAAATGACTTGATAACTGATCATCAGATTGATTTACTCTGTCTCAGAGGCTGCAACAGGAAAAATATGTTAGTATTAATGAAGCAACTCCTCCCAGTCATATTAATTATTATATTCCTAGAGATTCAGGCCGAGGAGGAGGAGTGGCAGCAAACTTTCACTCAAGTTTATCAATTAATCCAAAACCTAAACTTAGTTATAATTCATTTGAGAGTCTGACTCTTTGTCTCTCACCCAAACTGGAAAGCAGAGAAACGGATTATATTTGTTGTTGTTTATCTCCCACCTGGTCCTTATTCACAGTTTCTAACTGAATTCTGACTTTTTATCAGATTTAGTGCTGAGTTCAGATAAAGTGATGATAGTGGGAGACTTTAACATTCATGTTGACATGGACAACGACAGCCTCAGTTCTACTTTTAGCTCATTATTAGATTCTATAATGAATTATGTAAATAAACCCCGTCACCGTGGTAACCACACCCTCCATCTGGTTCTGTCGTATGGCATGGAAACTGAAAATGTAATTGTATTTCCTCAAAACCCTGTTTTGTCGGACCACTTCTTATTAACATCTGACGTTACAATAATGGACTACACAGCATGTGAGAATAAATCTCACGACAGTAGATGTCTGTCAGATAATGCCGTGCCCAAGTTTAAGGAAGCAGTTACATGCTTATCCTCTTCGATGCCGTGTGTTAAAGCAGTGGAAGACATCTATGTTGATCTTAGTCCTACACAAGTGGATCATCTGGTAGAAAACACTGCAGTATCTCTGCTACAACTCTAGATAATGTTGATCCTCTGAAGAAGAGAGTCATGAACCAGAGTAAGTTGTCTCCGTGGTACAACTCAAAACTACGCTCTGCTAGGCAGCGACTAGAAAGATGGAAAGGAAATGGCATTCCACTAATTTAGAAGAATTTCACCTGCCTGGAAGGATAGTCTAATATTATACAAGAAAGCTCTTCGTAAGGCCAGGACTTTATGTTATTCATCATTAATAGAGGACAACAAGAACAACCCCAGGTTTCTTTTCATCACTGTAGCAGGCTGACAAAGAGTCACAGTTCTGTTGAGCCCTCTATTCCTTCAGCTCTCAGCAGTAATGACTTCAGATCAACCTATCTATTGTAACCGGCTATGTACTGCAGGCTTTTAAAGTGGCTGTAATTAAACCTTTACTTAAAAAGGACTCTTGATCAGCTGTTTTAGGAAATTATAGACCAATTTCCAATCTGACGTTTATTTCTAAAATCCTTGAAAAAGTTGTTGCAAATCAACTTTTTGATCATTTACAAAGGAATGATCTGTTTGAAGATTTTCAGTCAGGCTTTAGAGTTCATCATAGCACAGAAACAGCTCTGGTGAAAGTTACTAACGACCTTTTATTAGCCTCAGATAATGGACTCGTCTCTAGACTTTTTCTGGACCTCAGTGCTGCTTTTGATACGATTGATCATACGATCTCATTACAGAAATTAGAAGACGTTACAGGATCAAAGGAACTGCATTAGATTGGTTCAAATCCTACTTATCAGATATATTTCAGTTTGTTCATGTCAACAATGAGTCTTCCAGACAAACAAGAGTTAGTTATGGAGTTCCACAAGGCTCAGTGTTAGGTCCAATACTTTTTACTTTGTACATGCTTCCATTAGGAGATATCATCAGGAAGCACTGCATCAACTTCCATTGTTATGCAGATGACACTCAGTTATATCTTTCTATAAAACCAGATGAAACTAATCAGTTAGTAAAACTTGAAGCCTGTCTAAAAGACATAAAGGCCTGGATGACCAAAAACTTCCTGCTTCTAAATTCAGACAAAACAGAAGTTATTGTTCTTGGTCCTAGACACCTCAGAAACTCTTTCTGTAATCACTTAGTTACTCTAGATGATGTTGTCTTGGCCTCCAGCAAAACTGTGAGGACCCTTGGAGTCATATTTGATGAGGATTTGTCCTTTAGACACCAGATAAATCAAATCTCCAGAACTGCCTTCTTTCATCTATGTAATATTAATAAAATCAGGAAAATCCTTCCTCAGCGTGATGCAGAAAGACTCATTCATGCGTTTGTTACTTCTAGGCTAGATTATTGTAATTCCTTGCTGTTAGGATGTCCAAATTACTCATTAAAAACCTGCAGCTGATCCAAAATGCTGCAGCAAGAGTAATGACGGGATTTAGCAAGAGAGATCATATTTCTCCAGTTTTAGCTTCTCTTTACTGCTTCCTGTGAAATCAAGAATAGAATTTAAAATTATCTTGCTGACTTACAAATCTCTACATGACCAGGCTCCATCATATCTTAGAGATCTTATAGAACCATATAATCCTAGCAGAGCACTTCTCTCTCAGTACGCTGGTCTACTTGTGGTTCCTAGAGTTCATAGAAGTAGAATGGGAGGCAGAGCTTCAGTTTTCAGGCTCCTCTCCTGTGGAACCAACCGGCTCCCAGTTTGTGTTCAAGGGGCAGAAACCCTCTCTAGCTTTAAGATTAGACTCAAAACGTTCCTTTTTGATAAAGCCTATAGTTAGGGCTGGCTTAGGTAGACCTGAACCAACCCTTAGTTATGCTGTTATAGGCCGAGGCTGCTGGGGGACCTCGTTACATGCTGAGCTTCTTTTCTTTCCTTCTACTCTTTAACTGACTCACACCTCATCATACTTTTCTCTCCCATAGTTTCTTCTTATTGTCTGTTGTCTCCATTCAGTTCCCTCACTCGCGTAGCTTCTCTTCTTTCTTTTGCAGATGTCCCGTCATGGAGCTGCATGTCTCTGATCTGCGCTTGTCGTCTCCACCAACAGTTCTTCTCTTGTATCTCTATGCTGTCCTTTTCTGTCTCTGCTCTCCTCTCACCCCAACCAGTCGAGGCAGATGGCCGCTCACCTCTGATCCTGGTTCTGTCGTAGCGTTCTTCCTGTTAAGATGGAGTTTTTCTTCCCTCTGTTGGAGGTTTTTCTCCCTTATAGAGGAGTTTTTTCCCTCCTAGCTTATGTTAGAATTGTTGAATTGTTGTGTTTCTCTGTATAATATTGTAAAGTCTTGCTGTAAGGACATTAATGTGTTAAGTGCCATGAAATAACCTGTGTTGTGATTTGATGCTATATAAATAAAATTGAATTGAATTGAATAAGCTGCAGCTGTTGCTGAACACAAAGTGTCCCTTTTTCACTGCTGCTAGATAGAAGAATCAAGAGTGTTTATTGAGTGAGTTAAACAGAGGAAACAAAAACACGTTCATTTCTGTGTAAAATAAGTAAAGATGCAGATATTTTGGCAGGTGATGTGTTTACTTGTTGAGGTTATTTCCTGTCAGTGTGCAGTTGACAAGTAAGTTACACAAGTAGGAGTCCAAACATGGAAGAGCACTAATTGTTAGTGTACTAAGAGAAGCGTGTCATCTGGAACACAACAGTGTCAGCCGGGTTCGGGGCATGCTGATTGGCTGAAATGAACCCGAGGTCTACGCCCAGTAGGATGGAACGACCGTCCCAAAGGCTGGAGACCAGACTCATATTCACAGAGATGAAACTGGACAAAAGTCAGACTACCGCGACGGTGAAAGACGAAACCTGCTGGGGTGAGTGCTGCCCTGCCGGAAAAAAAATTAAAATGGAAGTGAGCTCACATCAAAGAAGGCCTTCTCATCAATGTTCTTGGGCGCTCCCATGGTGGGCGTTCCCGCCATGACGGACTCCACGTCGGCCAGATCGATCACTCCTTTGCACTCCTTGTCCTGTCTGGTCTCGTAGTATCTCAGCTGGGGACGGGGACACGTGGTCAGTGAAGACAAACCGCTGGAACCCTTCAGATGGTCTGGATTAGTGGGTTTCTTTCTCTTACCTGATGTTTGGTCTTATCCAACACAAACCACCGCGGTTTCCATGGTTTCAACAACGCCCCTTTCTTGAAGAGAATGCCTTCGAAGCTCCTGGTAGGAGGACGAAACA
This sequence comes from Embiotoca jacksoni, assembly GCF_022577435.1. Taxonomy (NCBI): domain Eukaryota; kingdom Metazoa; phylum Chordata; class Actinopteri; family Embiotocidae; genus Embiotoca; species Embiotoca jacksoni. The sequence goes on along the minus strand of NW_027185352.1, from coordinate 3,571,262 downwards.
CAAGTAGAGACGTGTTGAGGATTTATCTCACGCGAACACTTTGACACAATCTTTTCTGAACAAGGTTCTCAGCGTACGACTGAAAAGACGTTGTGCTGTTCTCTCAGCTCTGTCGCTTTATTTCCACATGGTCCCACCTGTTGCAGCAGCACAGCTCGCTTTTAATGGCTTCTGGTCATATCTTAATTTTATTATACATCATTTTTAACGTGTTTTTTTTTTTTAATCCATTATCTTTTCCTCCACACTTTTGTAACTTTTACCATCTGTTTAGTTAAATTGACATACTTTTACCTACATTTCTTTAATCTCTATCGTCTGGCGTGAATTGGTCTCAAAGTGGTTTTTAAATGGTCTTATTTTCCCTTTAATTTGTTTCTAATCAATGTTTTTAATTTGTTCTCACTGTCTGTGTTATTATTGGCCTGTCAATCATCTGTAAAGCACTTTGAACTGCACCAAAATGTACAAAAAGTGGTTTATAAATAAAGTTGGATCACTTGATCTCTTGAGGACACTTCAGCTGTGAGGTTGCTTTAAAAGCACGACTCGTCCCCACAAGGAGCAGCTCTGCTCTCAGACCGGCGGCGGGGCGGGCAGGGCCGGGGAGGGGGAGAGGAAAGGCGGGGGAGGGGGAGGAGAGGGGCAGCGGCGGGTACGGACCTGTTCTCGCTCTCGGTGCTCTGGAACTGGCTGTAGAGCGTGCTGGTGCTTGGCCGACCGGCGACAGGCGTGGAGGTGGCGCTGGCCTCGCAGTCCAGAGCCAGGTTGATGGAGGAGCCCACGCCGCTCTCCTGCAGGTAGATGCCCTGAGAGCGCCGCTGGTGGCTCAGGTTGGACGACATCAGCAGGGAGCTGGAGAACGACGGCTGAGGAGGAAGGACGGACGGAAAAAGGATCAGACGGGCGGTGTCGGCATGAGAGCGGAGAAATGTGTCCGGTCTTTTAACACCAACTTAAATACATCCACACTGTTAAGTTGTACAACAAGACAGTAAAAACAGACACGAGGTTCAGGGACATATTGTTCATATCAACCGAGTCTGTTTCTTTATGTACTATAATGAACAGACTTAACATGGCGGCCTGCAGTTTGGATTTAAAAAGCCAGCAGGGCTGAAAAGCTTCAGGATTTGTAGTTCAAAACAAACACCGAAGTCCTTAATTGCATTCTACTTTTCTACCACTAGATGTCAGTGCAAAACATCTACAAATTCTTTTCACGTGGAGCTCAGACGGTTCAGCAGGTTGATCTGATCTTCTTTTGTTTACAAAAAACAATCAACTCTCCATGTCTTCGAGGGGAAAGTCTTGACATCGTGGACTCCAAAATAAAACAACAAATTACACACATCTGTTGCAGCCACACACATTGATAAAAGTTGCCTGTCCACAAGCCGAGATTTTTTATTTTAAGCACTACCTGATAAAGAATAATGTGTAATGAGTTGCTTTGATGATGAGCCTACTGCACATCCCAGAAATATTCTAGTTCTAATCTTTGTTAATTATTTATTGAACGTGGAAAACCACGGGGTTCCTAAAAGTGATAAAGCTTCACGGAACGGACTGTGACTGTAATATAGAAAACAACGACTACGTCTGCTGTCAAAATAAGAGCTTCAGATGTTGTTAACCTAATATTAACTCTACACACAAAAACAAAGTGCAGTCTCTTGCAACTGGAAGTGCGTGCAAAGATTAACATACAGTATTCCTCATTTTAAAGAAGACCACATTTGCCACAAACCCCGTCACGGCGGGTTTTTCTCCGGTGAACGGTGTTTGTTTTGCTGATAACAGAAAAGGGAGCAGAAACGTGCTGACTGTAAAGGAAGAGGTCTTTTCTCATTAAAGTGAGCTCAGCTTCTGTTGATGACATTTTTTGCAAAAGAATCGCGGGAATTTTGCAAAATTGCAAGCTCCCGCCGATATTGCGGAGATTGCAGATTTGTGTTATTTATTGCCATTATGATTTCCAGAAAGGGACTCGATATGGCGGAGTTGTTTATAAACGGCACCTCAGTCGGACGTTTCACCTTCTGAGTGAGAGTTTTTTCGGCGTCAGTTTTATTTTTGAGAGATCTTTTTTTTTTCGGGAGGGGATCTGAAACCGCTGACTCACCTTGCTCTCCAGTTTGGCCTCGGTCCTCTGGGTGTTCTTCATCTTGTCCCAGGTGTCCTTCCACTTCTCCGACGTCTGGCCGAGCTCCGCCTCCAGACTCTGCAGGTCCTGCAGCAGCTTGGTGATGGCGTCGGGCACCACCTTGCTCTGGCTGTCGTAGCACGGCCACACAATGCGGCGCTGCGACTTGGGCCCGCTGGTGTCGGGTTTCTCCGCCGTCTCCTCGGCAACGCGCTCCTGCCGGCCTCTCAGCTCCCAGTCGTAGGACGGCCCCTCTGACAGAGTCTCCTCCGTGTAGAAGTCCCACACCTTCAGGTTGGAGATGAAGGTGTACGGCCGCAGCACCTGGAACAAACAACAACTTTAAATACAGCCGGCAATGTGTCTTGCTTTGATCCTCGTGAACTAAAGTTACTGAAATGCTTTCAATATTGAGTTTTGAATCTTGTTTTCCAGCTACTGAGGCTTCAAGTTTTGGGGTCGGTGTCCCGGTGGAGCAGAGGAGCCGTCGGCGTCTCTCACCTCATCGTCCTCCGGAGAGAACATGTAGTTGTAGAAGATGGGTGTTTTCTTGTTGAGTCTGTCGATGTAGTCCCACACAGACTTGCACACCTGAGGACTTTTCCTCTCGCCTTTCTCCTCATACAGAACTCCTGCGCACACACAAGAGGGAATCGTCAGTAACACGAAGCTGCACCATCACCTCCCGAAGGAATTCATCCCGGTACACAGGCAGCCTCTGCTCACCCAGCTCGATGCGCTCGTAGTCCGAGTCGAGCAGGAAGGTGCGGAAGCGGTTGGACACGTGGTGGTAGGCCAAGAACTTCAGGTAGTACTGACTGAACTCAAACTCCATGGGGAACTGGAGGTGGATCTGGGGGAGGGGGGTTAGTTTGATTTGAAGAAACGAACTAATCACACCGACAGCTTTTCTTTTATACTCTGCTGTCTCCTAACAAATAGTTAACCGTGGCAAGAAAAATTAAAAAAAAGTCGATTATATAAAGACATCCTGCGCTGACCAGGTAACTAACACTCAATCTGTCTGTCTGAGGAACATTGCTGCATTTTAACCCCACCTCTTATTTTGCTGTCTGTCAGTTCTCTTCTGTCTCTTATCTATTAAAGGCAGAATATATCCACAGAACTGATTTATTCTGTAGCTTCTAAATCATATTTAGCCTCTGAAGCTGTCCTGAACCTGTTCCAGCTAACTTTTAACAATTTTCAGCAGCTTGAACATTGTGTTTGGCTCTCCACTTCCTCTTCTTTATGAAGGTCATATTTTCATACAGCGCACAGCTGACGTAACTGTAACAAAAGCTCTGATGTGTCGAACACAGCAGAATATTCAGCAGTGTAACAGACGACTTCAGGTCTTTCAGGAGGCACAAATTACATCATTGATAAAAAAAACAACAACCAATAAATAAAGTCTGACTTTTAGGTAAATACACACAAACACACACAGCATCGTGGATATACTGTATACGTAATAGGAGAACGGAGGCCTGCTGACCTTCATGCTAGATAAGAGTGCCCTCGTGGACTGGAGGTGAGAGTTAGAGCAGATTGAGTCTCCTTTAAAAGTTTTAAGACGGTAAGTTAAAAGTTACAGATGAAGCACCGCAGCTGCTGCTGCTCTTCTAACATGCTGCTTCTACGTAGACAACTCTGGTCTGATGTATTTGGTTCCTCGCGTTCAAATGACTCTTTTGCGCTGCAGCTCTGAAAGTACTTTAGATGTGAAAGAAGCTGAACTTCAGCACAGTATCAAATAACAGACCTTCTGTCGCGATAAAATCCCGACGTGCAGCGTGGCCGACCTACCTGGTGCACACAGTCGAGGAACTGCAGGAAGACGGGGGTGAAGCCGCTGCTCTGGCTGCCCAGCGTCTGAGCTCCGCGGTGGCTGAACCTGTGACCAAACGACAGCCACTCCTTCTCCACCAGCAGCCGGAAACCGTCGAAGGTCCTGTAGTAGGGATCCGACAGCAGCTGCACCAGGGACACCACCTGCAGGCGCACACACACACACACACACACACGGTGTCACATAAACACACACAGATGAAATGAAATGGATCCAGTCACTGTGTGCGTGGAGATTCGTCACGATTTCTCTGTCTTGTCAGTCGCACCTGTGTGGTGACGTCCCAGCCGTCCTCCAGGCTGACCATCACCGATGACCCCGTGTCCAGGAGCTCCACCACCAGGACAGACACCTGCAGCACTCTGTGGAGCTGGACACACACACAACACACACACACACACACACACACACACACACACACACACACACACACACACACACACACACACACACACACACAGAGTCAGCATGAAACAGCTGAGGGCTCAGAGTCCTCCACAAACGTTACCGGTGATGTACTGACCAGCGCCATCCACTCCGAGTCCTCCAGGCAGCGCATGAAGCTCATGTTGGGGTCAGAGGTCGAGGAGCTCGGCACGCAGGCCTTTATCAGCTTCTTGAAGCTGTTCTTCACCTGCCGCACGTCGCACACCTCGATGGGGACCACCTCCCACTGCTGGAACGAGTCCTGCTTCCCTCCCTGGAAACACCACAACAGTCCGATCAGTTAATTTCTTTTCTCTTTATTCTTTATTTGGCTCTTAAAATCTGAACATTTTAGACGTTTTCTTTCTGTTATTAGCCAACTTTATTTATTCTTTTTGTTCATGCTAATCACAGCTACCAGACTTTAATTGGCCTTACTAACTCAGCTGTCAACACCAGATCACAGAGCGGCTCTGAGAGCTGGAAGCAACAAACTGAACTTCAGCTCCTGTTTGTCAAATCCTGGTTTATATCAATCTCAGTGATCTAACCTGTTACAGACTCTATCTTCATCTCAATGAAGTCACTTTTATTGGCATTTCCTTTCGTAATAGATATTAAATTATGGAGCAATGTGAACGTGGCAAAACTCAACATAAATGAAAGGTGTTGGATGATTTTTGAGACGTTTGTGTGCGAGTCTCTCTCAACTAACGGAAACTTATGTTCTCTCTGTTAAGTTTATGGACCAATATTGGTGCTGAAATGTGGGAAATGTCTGATCTACAGACTTTGTACTCTGCTCAGAAAAAATATCTCATTAACATGTAACATAATAGATAAGTTTCTCTTTTTTTAATTGTGTTTTTTTGGGGGTTTTTTTCCAAAGGAGGAGCTTCGAGACGTCCTCCTAAATGGCATGAGATTAGTTTGGAGAGTGAGACAGACTGAAACAGCAGTCTCACACCAAAGGCTTGACAGTTGGAAACTCTTTAAGTAATTGTGAAACAAAGTTCTGGAACAATTATATTGTAACCCGTTCTTGTGCATTTCTTGTGCAGTGAGAAATCCTGTTGAACACCAGCGGATCACAGACTCTGCTGCTGCTTTTCTCTTGTAATATTTGCGTCTGTTTGTGTTTGTGACTGTAATTTATTGTCTCTTGCAAAGAAAATCAGATGTTTTTAGTGAGATTAATTGCCTAAATAAAGCTGAACTAATCACAATGTGTCGTGTGTCTGCAGTATATAATGAAATACCAGGAAACATTTGTTTAGACACATGTCCTTGCTCACCTTGAGTTGGGCTTTGTCCCCGATGATGTAGAGGTAGGCCTTCTGCTGGCGGAGGAACAGCGCCTCACTCGGCCCTCCGTTGGGCTGCGGAGACTCTTTCCCGGCCAGACGCGTCCCCACGTCTGGGTTGTAGGCACTTAGACGCCCGCTGCCCCGGATGCTGCCCCATTTACCTGCAACGCAAACACAGACAACGTAGAGTCTAAGTAGAGTCGAAGGCAGAAATCTTGTCAATGTTAAACTGCCATCGAAGGATTGTTGCAGTTCACTACGACCCACGTCATAATAAACTGGAATGATCCTTGAATGTGCGTCTCAGCACACAGATGTGTAAAACGTCCACCGCTATCGGCAGCCATGCTGATAAACAAGGCAGAAGAACACCCAGTCCAATTCACTACATCTACCTGAAGAAACATTATGAAGAAACTCTGATTGTTGTCGACAGTCAGCAGAGAGAAGAATCAAACAGGAAACAACAAACAGGACGTCAGACAGCAGAGCTGCAGCGGCAGCATGCACACACTGATCAACACAAGCAATAACAACAGACCATTAGTCCGCAGAGACAACAGACTACCAGGGAGGACGCCAAACACAGTGACACTACTGTTAAAGAGATCTGATTGGTTAGACAGGAGTGGAGGCAGCGGTGGAGGAGAGGGAGGGAGGAGAGGGGGGGGGGGGGACCTACTGTACCTCTAGGAGGGTTCCTGGCCTTGCCAGACACTTTGGGTTGAGAGAGGGAGATGACTTTCGCCCTTTGACCAAGAGCTGAGGTCAAATGACAAAGACGGGCTGTTAACCAACAACACTACTCAATGGGTTCACTCTACTCGTACACACACACACACACACACACACACTCACACACACTCACTCACTCACTCACACTCACTCACTCACTCACACACACTCACACACACTCACACACACACACACACACACACACACACACACACACACACACACACACACACACACATGGATCCTAAACGTGAGCTCCAAGGGATGGATTCACTGATTTATTGTTTAGGTCAAGTCCCAGTTTCAGGAACAAATTTCAGACTGAAAACAGAATTCACACATTTTACTTGGAAACCAGGACTGTGACAAACTAAAGCTAACAGGGGAACGACAGGATCACCATGGAGACACACAGCCGTAGCTCACCTCCTCTGCTAAATGTTCCAGGCATGTCCTCCTTGGTTCCCATCACCTGCTTCATCAGAGCTCCGATCTTGGGCTGCCTCAGTTTATCTGACGAATCTGTGGGGAGCAGAAACCATTAGCTGTGTGACTCCAGCGTCCTGACAATTAGTGAGATCCTCCTCACAGTAACATGTCCACCCACCGGAGGTGCTCATATGTGTGGACGTGAAGCCGCTCAGCGTGTTCCTGCCACTGCTCTCGCTGTAAGAAGGCATGGAGCTGATGATGGCCTGCAGGTACTTCTCCTGCTCCAGACTGGTGGAGTCTGCCTGGGAGGGCACTGCACAGTGGAGAAAAGGTGAATTAGAGGGGTTTGGTTGCGAAGCTGAAACTTAAAAGCATTGACAGAAGGGCGGCTTAATTTGACTCAACACGGGAAACCTCACTCGGCACGGAAAGGATCAACAGATTGATAGCTTTCTTTTTTTTTTCCTTTCAGGTCTTTTACAGGTAAGTTTGAGTGGCGTGACTAAAAAATGTCTGCAGTTCCAGAACCTCCTTGATTATTTCTTTAACCAGAAATGACCCTCCATAACCTCTAATCTTTTTTCCACATTATATCTAAACACCACATAGTCACAGCTCACACTCCTTGAATGAAGACTCTATAACTGATTAGAAAATTGAGCAGAAGCAGATGAAATAAACCCGGAAAATCCTCCCAAAAAGAACACACTAGCTGTACTCCCCTCCCATAAAGCTTCAACCGGGAACACATCTTTTGCCCACCTGAAGCAGGAGCGTTGGGGGACTTGAAGAAGCCCACCACTCCTTTAGCGTGAAGGCCCGCGGAACGCAGCAGGACCGCCTTGGTTCTGGAATTCCTCCAACACACCACGGGGAAGCGGTTCTGCCGATAGCAGCGGCTGATTCTCTGGATGGTTGTGTCTGGGATGCTCTGAGGGACAATCAGCAGGCCGGGGTAGCTGTGACACACACACACACACACACACACACACACACACACATACACAGTATTAGGCACTAGGTATACATGACTCCTCAGGCCTCATACACCTCTGTGTGGTCTTCCCGTGGTCTTGTACCTCCTGCAGACCGTGTACATGCGGTTAACGGTGGAAATCCTGAAGGGCTCGTTCTTAGAGCGCGTCAGGCTGTTGCTGAGCGTGCCCAGACCAAGGCGCTGGTAGTCGCGACAACAGGCACGCTCCACGACGTTGCTCATGGTCTGTCTGTCCGACGAGCGCATGGTGGAGGAGAGGGTGAGGGCGCTCTGGTCCACTTCCTCCGAGACTGTGGAGAAACACAGCAGAGCTCAAAGCACGGTCTTTGCGTATAAAAAACAAGGACGTATATTTCTGTTTTCTGTTTTGAAGTCAACAATTTCTAAAAGTAGCCGGAAAACACAAAACCACTGAATAACTTTCCTGAAGAAAACGTGTTGAGATCTGGAGTTGAAGTTGAAGTGATTTAGTAAAATATAATCACTATTTTCAACTTAAATGTAAACACTTGAATGCATTTGAGATGTCAGTTGGAGGGTAATCAGTGAAATGTACAAGATGAAAACAGTTGAAATGTCGTTTGATGTGTAAAGTGGTAAAACTCGGTGGGATATTGAGTATTGAGATATCCTGGAACAATCAACAATCAACACAACCAGTAGCTGAATTTGACTTCAGATTATTTCCACCATGATACCTGAGATTTCGTCCTCATCCAGCTCCGACTGGAAGCTGCTTCTGTTCTCCCAGGTGGGAGGAGAATACTTCTTCCTGGTCACATACTGCCGGCCGATGGTCCTCTTGGCACTCTTCACCAGGTTTTTGGAAAGCGTCCTGAAGGACACAATGAGGAGCAAAGACAAAAGTGAACATTTCTAAAATACACAGTGCTGATTCATCAGTATGTCCCATTCACAGTCACTTCCTGTTGGCTCTTTTAGGCCACAAATGTGGCCCCACTCCGGCCGAAAATGAGCTAATTGGACTCGGTGTGCGTCTGCATGCGTAATCGACAGCCATGAGTTCACTGGTGTGTTGCTGGTGCTTCAGCGTGCCACGGGGCAACAATCAGAATTAATATGTCTGAATGGAGGATTTCTAGCACACATGCACACACAGAGTGCAGAGATGGAAACAACAGGGCCGATTTAACTGCTGCTACATTTTCCACTGATGAATTATTCAAAGGCTTCTCTCATGCTGCTTTTATTCTCCACAAAAGAGGGCAAACGTGTGTGTGTGTGTGTGTGTGTGTGTTAGCCAGACCTATCTGCTGATCTGCAGTCAGATCAGGAGAATGATCTGGCTGCCCCCATATGTCATTCTGGTATAGAGAGAACAACACTGGAGTCTCTATTGGTTGCCTAACGACCTCTCTCCAAGTCTCCAAGAAGTAGCTGCACCATAACTGTTCCTTCTACGACAATAAAAATAGTTTCGTGGCATGTAGTACTCCGTTTAAAGTATTCTTTCATTATCAATTAATCTGTCTATTATTTTCTTGAATAATTGATTAGCGGTTTGATTTTTAAAATGTCAGAACATGGTGTGAAATATCAACCCGTGTTTTCCAGAGCCCGAGGAGCAACCTAAAAAGTCTTGATTTGTCCCGACCAACAGCCCACAAGCAAAATATATTATTATAGAGGATGAAAGGAATGAGAAAAAAAAATTATATTTAAAATGATGAAATCAGAGAATATTTAATTAAAACAATGACTCAAAACAATGAATTCATAATAAAAACAAATGAGAAATTATTTATTGATTAACTAATCGTTTCTAAAATTGGTTGTTTCCAAACCAGCCACCAAGAGGACAGCTGACAACAAAATGTTTGTGTGTCCCGACTACAGCAACCCAAACACTGTTTCTGACCTACAACTACTTTTCTTGCAGTAAATTATCTCCCCGCCCCCCTCATACTCCTAATAAACTCCACTACAGTTGAAGAACTGCTGGCCTCGGCTAAACACTGCAGCTGCATGTGGCCGTGATGCTTTGTGAAAATTCCTGAGCTCGAGGTGTAAATGTTTGACTTTAGCGAGCAGGTGGGGGAGCAGTAAATGCAGCTGATGTTAAAGATTTCAACCATCACTTGGTTGACGTACTGTACAAGTAAGGTTTGTCTGTGCTGGACTGACAGCATGTGATGGGGTCAGTGGTTAGGAGTGATCTAACAGCCTGTCATTGCTTTGCCGATGAAAGGCTCCGTACATCTAAACCAGGGTTTTCTGCGTTCTTTAGTTTCCCTTCCATAAAACCGTTTTGTGTACTGTAAAATGTTTTTACTCTACACTGATGTGTCCTCACTTGAGCGACTGGTTTTTGTCCTTGGTCTTGTGCTCCACCACCATCTTGCCGCTCTGACCCACAGTGAAGGCGAAGGTGCCCTGGACGTGCTGGGGATAACGCAGCTTGTGCACGTGTTTCCTGAAAACCTCGGCCAGATCGGATGCCACCTCCTCGTCAAACGCGATCTTCATCAGCTACGAACGGACAGAGAGACACATGGACATGCTGTAAAAAAATACGAGAGTTACATATTTAGTCGGTGTGTGTGCGATGTAGAGAGCAGGTTACCTGGAAGGTGCAGGATCGCAGCTGAAGCCCCTCCTGGACATACTGGTCCAGGGTTAACGTGACTGAGATCCTTTTCTCCTTGGTCAGAGAGGCGATGGGGAAGGAGCGAGTCACTATCTGCTCCCCGACTGTAGGAGGAAAACAAACAGTCATGAAGTCACCGGATGTACAGAACAACACAGTGTGACCAATGAACATAAAAAGCCAACAGTATTTTTGTGTATCTGTTGTCATGTGTCATTTCTCACCCAGTGGGTCGGTGGGCGTGCCCTTGAAGATGAGGCGGTAGGTGGTGAGGAAGATGGCGCCCTCTGCGGGCAGGAGTGGCGGACCTCCCATCAGCCCCGTGGCCTCCTCGCGGCCGTCGGGGATCAGGTGGACCCGCATGCCATCCATCACCAGCTCCTCACCCGGCAACAGAGTCGGCCTCAGCAGCTTGGGCTGCGTGGAGACAAACAGAAGGAGAGAAGGAATATTAACGATGCAACAGGGAAGAGTTGACTCATGAAAAGCTTACATTTAGTTCTCAGACTTTTCTCTAATGTTGGTCTTTTCGTAACTATATAGTTTATTATTTATTTCTTGAACGGCCATAATGAAGTCTCGAGTTCGGATATTGGCCGGCACCGTTTTGCTAGTTTGGAGCCAGAAAGAGCGATCGGTGGATCTGACTAGATCTGATATGAAACGCAACGATTTCTACGTCCCGCCCACTGATAGCCGTAACCTGACTGCACCACAGGCCTGTCAATCAAACACATATGGCTTTTTGAAGCTTATTTTATAATTAATGACGGTGTTATTCTCAGATGGACCGCCAGAAAACTAATAAGGAGAGACTTTAGCTAACAACATTGAAATAACTTAAAAATTTAAATTTATTGACTTTGTATTTGATGAGAGAAGTTGAATGGGAGTCTATGGAGCCAAAAGCTTTTTGGAGCCAACCTCTAGTGGCACTCAGTTGTATTGCAGCTTCAGGCAATTACGCATCGGCCTAATTTTTCAGGCCTGGAAACTACGTCCACTTTTAACATACAATCTATGTTATTATCACATTAGACTGAAACCAACTGCTCTAAAATGCCTTGCACTCCATTAGAAACCCTAGTTAGTGATTTTGGGTCTCGCATCATAATCATATAACTGCTGTTGACATTTGTAGTTAATCATGTTCATCTACCTACAACTAAATCAAACCATCATCTAAATGAACAAAATTATGTTGCTGCCCCTCTGAGATGAACATCTAAAACCTTCTATGTGAAATAACAACATGTATGCTGTACAACATCACTCCAAGCATCAGAATCTCATGCTTACACAACCATGCTGATGTTACTGGCTGGATGACCTGGCCTGGTTGGGGAGCTGGACACATTATTGTTGGATAACATACACTAAAGTTGAGCTCGATTGGTGGGATCTTGGCAGAGATAACGTCACAAACAAGAAGATAAATATACAGAAAGAAACATGTAATTATATTCACGTTGGTGTGTTTATATGATGTGATGGTCTCATATTTCTTAGAGAATACAAAGACTTATGTTTTTGAGCAGTCCCTGAGAACAAAGCGGGACTCCTCACTTTGTGACTGAGAGGCCTCAGACCACTGAACTTATCTAAAAATGAGCAGTAAGAAACATTGAAGCCTGCTTTGTCTTCTGGACGCTTGCATCACTTCCTGTTCCGCAGTGACGCCCGAGAGCTTCCTAAGGAAGTCCACTTCTGATAGCAAACGAATGACAACTTTGGTAACCTGTTTCATAATTAGTTGTACAACACCTAAACACCTAAACACGGCCGTATTCCAGCTTCCATCACACAACAGAAGCAGAGACAACTTTTCCTCTGCAGACACTCAACTGCTGGGACCCCCAGTAGCTGCAAATTATGTTATTTGCTCAGATCACAATCACATTTCCACCAGTTGAACTGATCCTGCTCAGGATGCAAACTTGAGTGTTATGGACCTACATGTTGGACGCGAAAATCTACAGTAAAACAACAAACACACGTCACATGGAGCTCAGCGTAGCTCCCATGCCTGTCCAACACACTGCACGCAGGGCTGACGGCACCCTTCAGACTGAAGGCACTCCGCTCTCGAGGACCTCGGGGAGCTGCAGCAGCCAGGCTGAGCTCCACCGGCCTCAGAAGGACCAAAACAGCACAGCAAGGGGAAGAGCAATCACCCAGCATGCACTGCTCCGGCGTGCTGTGAGTCAAACGCTTCTGTCTCCGATAGACAGACGTACCTGCCGTGACACTGTGAGCCTGAGCTGTAGGTATTGGTGGAGAGGAGAGTGGGCGGGGCTGGGTGGGGTTCTGCGTGGCCTTTGTCCAGTGGGACGTAAAAACAGGAATTGTTTACCTTTTGGATCGGCGGTAGCCTCTTACTCTCCCTGTGGACCGCGTCTAACGTCTCGATGTGCATCTGAACGATATCTGCGAACACAGAAACAAACGCAGGGATGAGGATTGTTTACATGAAGCCTGGTGTGGAGATACAAGGACAGATCGGTAACTGTGATGTGTCCCGGTGCCGTCGTACCTGGTATCATGGTGTGGAGAGCCTTCAGGTGCTCGTTCGTCACGCCGCTCTCGTTACACACTTTATCTACGAAGCGGTTGATGAAGCGAACCACGGAGTTGGCCACGTCGGAGCTCTCTGCATCTTCGAAGCCGCTCTCTGTATCGTAGCTCTCCGCCATGCTGCCTGCAATACTGCCAGACAAAATAAAAAAAAAAAGAAGCTTTGAACATTTATTTATCTATTTCTAAATGACAAAAAAAGAAAATGAATTTATAAAAATATCTGACAGTAAAAACAAAATGCAGTATCTGAGCGTAGCATTTTGGTTCCATTTACCAACGGTGCAAAGATGCCGTTATTGTTGCATCCGGCTGTGACGCAGCGGCGACTTGATTACTAAAACTCCTCCACTGTCACCTGCCTACTGTCGTAAAAATGAATAAAAATAATATGTGCAAAAAAAGTTCAAGTGCACTGACTGCTCAAATTAAATTTGGAACCTTTATTGCATCATCAGCTTCCTATTTTACCTTTTATTATGCGACTATTTTATGCATCTTAAAACGACTACTGGGTGAAATGTCAGGGACTTAACAGACAGCTGATCGAACCTGTTTGTGACGTAGCTGTTGCTGACGCTCTCCACGTCTCCGAGGCCCGAGCTCCTGAGCAGCCGGTTCTTGCTGGTGTCCAGTGGCAGCAGCAGGTAGCTCATCCTGTTGGCGTAATGGATGGCCTGGCTGAACACGGTGCTCTCCTCCTTCTGCACGCGCTCCGTCTGCAGTTCCTTGCTGAGCGTCGGCCACAGACGGCTCTGCTCGGACGCCAGCTCCAGGGCGCTGATCTCTCTTCCGCTCGCCGACCCGTCCTGCTGCTCCTGAGAACAAATGGAAGGAGGGCTCATTATAGATGAACGACTTCAAGATGCAAAAGAAACCGTGTGCTCAGCAGGATGGGACACTGACTCATTAGGGCCGAAGATATACTGGCTTTTAATGATGCGTTTATGCGTGCGCGATGGCCGCCTCCGTGTGTCTGGTGTGTGTTTTGGAGCGGTAGCTTTGCACGTCCTCGGAAATGTACATGTTCGGTCCGCAAGATGGAACATACACACAAATGATCGGGCTAGTGTAGCGGCAGCATGAGGGTGGGACAGTGTCCGGGGTCCGGAGGCACAAAAGAAGCAAACAACAACAGCAGCAGGACGTTTTAAAGACAAAGTTAATAGTCCGTCCGTCCGTACAGTGAAAAATAGGCTCGTCGGACTCGTGCTGTGTTCCAGATGTTGAACTTGTGTACCAACACTCACTATTTTGAGTGAATAAGTGCGTTCACACTGACAAGTACAGAAACATGCAGTTCACTACAAGTACCAGGATGATGCACTCAAAACGGTCCAAAAAATACGTGTGAAACTCTGGACACTTTCCACCCTAAATGGTCGCCATCTTGACTAGGTAGATGAAGGGGGCGGGGCCACTGACTTAAAGAATTTTAAAATTAAGATGTCTGAGGAAGCTGCAGATGTTCCTGAAACGCCGAAAAAAAGTGTTTATTTTTCACTGCTGCTGCTGGACAGAAGAATCAGTGTGTTCATTGAGTGTGTTAAACAGAGGAAACAAAAACACGTTGATTGCTGGGTAAAATAATTAAAGATGTATATATTTTGGCGGGTGATGTGTTCACATGTTGAGGTTGTTTCCAGTCAGTGCAGAACAGCACTGTGTGGATTGAAACAACACTACACTATTTATATTCCTGCACTACACAAGTAAGAGTCCTAACATGGAATAGCGCTATTTGTTAGTGCACGAAGGGAAGTATGTCATCGGGAAAACAGCATAATCGTTGCAAACTCAGTACTATTATATACAAGTTCAAGACAAAAAAAACAGGAATGGGATGGTGCCCTGTTTGAGCCGAGCTGAAATTCTATCAATCGTCGATCCACTGAGACCAGTTTTTCACAAAATAACACGAATGTCAACATGTTTATTGTTTACATCACACAAATAAGGAAGTCCTATGTATATCTTTACCTCTCTGGTGTGCCCTCTAGTGAAATCCTAGAGTAACACGCAAAGTACATTTTGCAAGTATGTGAACAATTAGGATTCAGCCTGTAGGTTCTTACCGAGTTGTTCTGCTGCCCTCCGTCATCGGTCTCCAGGTACAGAGCCCGGATGTGGTTCTGGACGTCGCTGTAGAACATGGCCTCCCAGAACTGCATGTTGGTCCACACCGTGTGCTCCTGTACGCAGCTGTAGGCAAACTGAGTGATGCCTGCGCCCAGTTTCTGTCGAAGAAAGACGCAAAGAGGGGTTTTTTTCAGGAGGGAGTTGAGCCGCTTTCAGTTTCTGAAGATTCAAAACTGGAAGAAGAAAAGTGAATTTGTGGAGCGACTTTCTCATAATGCTGCATTTCCACTTACTCTGCAGAAAGCTGTGACCAGCGGAAGGAGGGCAGCTGCGATTCCATGTTCATCCATATGTGAACAGTCCTAAACAGAAACAGATGAGCGATGAGTAACATACATAAGTATAAGTTATTGTTTATGTTAAACATAAACAAAGACCTGTATCCAAAACAAGTCCAAACTGAATAACTGAAGTTGTCCTGTTTGAGGTTTGAAATTGCTATTTTTTTCAGGTAGTAGGAGAAAGATTCCTTAGTAGTGTGTGTGTGTGTGTGTGTGTGTACCATATGCAAAAGTCTTCATAGACAGATAAAGTAGGACAGGGTGACTGGTAGAGCCTTCATGACACCAAAATAATAAAATATGGAAACGATTTGAATGCAAATCAAAAGAAAAGTTGATTAATTCATTACAGAATCAATTTTGATTAGTAATAGTTGAAATAAAGTTTATAATCTGGACTCCTCCTGATAAGTAAACTGATATTTATTTGTGTAAAATCAGTGAAGTGTTTTAGAGGTTTTATCGTGTGCAGCGTTACCTGTAAGGTGCAGTTCATCATGCGGACAATGTAGTCAAACTGCTGGTCATCTAGCACGGCTCGGTTCTGTAGGACGTGTTGATTGAGCTCCTGGGTCAGACAAACCCGGGCTGCCCGGCCCTTCAAGGCCCGCAGTACAGCTGGCATCAGCTGGACAGAGGAGATAAAAATGTTTTTTAAAAAAAACATATTCAACACAGCAGACAAAGAGATTCAGCCCAGAATTCTAACAAATTACAAAACAACTTGGATTGTTGTTGAACAAGATACACAACAGAAGCGATAACACTTATAGTGTCGAGCTGATCATTGAACTTTAGAGTAAAAGGTTGTTTTGTAAAGGAGAGATATGAAACTCTCCTAAAGTGCCACGTCAGCTTGGTCTTGACGAGATGTCTCTCTCACCTTCTTAGCCTCCAGCATTTTGTTCTCGAAGATGTACGTGATGCAGTTCCTGACCACCTCCAGCCGGCGAGCGCTGTTAGCCATCACATTTCCATTCCTGTCCACGATGTCTCCTGTGGAGACAGAGAAGGGTTTAGACCCTCATTCATCACTGAACTCCACCTCATTAAACACACACTGTGACACAGTCTGTCTGAAGTCGAGAGTTCACAAAGGAAGCTGGTGGTGCAGGTTTTTACCAACTTGGCAATCCGACCCAACACCCACAGCCCGACAACCAACTTCAACCACGTGTTCTTCCGTCTTAACGCTGTTACAACCACATGCCTTTCGCAGTCTTCATATTTTGACTGAATACAGATGGTGCTCCCAGATTTCCACAGAAATGCAGAAGTACTATATTCCTTTGGTAAAATTTCAGTCAGCAAATGTAAACGCTTTGACTGATTTACAGATGATGAGAACGTCTTCCGACCTTGTGGTTGTCGTGTTAGTTTTGGGACATAAAAACTGCAGATAGCATTTGTCGCAGCTGAACACTATTTGCTGGACCCCTCACTCCCCTTCCTCAGCTCACCCAGCGGCGGCCCGGATGGCACCATGCCCTTGAGCTCGGACTTGACCACAGGAGGTGCGGTCTTGAGCTTGGCGGCGGCGTGATCGATGAAGAGCTGCACCGCAACTTCGTCCAGCACCGGGAACGGCGTCTGATTATGTGCAGTGTTCTGGCTGCTTTCCGATGGTCGCTGGACTTTGTGCATGGCCACAGCGGGATAGGGATTCTCCTGGATGGAAAGCGATGAAGAGGAAAAATATGTGAAGCGAAGAGGAAACAACAGGACTAACTAAAAAAAAATCAGCAGGGGGGAGGGTAAGCAGAAGGTTTTCTTTGAGAAATGGCATCCGTCAGAGAACGTACATTTTTGAAGAGATGCTCTGCCAGCTCCTTGACGTGGTTCATGACTTTGTGCGGACAGGCCTCCTCTTGTCGTATCCGCTCCACCTCATTGGCTACCAGCTGTGGAATCAAGACGAAAGAAGTAAGCTGGCGTCAAGTTTCAGCATCTTTCTTCCATATCTGAGGCACACATGTTCAAATACTACCAGTGAGCAGTGACGGTGATTATCGTTTTCAAACTGAAAAAAGAAACTGAACCTACAGTATACTGAGACAAAACAGAAATACCTCCTGTAGAGAGTGATTAGGATTTAAAATGAAAAATAGGCAATATTCACTTCAGTTATTGAAGGTATCCTGAGGGGTTTCTGACCACTCGTAGTGCAATGAGGCATTTCTTTTAAAAGCAAGCCACAGTTCTGTCCACACAGGTGGTGTGGTTCGGGATTATTTCTATAATCGATTGACCTGTTAATAATTTTTTCAGTTAATATTGAAATGATTGACAGACAATAGTGAAAAATGACTGTTACAATTTCTCACAAATTAAAAAGAAAAAGCAACACTGCAAAATCCAAATATATTAAATTAATTTAATTTACTAAAAACAGGCTAAAAATAACAAATGTCATTTTTATTGACCTGATACACACTCATGCCAACAGTTTCATGCTACTCAGCTGATCAACGGCCAGTGGCAGGAAGGAAGGAAGGAAGAAGGCTGCTTGTAGCAAACGTGGATGTAAACAATGCGGGTTTTACATTGAAAAAGTTCTCTTAATACACTCGAACAATTTTGTTGACCATCTTTTGTAAACAGAACTTTGTTTTGAGCGAGTCGCTGCACATTGTAGCGAAAGACTCACGTCATCGAACAGGTCGGTGGCTCGGTAGGGAGGCCCCCTCTCCGACACGAAGCCTGCAAAGGCCATGCCGTCCAACACTTTCATGAGGAAATCGTCCTCCGTCAGCGCCCTCTGACCCAGGAAGGCCGCCTGTGGAGACACGTTCAGCACCAACGATCACACACATGGCTTCTAAGACGCGTCAATAATTGGTCTGCAATATTCAACTCAACATTATTTACAGTGCGGTTGTATTCTCGTACCTTATGAAAGCGGATCACAGGTTCTGGGTGAATGCGGATGATATGTAAACACCAGCGATAGCCCTGGAAGAGCTGAGCGAAGAGCCACAAGAAAACCGCTCGGATCTCTTTATCCTGCAACGCACGTTACGGTCGAGTTAAAGGACACTCGCACAAAACACACACAAACACTCAATTTGGAACTGAACTAAGGCATCCTGGACAGCATCAAGAGGCTGAAGCCTTCATGCCAAAAAGCTACTGAGAAAATAGACCTATATGTGGTGGCAAGGTAAACACTACTGGACTAAAATTCTCCACATTTTTATTTAGGGCATAAGCAATTTGTTTATTTGACCCTTATCATGTTTTCTACAGAAAGAATGTTTTTCTGCTGACTTCACTGGGTCAAAGTGCTGTAAACAGAGGGCTGGAGCTACTGGAAAACATATTAATTTGTTCAATATGTTGTTGAAAATATAAGGAAAAGGGTATGACATCATAAACACATTGATGGGGGACGGGATGGGGGGGAGGGGGGGGGCTGACCTAGAGGGAAAGGTAACCAGTAATTCCTCTCATTTCCTGTATTTCTCTACTGTTGCTGTGCAATTAAGGCACACAAATACCCCCAAAACAACAACAAAAGAAAAACCCGCATTACGACAACCTGGTGCATTTCAATAGGATTACAACTGTGTCTTTCTTGCCTGGATCTTGAGTGCCGAGGTTTGTATGGACTGTGGGGGGAAGGCGTGATCAGCGACTTCCAGCTCTGGATCCAAAGCCTGCAACAATAACGACACAAAGACTCCATCAGTTACACGTGAGCACATCTCCCTTAATTCCTGCCGTCGCTTTGTCCCGCTGCATCAGTGGAACTCTGGGTAATCAAGTCAAGAGACGACAAGATTCCAGCAGTTAACTTTTAAAATGACTCAGTCGGAGAGTAAAGTGGCGATTTACAAGCTCCGTGCTGCCCTGTTAACTACAACGCATTTAGGGTTTGTGATATCTTTAATGACAATTGGAAATTGTTCTTTACTGGGTTTTTCAGTACACTTAATGAGTTTAATTGTTCATCTAACAGACTCAACAGAGCTCCTGTGGTTCTTTTCTGTCCGGTTCTTCAAAGTATTTATACAAACAGTCAAACCATTTCTATACAAAAGAGTCAGCTTTATGATCAGTCTGCCTTCTGGCTATTAATATAGGTCACAAATAAACAATTTCAAAATATGACAAACTTTTGGCATAATAAAACATAATGATGATTTGTAATTCACTATTAGTGTCAAATATACTTTCACTATTTGGTTGAAAGCTGTAAAAAGTGTTAACAAGTGACAAATTCAGTCTATTGAAAGATATTTTGTTTTGCATTGACGAAAAACAAAATAAGTTATCCAAATTTTTTGATAGTGTTGATACAGATGTTGCTGCAGTAACAACAGATCTTCCTTGGTAACGGCATTATGTCTCAGGGCCATCACATGAAAACTCATCCAGCTGACTGTAAGGAGAGCAGAGCAGATAAGCCCTGGTTTACAGCTGCCCTCCAACAACCTACAGCCATTATCATCATTCCTGCAACCTTGATCCGAACCGGGCAATTTAACAAATGAAAGCCCTGAAACAGAAACCCTCGATTAGTTTTCAAGCTTCGTAATTATGTCTTCTGGTGCCTGGGTTCGGTGGCGGTGGGGGCAGGGGGGGGGGGGGTGTAAGTGGTTCATATGTTAGCTGGTTGGATTCACACTGGTATTTGGATGTTTGACGTTTTGATTAAAGTGCGCATCCTCCAGTTTCTGAACCTGTCCACACACACAGCTCCACCAGCTGAGGACACAGGCCAAAGACCAAGTGAATCTCTGTTTGACCATCAGGTCAACAACACGGGACAGCAACACTCAACAGCCTCCAGGTTATAAGTCACACAGCACACAGAGCAGCCAGTCAACATGAACACAAAAATAAAAGGGTTTTCACAAAGAAAAATCATTTTCATTTTGAAGGTGCATCTATTCATTTTTAGCTTGGACATCTTGCACATTTGGAAGTTTCCCTGAGTCAGAGGGTCACAGTTCAGTGTCTGGCTTGACGATACTTTGACACACGACATAGAGCAGTGAACTACCAGTTTCAGCCACTTTGCTGTCAACTCTCCACGACATGATCCAGTTATCACCTAAAACCAAACTGAATTCCTACCGGATCCTTCTGACGGAATAAACTCAACAGTATGGTTTGTTGTTCTTGCAAGTCACCCTGTCACACACATTTAAACTTCCTCTAAAGAAAAAATAAACAAAGGACGACGGCAGAGACAAAAGCAGAAGATAACAACACACTTAAAAGGACGTAATTAAATGCAGAGATTAAAGAAGAACATCAGAAGGTTGAGCTCAAAGTACTGTGGTCAGATCATGTTTCTGTGATAAGAGGGCAGACAGAGGGACACAAAGGGACACAGGGACCGATGACATGGCAGCTGAAGCAGGTTGCAGGCTGCTCTGACAGCAGGACCCTCTGAACATAATCTACTGACTCAGCACAACAGGAGATGAGAAGGCGATAGAAGATGGATGAGATTTCTGATTTGAGGATAAGAGTCCGACATGGTATCCACGTTTACATAAAAACAATGCTTGACTTGAGCTTGTAGTTTGAGGTCCTGTGTTGCGTTTGTATCTTAAAGGTCAGAGTTAAAAGGATCTTCCCATCCATTCCAGCTATTTGTCACAGATCTGTCAGTGTGGTGAGGGAACCATGACTCATCTTTTCTTGCTTGCTCTGAAAGTCCTTTCTTTCCCAACCTCGCTACAAAGCTGATTCTGAAGACTTAAAACTAATCCATGATGAATGGACTGTGAAATCATTACAAGATTACATCTACTAATCGAAGGCAGCCTCTGAGGAGCATCTGATAAGATTTTGATACCGAGTGCTTTATGAAATTTAAGTGTTTGAATATCAGGAATGCAGAAAAATTGAAAGAATTTGCTGAAAGTAATATGCTGTATGCTCAAATGGGCCTCAGGACACACAGGTGTTCTGTATTAATTCATTGTGGATCAGTCTTTTAGTTCTGGTGACCAATTTATACTCCTTTCTTTCCTTCTCTATATCATCTTCTCCTGTACCATTTTTCTTACAGGAGCTGTAGAGGTCCTGAGAAGTATTGTAAATAATTTGACATCATGCACTTCCCTCTTGAAACTTGCATTAACCTCCTATCAAACTGCAGAGCATGCTCTAAACTGCTGAGGAGACAATTATGGAATCAATTCTGCAGTCCTATTAACCAGATCAGACCAGACCAGAACCGGAAATGTAAACTTTTATTCTTGCTTTAACTTTTGACTGCTTTCTAATTAGAAAATATCTCCAGATCAAATGGGACAAATGCTGTGAGAGTCCGTGGGAAGATCCAGACGAATTCAAAACCCAGGCTCGTCACAGCATCCAAACACACACTTGGCATGTCTGTGTTTAAGAATGCCAGCCCCCGCCTTCTCCCAAATAAACACACGTTACCCTCTGCCTCAGTGAGATGACGAGTGATACATCTCCAGCCCTGAGGAAGCTGCAGAGGAACAACTTCCATTGTTATGCAGATGACACTCAGCTATATCTTTCTATAAAACCAGATGAAACTAATCAGTTAGTAAAACTTGAAGCCTGTCTAAAAGACATAAAGTCCTGGATGACCAAAAACATCCTGCTTCTAAATTCAGACAAAACAGAAGTTATTGTTCTTGGTCCTAAACACCTCAGAAACTCTTTCTGTAATCACTTAGTTACTCTAGATGATGTTGTCTTGGCCTCCAGCAAAACTGTGAGGACCCTTGGAGTCATATTTGATGAGGACTTATCCTTTAGACACCATATAAAGCAAATCTCCAGAACTACCTTCTTTCATCTACGTAATATTAATAAAATCAGGAAAATCCTTCTTCAGTGTGATGCAGAAAAACTCATTCATGCATGTGTTACTTCTAGACTAGATTATTGTAATTCCTTGTTGTTAGAATGTCCAAATTACTCATTAAAAACCTGCAGCTGATCCAAAATGCTGCAACAAGAGTACTGACGGGATTCAGCAAGAGAGATCATATTTCTCCAGTTTTAGCTTCTCTTCACTGCTTCCCGTTAAATCAAGAATATAATTTAAAATTATCTTGCTGACTTACAAATCTCTACATGACCAGGCTCCATCATATCTTAGAGATCTTATAGAACCATATAATCCTAGCAGAGCACTTCTCTCTCAGTACGCTGGTCTACTTGTGGGTCCCAGAGTTTCCAGAAGTAGAATGGGAGGCAGAGCTTCAGTTTTCAGGCTCCTCTCCTGTGGAACCAGCTCCCAGTTTGTGTTGGAGGGGCAGAAACCCTCTCTAGCTTTAAGATTAGACTCAAAACGTTCCTTTTTGATAAAGCCTATAGTTAGGGCTGGCTCAGGTAGACCTGAACCAACCCTTAGTTATGCTGCTATAGGCCGAGGCTGCTGGGGGACCTCGTTACATGCTGAGCTTCTTTTCTTTCCTTCTACTCTTTAACTGACTCACACCTCACCATACTTTTCTCTCCCATAGCTTTTTCTTTTTCTTATTGTCTGTTGTCTCCATTCAGTTCCTTCGCTCGTGTAGTTTCTCTTCTTTCTTTTGCAGATGTCCCGTCATGGAGCTGCATGTCTCTGATCTGCGCTTGTCGTCTCCACCAACAGTTCTTCTCTTCTATCTCTATGCTGTCCTTTTCTCTCTCTGTTCTCCTCTCACCCCAACCGGTCGAGGCAGATGGCCGCCCACCTCTGATCCTGGTTCTGTCGTAGCGTTCTTCCTGTTAAGAGGGAGTTTTTCTTCCCTCTGTTGGAGGTTTTTCTCCCTTATAGAGGAGTTTTTTCCCTCCTAGCTTATGTTAGAATTGTTGAATTGTTGTGTTTCTCTGTATAATATTGTAAAGGCTTGCTGTAAGGACTTTAATGTGTTAAGTGCCATGAAGCCATGAAGCACCACCATGCCATGGGCGGCACGGTGGTGCAGTGGTTAGCATTGTCACCTCACAGCAAAAAGGTTCTGGGTTCGAATCCGGTCCTGGGCCTTTCTGTGCGGAGTTTGCATGTTCTCCCTGTGCTTGCATGGGTTCTCTCCGGATTCTCTGGCTTCCTCCCATCATCCAAAAACATGCACCTCAGGTCAGGTTACCTGACGCTGCGCTAGTGGCAGCCTGTTGCAGCAGCTCCCCCCTGAGAGCCCCCCCCTGCTGTAGTGAAGAAATTTCCCCTCGGGGATTAATAAAGTGAAATTTTAAAAAAAAAGAAATAACGTGTTGTGATTTGGCGCTATATAAATAAAGTTGAATTGAATTGAACTCTCCTCTGGTTTCTGACAAGTCTGTCAATCTTTAGCCGGTTGAATTATGCAATGAGACAATAATCAAATAAAATGAATCATTATGCTCTTCATGTGACTGCAACCACACCAACACTAAACCCACAATACTACTCAGGAAGGGATTTATTTGGCATCGTAACACACGTTACAATGATTTCCCCAAATCTAGTAATGTGCAATTAAAATAACTACCAATCATCCAGCTGGTATAAAGATATGAGGATGATACGTGTCCTCCAACGTTTTCTAAGCAGTTGTGTTCTGGATCTTTTCATGAGTCTGATGACAAGCAACAGTGGTGGAATTAGTATTCAAATCCTTTGTCTAAGTTTAAGTACAAAACATATCAATATAAAAATACTCTATTCTAAATATAACTTGGAAATTTCAATGCTACTTAAGTTTAGGGACAGAAAAATTATATGAATAATGTCCTTCAGTATGAAAAGAGACTGTTGCTACAGAAAAAACTGCATTTGACTGGTTTACTATACATTACATGAGAGGTTGTTAATACAGATTTAATACAATTGTTGCAGCATTTATGGTTGTAGAGAAAAACAAAGTTCTGCTACAAAAACTCTGCAGTAACTTTTGGGAATGTTCACCAATCTTAGCTTTTTTGTGAAATATTGAAAAATGTTATCTTGTTGGGTCTAAAACTTATTTAAATTCCACCTTCTAAGACGTTTCTCTTTGGAGGAACTGCTAACATCTCATAAATATCTTAAACCTGTCAACCACACAGCTTTATAGTAAGAGGTAAAAATGGTTGGAAGCCACAAGTTTCATCTTTGAAGATATGCTGTATTTTCAACAACTATTATTTATGATCTTCCGCACGTAAAATATTAATGTGAAAAGTAACTGGTTCATACTGCAGCTGTAAAAATAGCAGTGTTCTGTGATGAATCGTATTTCTATTCAGGATTTATTTTCTTTGTAATTCTATTTTCATTTGTGGTGCTTTGCTTTTCAATGCAGGGAAAGAACAAAGTGTGTAAAAGGGGAGTGTGTCGTTTATACGGCAGCTGTAAAAAAAAACCCTTAAAGTAATTTACAAACAGTGTTATCATTAGGAGTTTGTGCAGCTGACTGTTTATAACTCTACGGCACGTGAAGACAGCATCGGACGTGACCAACCGCCAGACAAGCCAGGAACAACATTTTGTGTTTACCCATAATTCATCATCATATTTCACAAATGATTGCCATCATAACAATCTACAGTGTATCCAGTAAGATGGCCATAAATTGGTTGCAATTTCCTGTGTTAGAAAAGTTCACCTTACAAATCACGTCCCTGAGAAAGTCAATAAAATGAGCCACAGTGAACAAAGGGAACCGGGATGGGAAATCCAGACTTTCTACAGTGATCGTAAAGTGAACAAGGAAACTGAAAAAGTATTTGTTTGCACACTTTAAAAAAGCATTTCTCAGAATGGGCTGCAGCTGGAGGATGCAGAGATGTAATTTATATGCGCTAGACTCATTTGAAGTGCTTGATATGGACACAATAGCGCAGCAGAGAAATAGTATGTCTTACTATAAGTGTAAAGGTGATATGGTTATAACCTTAGCAACATCAATTCACCAAGCTAAAAACATCTAACTGAACAGAAACTATATCCCAAAATACAAACACAAAAAATGCAAAGTTAAAAGAAAAAGTAGAAAAAAGTACCTTTTTTTTTTTACTTCATAAAAACTTGTTTTACTTTTTTTTTTTTTTTATATATAAAAAAAATATATGTAATTGGTGCTGATCAAGTGGTAAAACTTGAACTGCTTCATATTTCTGCTGGTACTACCTAAACAAAAGCAACAACAATGATTCAGACCTGAATACAACAGAGCAACAACAAAGAGATCAAACACAACATGGAGCAGTTAGGGGCTGATTTAGTTTCACTAAACTTGTTTGAGTGCGTGTGCAAAAATGTCTAAGCTAAAACTAAATCCATTGATCCTCTCTTCTGACTGGCTGACCTTTCTAGAGTGTGGCACACCCCAACCAACCACAGTCTTTATTCCATGTTATAGTTTGCCATCTCTACAGCTAAGGGTATTCTTTTGCATACAAGGTTGGACGGTGGGCCGTGCCGAGGGACGACATATGACATCACAAACTTAAATCTAAACGACTCGTCCAAAGTCACAGTTGCTGAATACGGACTGTGTTCCTTTCTCCATGAACTGAGTGTTTGGACAATATTTATATAGCACCAAGACCAGATTTATAATAAAAAAAAGAAAATCTGAATTTATACAATATGTACCTTTAAAACCAAGATGAGTAACACAGAAAGAAAAAAACACTGCTGAAGAGCTTCCTGGCATCTCATCCCATAAAGACCTCCTGGGGAATCTATTGCTTGTCGGAAACCACCCACTGGATGTTAATGTACATTTCCCCGTATTCAATAATAACGTGTATTATGGGTATGAGTGTGTGCAGTGTTGAGGTTTGCAGCTCTTACCATAGACAGTGCAGTCTGGGTCTGGTGTAGAAGAGGTTCAGGCAGCAGCGAGATGTGGACACACTCGGGGATGGTAACTGTGCCTCCGTCCAGGTCAGCGATGATCACATCCAACTGGAAGGAAACACACACACACACACACACACACACACACACACACACACACACACACACACACACACACAAACAATGTAAACATTCCTTTCATCTCTGCTGGTTGGACTGTTCCTAAAAGTTGATACAGCGGCTGATTAGAGCGACTGAAAGACAAATGCAGTGACAGAGAAAGTGGTGTCGCTCAGCAGCTGCTCATTACACAACGCTGGCTATCGAACAACAAAAACCACACATTCACATTTCGCCGCAGACAGGCTGCCCGGACGATAACCTCTGACCCCAACGACTGCTCGTGCATCGATCAAGGCTTGTGTCTGCTGCATAAAACACAGCGTCTCGTTGTCAGTGAAACTCGTGGCTCCATCAGGGCGGCAAGGCGAGCGGCACGCATCAGGACACGGTCAGACACATTTAACAGGAGCGATCATTTCACTCTCAACAAGCCTTCATAAGATGGCCGCATATCATTTTCTTTGATCATGAGAATGAGACACTAATTACTGTTATGTTTCCCGGTAAAATTGACCTTGGCAAGGTTTGCAAAGAGCGTTGTATGAGAATCTTGTGAATCGAAAGAGGTTAGCGGGTAGCAAAGAGCCAGATGGCAGCAGGGTCAGTTTAATATCAGACAGATGAATCATTGTTTACATGAAACATACTCCTCATTGTAACCAAAAGTCAGATCCATGTCAGAGCAGCTGAGGGTCTATTCAAGTGTGTGTGTATATATATATATATATATATATATTTAGAAAGGGAATTCCATTCCCCTCTGTGGGGCTTCAGCCATCTGACTTCATCACATTAAAGGGGGAATCTTCCATAGTTTTGTCTTTTTAGGGCAAAATTAAAAAAAATTTGGACCGTGTTTCCTTGAAGTTGAAGAAAGAGAATCTTGTTTTAACAAGTCAGACTACTTCAGTTTACTTTAGTTAGTACTTTTGTACTTTACTTTACTCCTGATGTTCATAGTGGTGTGTGAGTATTGTTTAAAGTCAGAGTTAGAGTCAACCTATCCTTAATACTGTAGCTGAAGAGATAAATTATCCTTTAAAAAAAAAAAAGCATGCTCTTGCCGCCCAGAAATACTCAAAAGGCACAGAGCACTGCACTGTGGGAAGGTTCAGCTGTATTCAGTTGTCCTCTGACAACCAAACCTGGTGATGACCAACACACTTGTTTCATTTCCTAACGCAAACAGTAGCACATGGTTGTTTTCTACTCTGCTATGCAACAGAATGGTAAACAGAAGAGAGGAACTGCTTCCAGTCAGACAACATAAACGCTCTGTTGTTGTTTTTTTTATATCTGTACAGTTACGACTCCTGTCGTTTGGATCATGAAATAATAATAATTTTAATGTCCGTTTGCTGCAGGGGTTGTATTTACTTCCGTTCACTTAAAAAAAAAAAATCAACAAACGTTTGCAGACAACTGTACGTCTGAACACACTCATTGTCTCCTGCTGATCTCACAACACTTAAATATTAACACTGAATGGATTCCTTGCTGCTGCAGCAGTGATGCAGTTTTCTTTAAGACTAGTAGAGTTTATTTTGTCTTCTGAATCATCGTCTCACATTTACTGTATTGCAGTAATGATGAACCCACCAGTTCTTGTGTCTCAGATCGGAAGAAGGAATTGACACCGATGATGAAAGGTGTGGGAGTGCTCAGGACCTCGAGTAGTTTCCCTGGTAAGATGGGAATGTAGGTGAAACTGGGAAAATAAGAAGAGATATGACACATATTATCTACCGTCAGTGCTTTACGAACAATAATAAACAGAGAGTGATATAATGACACAGCAGGGAAATTCTGTGGTGTGAGAACACACCTGTATTTGAGGGGGAACATGATGGCCAGCAGTCCTCGGCAGGCATCTGTGAGTCTCTGGTAGCTGCTGGACAGGAACAGGATTTTATGTTCCGTCAGGGCGGCGCAGAACAGATACAGCACGTTGATGATACCTGAGGAAGAACAGAGCACAGGCAGGACTTCACTGGCCGTCCTGAGGGTCCAACACGTCCCACTGAAGGAGGAACCAAAGTTCAACAGCAACTAATGCAGTCATCAAACAAATAAATATCACTTATTCCTACAGGAACATAAAAAATGGACTTCCTAGTTCAGAGAAATCTAAGCCGTAAATTGGATGCAAATTAAACTATATGAAAGGATGGATAATACAATTCTAATATACATTTTACATTGTTGAGGGCCCTTGTTTTATCTATGATGGCAAATCTTTTAGCTATATATTACTGATACCAACAACATCTATTCAACATTTGTGAAGCTTTCAGATGAAGTCCTTTAAGTGTTCTCAGTGTATAATTATGAAACATATACAGTATATATGAAAGTAACTAAAAATGAGAAGTTTGCTTACTATAATTAATACACATTCAAAATATCTGATGACAGACATGGTTGAACAAGGAAGTCAATCCTTGCTTTGATCCCATCTTCTTTACTTTGTGTCGTGGTTTACGTACATTTTCTTCACTGTGCATTAAAATCCAATTGTTGCCACCAATACAATACAATACAATACAATGCCCCTTGGGAATGTAAAAAGCAGATTATTCCATTCATGACTTGTGTTCAACAGAAATCCTGTAATGCCAAATATTTTACACATTTTGTTCAAATTGTTTTATACTGACATAAAGAACTATTTCACAACGCATTATGTGTCTGTCCTCAAGTGTTGGGTGTGATGTTATACGGTGTTACGGCTGGGGATCCTTCACTGGTACAAATACCTTTGATGCTGGTTCCTCGACAATACTTTTTCTATACCGATTTTATCAAATCACTTTTGACAAACAGAAAATGGCATTACTGCAAAAATGTTGTAGTTTTATAGCAGTTTAGAGGTGGAGAGGGTAACTCCAGGTTATTGTCTTTAACTATAATTTACAGATGTCTCCTGAACGCTCACATTCACTCTACCGAATGAAGCTGTAATTTAGAGACGCCCCCTCAGCGTGTTATTGTGGTTCCCGCTGCTTTTCTTGCTAAGACATGAACTGTGTAGAAATCAAAATCCACGTTGACACAAACCACTGACGTGATGATTTTAAAATACCACAGGTAACTGATACTGAATTACAAGTCATTTTTAATAGCAGATAGCAATCAAGCAATTCAGTGCCATAAAATTACAGTACCCAACCACAGTGCCCCAGCATATATATGTTTATCTGCATATCTGTGTTGTGTATTGATATGGGTGGTGTTGTTGTTGTTGTGGGCTCTGTTGTGTTATTGTCATTATGTAATTGTGAGTTGGTATATACTGCACTGTGCAGTCTAACAGCTGCGACACAGCAGCTGTGGATGATGTAAATACAGAAAGAAGCATTAAGAAAAAAGGAATACCGAGCTGTCTGAAGAGCTGAGCCACGCTGCCGCCACTGACGGGAAGGGAGTCGTTGATGGGAGTCTGGATAACTTGCCGGTCGCCAGCGCCTAATGTTATAGTCCGCTATAGATTAGGGGAGAGAAGAGAAAAGGATTGAAAAGAGGGTGAGAAAAAAACCAGAGAACGAAAGCCATTTTCTCAGAAAGTCCAGGTTTGACAGCGAGGTTTAATCAGTTGTGCGCGTCCGGAGAGCAGCGTGAGTCAGAGACAGAGATGGAGGATCCCGGGAGCTTAGCAGCTACATGACAAATCAAACAAAGCCATTCCAGCTGATCGGGACGTGAATGAGGCAGTGCAGGACGAACCTTACTGCAAAACAACACCAGCACCAACCATATCAAAAAGCCTTTATGGGCGACACAAATCCAAGAGACATGGCAGGTGTCATGTGCAGAGAATTTTCCACTGCAGTCTGATGTGGAAAGCGATTGGTCAGGATGACTGATCAGGATATGGAAAATTCACTTAGCCTTGTAAAGTGTACCCTGAGATAAAGTTAATATTGTTATTTAGTTCTTATCTGAGCTTAATTGCAAAATATAAAAATGTTGAAGTATTGTCCTTGTTGTAAGGTAAAATAAGTTTAATAACCGTCCTCCATCACAGAGAACCAGATTGACTTCTGTAGACCTGGAAATCTGCTCTAGACAGAGGACGAAGCCAAAAAATATTTATTTGTGTGTGGTTTGGACAACAAACACATCCGGGAGTGGAAACAGATTATTTAGACTACGAAAAATAGGACTCAATAAAATAATATAAACCCAATATTACAGTACAACTAAGGATTGCAGTACAAGATTAGGCTGTTTGATGATTTCTTACACATCAAGCTCATTATCCTTTATCTTCAATTAACACTGAGAACAAGTCAAGTTCCAGATTTACCCAGTAACAGTAAACCTGGAACATATGGCTGTTATTATCTCAGAAGCTCAGAAGAAGTGCAACATTATCTCATGCACTCTGCAGCAGCAGTAATCATGTTAGCAGCCATTGTCGAGCTGTTAGCAAGTCAATATAGTGAGCCAACATATGATCATCTGGGTGTGTTCAATTCAGTTTCTTGCTGTGGTTCTGTTGCTGCATTTCAGAGATTTTTCTGAGATTCGATAAACTGGAATCATTTGAAAATCTAATTTCTGTGTTGCATCGTTTGATTAATAACCGCGTGGCTCTGATGTTGAACACTTAGTGAATCATCAGGGCTGGACGGCCATTGGCTTCAGAGGTTACTATACTATGGCCTTCCCTACTTGTCAGAGTAGTGAACTAATTTCAGAGTTGGCAAATAAATGCTAACACAAAGTCAATATTTTGGTCGTGATCAAGATGCAATGGTGCAGTTGAGATAATCGTTGGGCAAGACACTAATTTTTCTTGTCCAGAAGCTGAGTGATTGTGGTTTCTGCCTCAAGAGGACTTGTTCTTGCTCGTCCTCATTAGATGATGTTATCTGGAAGTCTACTGTGTAATTTCAAATGTACTACTTTTTCTATTTTCCAGTTCAGTTCCTCATTGGGGCTCCTGCTATTGCAGGAATGAAACAAAGTGACGATCAGCGGTCAAATGTTTGTTATCAGGACGACATAGAAAGGTTGAGAGGCTCATGCTTGTAATCACATGGGGGAGTCTGTATGTAAAATGATCAGTTGTTGGTCACATATTGAGCCTGTGTCAAAGCGTTCTGATTGGTTCTCCTGCCACAGGAGGTGTGCATGGATTGGCTGAGGGGACATGAGTGGAGAACAGAAAGCTGAGAAAGCTGAGAGGTGATTGGTAGCGAGGGAGAATGAAGTCAGGCTGGCGTACCAAACTCTCCTCTCTCTCCTCCTGGCCCGGCTACACAAGCACCCAGCAGAGAGAGAGAGAGAGAGAGAGAGAGAGAGAGAGAGAGAGAGAGAGACACACACACACACACACACACACACACACACACACACACACACACACACACACACACACACACACACACACACACACACACACACACACAGCCGCAGGATAAGACACAGGTTAGAAACAATAGGAGTGAGGGCACCGAGTGCCCAACCTTGACAACAGTATGACAGTCATGGCAAAATTAAGCTGCACAAACAATAACATCATAAACGTAAACGGCAAGATGATGACCGTGTAAAAATGTGCGCAGCATTAGACATGACAGACACACGTGCAAAAGTAAAGCTATCATTTGGCATTCGGCAGCACAGTAACAGCAAGAGACGACATATCGTTTGGACTCAAACGTAAAATATACACAACAATAACAGTAGAAATAATGGAACATTCATCGATAGAGCAGTAATAACAGTGACAGGGGAAAAGAAGTATGCAGATTATATTACTTTACTACTTTTACAACTACTAATATGGTGTGGGTCACACACACACACACACACACACACACACACACACACACACACACACACACACACACACACACACACACACACACACGTACACACACAGAAGAGGAGCCTTATTGAGCACAGAGTTTGCTTTTGTCTTGTGACAGACCATCAGAAGCTACCAAATGAGCCATATCAACTCCTATGTCCCTGCATGGTTTTGAAATTACACTTAGACGATAACACTGGTCTGATGAGGGGATTTCTAAAGTTCATATATTTTCATTTCAAAACTGAAAACCTCTGACAACAGTTTGTCAGTTTTTATGTGAAACAGGTAGTAAAACTGATACTGACAGACTTCCTGCACAGACTTCATCTTTCAGCCTTGAACTCACCGACACACTGGTTAAAGTTCACAGAATACATGCTGCTCCACCTTTGTAAATCACCCACTTCCCATCAGGCCACCAGTCTTAGGGCTGCGTAAACTACGTAACCTGTCTATCACACAGTAGTTTAAAAAAAGGTTGTTTTTTAACAAGCTGTTTTCGTGTGGAAATTGTGCTCCATATGTAAAGAGAAGCCATAAAATAAGATGCTGATATGTCAGCCTGCCCCATCAAGAAAACTATGTAGCTTAGTAACAAGGCCTGGTTACTAAGCTATGATTGGACAGTTGCTGTTCAGGGGACGAATAAAATCAAATTAAAATGTGGTCTGTTTGAAATTCTGTTGGAATTCAGATTTTTACTGTAACATTACTTCACATTTGTGTACATATTTGCATACGCACACAACATAGAACTCTCAGGTCAGCTTTAAGGAGGGTTTGACAAGAGTCATTGGACTTTTGATAGCGCTGCCACGACAGCAGGTATAATGGCGGGGATTATTTCAATGTCCTGTTGCAGTTAGCATGTAGGATGTGTGCGTGTGAGGATGACGTGAATAGTCTGTGGTAATGACAGACATTTAGTGAGAATAACAGAAGTCCTGTGTGGCTTAACGTCTACAGGAATGCGTGTAAATGTGTGTTTTTCTTTCCAAGTGGCCTGGAGAACAGAACTGTTTGTGCTTCACTGGAGAGAAGCGGTGCGAACCCATTTTTACAGGCCCTTAAGGATGATGAGCATGTGAACTTATGAGTGTTTGTGTTTTAAAATGTGTGTGTTAGTGTGTGAGGAGAGCTGGCGCATTAGCTTCGCTGTTTGGGTGTATATGGATGTTAATGCTGATTAGATCTGAATCCTGTCATTCAGAGGCTGTGCTGCCTGGTAGGAGCCATCTGTCATCACATATGGTCCCTGAGAAACTGAACTACGACCTGCACAACAACATGGTTCACTGTGTGTGTGTGTGTGTGTGTGTGTGTGTGTGTGTGTGTGTGTGTGTGTGTGTGTGTGTGTGTGTGTGTGAAACAACGTGAAAATAATGCTTTATCAATAACTACAGCAAATTAAGTTGATGACAAATGGGAGAGAAGAAAACAAGCAAGGAAATGATTGAAATGATCCTCTGGAAATACACAAAAAAGCAGGTCAAACATATTTTGAAGCGCCATCACATGATTTGAAATGACTGCGAGAAAGAACACATTCCTTAGAACAGAAGAGAAAACACCGGTCCATTTGATCAACAGAATCAATCACATCGAGCTGGTTGTTGATTGGTGAAGTTTACAGAATGGGAAAGTTACCTGGAGACAGGCCAGCAGCCAGTCACAGGCCTGAGGAACTTTGTCTAAACTACAAACTGGGGACTCATCTATCTGTAACACAGAGGAACCGGTGTACTGTTGGGTGCACACAAATGACACACAAGGGTTACAACATCTGTAAACCACAGAAGGAAGGTTCAGAGAAAATCAACACTTCCTACCGTATGTGCACCACGAGCATGAGTACATGATCAGAAGGTTTGTTTTAGTTTACTTGCACAGAAAAAATGTATAAAACACAAAGAAGTCACTATTTTTTGGAGGCAAATGTTAAAAAATAAAGACATAAATGGTAAAATGTCATGACAATCAAGTTGCTTAAAATAGAGTTAAATGATCTTTTTAGCTGCTGGTGATGCAAACAGCATATACATACAGTGGTGCTTGAACGTTTTTCTAGATTTTTTTAATAAATATGACTAAAAGCATCATCAGATAGTCACTTAAGTCATAAAGGTAGATAAAGGGAACCCATTTAAACAAATAAGTTAAAAATATTATACTTAGTCATGTATTTATTGAGGAAAATGATCAAATATTTCATATTTAGGAGTGGCAAAGGCATGCAAACCTCTGCTTTCAGCGTCCGCTGTGACCCCGTCGTGCAGCAAGAACTGCAACTAAACTTTTGTGGTAACTGTGGATGAGTCCTGCACATTGACTGGGAGGAAATGCAGCTCATTCATCTGTACAGAGCGGCTTCAGCTCTGAGATGGTGGTCCAACGTCCAATAACAACATTTCTATTGGATTGAGGTCAGGACTTCCAAAACACTGACTTAATTCTTCTTAAGCTGTTCCTTGGTACAATAACGTGTGTGTTTCAGGTCGTTGAGCCACTTTCTCTTTAGATTGAGTTCACTGACCCGATGTCCTGACATTTTACTTCAGAATTCGCTGGTAGAATTTATGATTCGTTGTTCCAATAATGATGGCGAGCCATCGTGGCCTTGATGCAGCAAAACAGGCCTCAACGCTGGTATTACCACCACAACGTTTAAGAGATGGGATGAGGTTCGTATGCTTCAACTATAACACTTCTTATTTAAAGTTATACACTTCCACAGATGTGTGTTGTAAAGATCAGACTTTGATATATTCCTGTTATCTAAATAAAAACTGGGCATCTTTCGATTTTTTTTTTTGGTCACATTGACACAGAAATATTGAAAACTCTAAAGGGTTTCACGAACTTTAAGCACCACTGGATGAGCAAAAACGAAAAACTAATTTTAATCGAATGGGAGCTTGTTGCACATTAAAGACATATATTTTGAATGTGATGAGTTACTGATAAAATGAAAGACATGTTATATAAAGGCAATGGTCAGGTAGTGTGTCTCATACGCTAAACGAAAACACAAACGTGTATAAATATATGGCTTGCAAAATGTGATGATTTGGTCTTTATGTGTTAAGAGTCACTGGTAGTCTACAAAGGAGGCCATGTGTTCAGATAACTATGAAATGAATGCCTCCCTCAAAGCCCATCTGACCTGAAACAAAATATCTACCGATGTGTGTTTCCAGAACAGCCAACTGAGCGCTCAGTGACACACTGAGAGATCTGCAGTAAAACCAGTGTTATGAAGAGGACTATGTCTCATTTTAGACTTCATCACTCTTTGTAGACAGAAATCCGTAAATTATTCAATTATCCAGGGAAACAGGAGGTATGTTACAAGCACTTCTGCCTCTGTAGAATCCTAATTTATTTTACGTGTATTCATACTGTAGTTTACACATAAAGGAATACAGGGTCCAAACTTTTTGACCACAACTTATTGTTTTTGTCATAAAAAGCTCACACAAGTACAGCACTGGCTGTTCATGCTGAACAACGAGCTCTACTACTCACTGAGCTACTTCTACATGCTGCTAGCGGCCTGAGAACGCTGCGCTGCTGAGCAATGCTTGGGGAGGCATAAGTAGCATTGACAGTGTAGGAAATGAGTCTGAGTAACGGTGTCACAGTTTAACTTCTGCTCCTCCACGACAAGAACTGTAGCTGCTGCTGGTGGGATAATAATACAGTTTACAGGAACAGCTTTGGTTTATAGAACACCTAAAAACTCAAATCATGATCAGATCTTTGACTGCTTTCATTGGGGGTGGGGTCAGAGTATCTATAGATATACAGATATCTATGAGTGGTTATACCTGGGAGCCTCCAGCGATGGGGATGACACAAGTGAGGAGATTTCCGACTACTGTTTCCAAAGGGGCCGACAGGCCGTCTACATGGACGGTGTAGATCAGACCCAGACAGTTCTGTTCAATGAAGAGGGTTGAAAACAGAAATCAAGGGTCATCCATGCCAAAAGGTCACACAATCCCCAATTACTTTAATAACACAATATCTACACTAAAGGAAATAAGTGTTTCCTCTCATACTAAATCCTCCTCCTGAAAGTCGATGCACAATGCAAACCCCCAACACATGTTGATGTCGTATTTGGAAAAGTTGTGTATTTCATACCCTGAACACCTCGGTGTGATCCAGTCGGGACACCAGCACCAGGCTCTTGGGGGCGAAGACCTTAGCTTGTTGGACAACGGCCGGCTGCTCATCTGCTTCATCCGCCTCGCTGGCCTTCGCCTTCTGCAGCTGAACACAGAGCAGAGATACATTACTGATAGCACATCAGCCCAGCAATAATCTCGCAGCCGACTTGGGAACCCCCGAACATTCAACTCCCAACACAGATCCCTCTGACACTGATGAGCTGATGTCTGTCTCACCTGCAGGTTGTCTAACCCCTCCCAGAAGGTGAAGCAGGCACCGTAGTGGTGGTCCGAGTTGATGTCAGTCAAAACCGCTACAAAGAAGGAGGCCGGCTGCCGCTCGGGACCCAGCTGCCAACCGCTGGGTTGACAGAACTACACAGGAGGAGGGGAGGAAAGGCGTGGGAGGAGGTGGCAGCATCGGGGTCAAAGGTGAAACACCGACATGGATTGGGATCAGATGGTGACGGGAACAACAGGACAAAAGAAGAGAGAGATTAGAGTACATACCAACCTGGGTGACATATCAGACAACAGCGGGCCACGTGTCGCTACAACACCTCGGAGTGATTCATTCAGGGCACGGCTATCATTAATGCAACAAAACAGGTTCTGAAAATTTTCCATCCGCTAACAGCGCCAGAGCAGCTCAGATTGAGCAATGGGAATAGACATGACAGCATATTCATTTCTATTCACTGTCTTTCGGGTTTATGGTACATAACTTTCAAATATTTACTCACAAAATCTGAAAAATTACTGGAGCAATAAATACGGTCACAATGTTGACTGAAGTAGGCAAACAATAAAAGGTCAACATTAGCGGTGTTTTGTTTAGACATGACATCTACTGTAATATGTTATGCTATTCATGAGGTTGCCTCACCAACCTGGTGAGTTGATCTGAAGTTGGCAAATGATATGTGTAAACAAATTACACATGCTACACATGCCGGCGTGTGTAAACACGCTACACATGCCGTTTGCTGGTTGCTTTTATCTCAGTTCCCTGATTAAGTCACGTTTAATTATCTGTTTCAGATCTGAATCATATTATGAATCTACACTGGCAGCTGACCTGCTTAATAAATAATAGGGATGCACCGAACTGACTTTTCCTCTTTTAATAACAATTAAGATACCATGTACCACTCTGACGGTGTTCTTATCATCTAAAATGTCTCACGCTTAGATCTCTGATTAAGATACGATAAAGCTGACTGCAGATCACGCTGACTTTTTAATCGGGCCAAAACGCACCTGCTAAACAATGCAGCTCCTCCAATACGATGTTTTATCTTATCCGGTCCATGCAAAACTTTCTAAATTACCTCTAAATAACGCTCTGTGATGTCATAAAAACTACATGGAGTATATTTCAGTAACACCAGCTAAGTGTGAACGTTATTATCAACGCTGTCAGTTCCATATTAAAGTTATGGTTTGTACAGCTTTTTAAGTCTAAAATTAAAGCATCTTTTCAAGCACTGTTTAGTTGCATGAACCAAAAACGTCCAAACTCTCAAAGCCTTTATCAGTAAATTTGCGCTGTCGGTCAGCAGAGTGAAGCAGGTGAGCCGGCCGCCGGCCACGAGCTGCTGCGGTCAGACGGACGCTTTTGTGGACAGAACGCAGACGGGAGTCAGTGAGGCTTAAACAGACGGAACTTTGGATTCCAACTCACCCGCTGCATGTCAGAGATTACCGCTACTGACAACAACTGGAGCATGAAAGCATCTGTTTGTGTGGCAAAGTCTAACGAGAGACCATAAATAAGGCTTAAAGCTCCAATAGAGATCCCAAATCAAGTTTGAATGACAGAACCCAAACATGTTGATTTTCTGCATCAGCGAGGTTTCAGTTCAGTAAATGCCGCGGAGTATTTATTAAGGTATATGTTGATCAAATTCAGAGGCTGGCCAAAAAGTAAGTTGGAATTTGTGGAAAGGGGGAGACCATAATTAGGTCAATGATGTTGTTTAGGATATTTCTCTGCACCCATTTGTTTCCGCTCCGTGTGAGAGTTTCATTGATGGTCACGCTATCTCTCCTCGGTTTGTCTGTCCGCTCTATGTTCTTTATGTTCTACAGAAATGCATCTTTTTTTCCATCAGATTGTCACATGTTTGTATCATTTCTGTTCTGATAAAACCATGGATCTTTAAAAAGTCAACAAGCTCAGAAAAACAAGGCCTTTTCCGGCAAATCCAAGTGGGATATAAAATAGTTTATTTAGCTTAAAAAGTAGAAGTTTCTCAACCCATAAATAAAAATCTAATCCTTCAGTTTATCAGAAGAATTAAAATTAAAAATCCCCAAGTTTGGAGATATATGGTTTGAAAAACTGTAATCTTAAAAGTAAGAAGCAACTAAAGCTGACAAATACAGTGGAGTAAAAAGTCAAATATGTGCCTCGTCGGCCACAGTGGCAGTCAGACAAAAAACTATAATTGCCAACCCTGGTAGGGACAATATACATTATACTCCACAATACTGTTGGACAAAGTAAGCAATATATTCTTAAAGTCTGAAAGAGAATGTGGTAAAAAACAGTTTTTTGGTGGCACAGCAGGAAAAGTCAGAAAGTCACCAAAACAAAATTTCAACTCAAGAGGACCGTGTATTTCCATCCCTGATATTATGCAATACGGCAAGTGACAATGAAATACTTAAATATCCCCACTGGGGGAATAAAAATGTCAGCCTTTCACATCTCAGTTTCTTATCAGGCTTCTGGGTCAAACCGGGCCACAAGTTCAAATGTTTTATCACTTGTGGGTGTAAGAAAGACATGTTTTCTCATCTATAAATAACCTGCACCCAGAGGGGGCAAACTGTATCTGCAGCAAACACACAAAAACCAAAAAATGTTTCATTATACACATAAAAGCCTCGTTTGACAAACTGGCCTACCCATAACTAATTTACATATTTAGCTATGACCACATGAAAACCAATTACAGAGGTCAGAGTGTGAAGAAAGCATTAGTTCCTGCTAAAAATCCTATGATGCTGACAATAACGATGAAGGGAGCGAGGGCATTGAACCTCTCATCCTGACTGGGTTAGAGTGTGTTGCGGTACACGGGAACATGACTGTGCTGTGTGTTGACTTACCAGCTCTATGCCTTGTGGGAACGGGCTGTCCTCCCAGTCTTTCTCAGGAAACCGCTGGAGAATGCAACCTTGACCTTCACCCTCCACTGCAGGGAGACACAGAGAGTCACGAACGCAGAGGTCAGTCCGTGTTATTTAGATTGCCTGATGTCTTGTTTGTTTCTACTAATAAGCTCCTTGGAGTATTTCATAAACCATATCATTTTTCTGTTGTCTGTATGTTGGCAAACAAATGAACTCGAAATTCAAATAAACATGTTTTGCGGCACCGTATCACGATGGTTAAGGACACTGGTATGTATGCAGTCATACGATGGCGTGTGTCCTCCTCTAGCTTTGTAACCTGATGTCTGTTTTAATGCTACGCTATTGTACATACAGTGAGGGAACAAATCTGCAATATTACAGAACTCAAAACAGTAAGAAGACAGTTTGTTTGGAGGATGTTGCCACACCGACTGTTTCAACAGCGCTACCTAAAGACTCTGCTAGTTGACTAGTGGCTCTTAGTCCAACCAATAGTCAACTAGTCATTGCGTGCTTACAATATTAGTTACATTACATAAATAGATACATTTTCAATACTAAACCATAAAAATGTCCCTTTAAAACAACTTATAGAAGAGCCACGTGAACAAGCCACCTGTTAACAACAATGCGAACAGCAAGAGCAGTAATACTTCTGAATTTTCAGGTACAACCAGCGAGGAGACTTCAAATTTTGTTTGTATATCTAGAAACAGTATATTGTATCTGTGGTCGAGTCTATACCTGATTATTAACAGAGGTATTTGAGAGACAGAGTGACAGAGAGAGGAAGAGTAGGTGTATTTTAGAAAGCCTACAATACAAAACCAATTATATGCAATATGTTACCACTGCAGAGCTACGGTTCCTACCTACAGTACTACCTCTAGTGTGGTCTACCTCACAGCCTTTACTCTTCATGCCAAACCCTGCAGAGTGAGAAGAGGCAGAGACAAAGTTGTGATGCTGCATGAACTGGGCTGTTGTTTCCTTTTCTGGGGCAGTGACGAAGGTACACCGCGTTCAGATAAATGTTCTGCTGAAACTCAGGCCTATCGAGACACTTTATGGGCCGATCACAGTAACCTGTCAACATGCAGTGGATGTTTATCACGCATTCGCCACAAAAGGAGTTGCTCATTTCCCACAATAGCCCGGCGGACCTAAATCCCACAAGGCCAGCCTCCTAACACAGAAGGCTCCGCAGGGGTCAAATGTTTCTGCAAGTTATTTATAATGTGTCTGATAAGGCACCGATCCTGTGTTTGATCTATTCCTGCAGCTCAATGACTAATCAAAACTCGGTCAACAAGCACTTTTGTCATCGACTAACATTTAGTCGACTGTTTGAGGGCAGCTCATGTTTCACCTGAGGACCATAAAGCCTTTGAACCAACAAAGAAAAGACGCACGTGGTGATGTTTTAACATCTATCGCTCAGATCAGCTTACTTTGAATGTACAACTCAGCTTCCTCTTTCCATTGCTAAGCTACTTAGTAATTACTGACTTAAGCGGAAGAAAGAAAATGTACGGGCAGAAACCTTTTATCTTTATGTTTAATTATTCAAGCAGTAGTCAAAGCATTTGGCCAAAAAGCTCTCAATAAACCCAATGACCACTTGCTTTTCTTCATAGATAGGAGAGTGTGCAAAGCGAGAATCTTTCCTGAGAGGAAGAACTTCAGAGGTGATATATGCATGACACCGGGCACAGCTGTAGTGCATGCTGAACCACGTTAGAGGCATATTCAAAAAAGCTTGCAGCCAACAAATAAGTTGGTAGAGCGAGTATGAGGAGTATTGACAGGTCAGTCCCTTGAATGAGTCCATATGTAATTGTTCAACATTGGTGAGATGTGCTCAAATGGCTTATTTGCTGCTGGTTAATGAGGCCGTTTCCAGGGCCTGGCTCATCACAGCGGCACAATGACACAACAAAGGCAGACTTATGTAACCACCACAGGCCCGTCTCTCAGCTCAGTTCCAACCGAAGCTCGACTACAGGCTGCTTAACGGCAGCGTCCCTCGGCACGGAGAAAACACATTACCTCCCAATATGAAGGATATAAACTGAGAATGAAACTGCAAGAGTTACAGAGCTATTCTACAAAATCAAAACGAGAGGTTTCCCAGCATTTAGACCAACCCCAAACATGTTGTAAGAGACTGTGCCTCCAGAGAAGCTTTACCACAGAGGCTGAATGAAAACAGAAGCACAGAGATGGAGACAATACACAAACAGAAAGTAGGCCAGCATCCAAAACACACCAGGAAATGCTAAAGTGATTTAGTCTCCCTTGGGAACAAGACATACACCAATGCTTGTGGGAGTGGTGCTCCGGGATGAAGTTATCAAAGCCAGGAGGTTCAATTTCTTTTCGTTTTGAGATGATTGCTCCTTATCTGTAGCCCCAACAGCACCTCAAGAGTTTTCACTGTAAAACAAACACTGAAACCTCAAGAAGGAACACATGAGGTGCACAGTGTCAGTATTTACATATACTGTACATACATACAGACACTTAGACCTCATGACCATAGACGGGAGCTGGGTAATCATGAAAAAACGTTCAATACCAGTATCGACACCATGACTTGTACACCGGTTCATGAACAATGCTTTTTCTTTTTTGTACCAATTTTACAAAATCCATTTCAACGAAAAAGAAAGGGCTGGTGATGATTTGCTTTCTCCCCTTTTGATGTGCATTGTGACTTTCCTTTTGTACAAATAATGCAATTCTAGATTACAATTTGATCAACTTTTTGTTGACATTTTAACACCATCCAAACATGGCAAAATGAGTCAATGAGGAATACATCCAAAAACTACACATATCACAGTCTTTCTGAGTTTTATTTCACCTGCTATGAACCTCCTGGCTCTGTCTTGAAGCCAATGCTAAAAATATCATTCATTAGTGATACCACGGAAGAGGTCAGTAGAACATAGTCCGGGTTTCCCAGGTTTCTGGAGAGCTCTGGTCGGTGTGTGTGTGTGTGTGTGTGTGTGTGTGTGTGGGGGGGGGGGGGGGGGGGGGGTTGGGTTGGGTTGGGTTGGGTTGGGTTGTAAAGACGATGCATGCTGGTTTGGGGGTGGTTGGGGGGGGGTGCTGCTGTCTGTGTCAGCTGCAAACTAACTACTTTTAATAAACATTGCAAATTAAGCTCAACTCGGTAGGCAGACGTTTCTTCATTTACTGTTTATGAGCAGCTGAGATTGTCACTGCAAAGAGGATAGCTGGTCCACCTTAAAGGTCCGTCCACCTTCAGTGAGCCTGGTCAGGTTTGACGAGTGTTATCGCTAACTTCGAGATTAACAAGCCTTCACTACATCAGCTGGTGGCCAACAAGACGAGGGAACTTGACATGGGTCTTGAGGAGTTGTAGCATTTATTCACTA
The DNA here is from genome assembly GCF_022577435.1 of Embiotoca jacksoni. Taxonomy (NCBI): domain Eukaryota; kingdom Metazoa; phylum Chordata; class Actinopteri; family Embiotocidae; genus Embiotoca; species Embiotoca jacksoni. The sequence continues at coordinate 3,528,354 of NW_027185352.1, read as the reverse complement.
ATAGTTATTTAGGCCGTCTAACTATGCGGTCCATGTAAATCCATTATCACGTACAGAAGTTTGCGATGATGACATGACTGCGTCTTCAAGCTCATGAATAATTTTGTAGCACGCTTTTAACTTTTTCTGTAATTTTTGCATTTCACATGATCATCTTAATCACTTCAGAGAAGGCAGGTGTCGATTTCATCTGAGTGAGCTGAAAAATGACCACATCTGTTCCACAACGACCACAGCAGAAAATCTCAATTCACACAAGTCTCCTCCTTGTCACACACGCTGCTTTCCAGTCAGGTGCAGACTTGGCAAAGATTAAAAACAAATCTCCAGGAATGAGAGTTATTATATCCAGTCATAGTGGAAGAGTGAAACTGTAGTTTTTTCCTGCAGGTTGTATTTTATTCAACAAACCTGACATCTCAACTTTCATCAAACACTCAACAATGGTATATATAAAAAAAAAAGTTACTACTGTTCAGGTAGCAGACAGTAGTTGGCAGGCATGGAGAGCTGCTGCTGATGTAAGACAATAGTTTCAAAGGGCTCACTATCAGTCTACGTGGAGTGAGAGGAGTGTGAAGTGAAGGGCGTGGCCTTGCAGCGATATCACATCCGGCTATCAGCCAGAACTGTTGTGTAACAACAGCAGGTTAGCGACTGGATGACTTTCAATCTCATTTTGAGGCTTTTCTCTGACTGCCACACACGGCTCATTATCTCTACAACTATGCTCTTGCATTTTATACATCACCCTCAATGCTTTTGCACATAATGTTTTCGGTATCTAATTGTTTTTGCATCTTCTTCCTGATTTAATTGAAATGACCACCGACCTAAACTAACACCTCCTACAGACTTGCCATGAACAGCTGCCGCACTGCGCTGTATTTCTGTTCGTTTGTCCACCTGGTGAATCAGAGACTGTGTAAAAACAACCGTGTGTTTACAGTCTGAGCAGCACATTCAGCATGTCGCATTCAGTTCCTACAGTGCTGAGCAACCACAGAGACGTCCACGTCTCTGTCAACGTGCAGACTGTGAGCAGACTTTTCGTCCACGTACTCTCTAGGAAGCAGCCAGTGACAGCCTGATCACACGTCCATGGCTCCCTGGAGTCCCAACCAGCCATTTTGTTCCAGTTCTTAACAAGTACTGGTTCTGACTGTTCACACACACAAAAAAAAGAAAACAAAATGTTGAAGTTTCTTTTCAGCCATATTTAGGACTTGGACCACAATAAACTTCAATTAAGCAGGTTTCTGGTTAAATCTAGATTGCTGCATATTGAAGAAGATGAAAGGCAGAAGCCTGGCTGTGGGGGCCAGCGCTGGCGATGACCCCTTACACAGATGACTACTAGCAGTGACACAGGATGGATGCAGCTTGGCTGCTCATGTGATCCCTGAGTGATGGCAAACAGAGTTGAAAAAAGTGTGTAGCTCAGTGAGCGCGCGTGCGTGTGCGTGCGTGTGTGAGTGTGTGTGTGTGTGTGTGTGTGTGTGTGTGTGTGTGTGTGTGTGTGTGTGAGTGTGAGTGTCATGCTTCTGCTGAACCAGACCACAGTCTCTTGTTTGCAAGCTTCCAAACCACAGTGACACGACATCAGGCTGTTTCCATAGCAACTGCAGTTATTGGGACAAAGGAACTCGCTGTGTTTTCATGCTCATTTGTGAGCAGACTTGCAACTATGTACAAAATGAAGTATTTAGGTTGATATTTAATTACATTGCCAAAACTCCTCTATAAGGTCTTGAGAGTTTACTTATACTGCATTCATCTTCTGGCATTTCCCTTTTCATGCTGCAACAATACGTTGAGTTGGGGAAAAAAAAGATGATTGACTTAAGTATCTTTTAATCAATACAGTGGTTCCTGAATCTATGTTTATTATTTGCACAGACCTAACAGCAAACAGCTAACCATTTAGTCTATTAGCATTGGGGCAAAAAAAAAAGGTGGCCAAAGGGTGCCCGTTTTAACACTCAAAGAATCGATCGTCTCGCTGCTGAATGGTAACGGTTCAACTTTCAGCTAACTGCTAACAGCTAAGCTGTTATTGTCTAACTATTTGTTGACCGGAGGCAGCAACTACATCAACGCTTTCAGTCTGAGATGAGCTGAGTGCTCCAGAAATTAACCACCAGTGATTCCGCTTTGATTCATTTCATTCCAAGAGCTCCATGAGTGTATTGGGAGGAGACACCTATCAACTGCTTAACCTTTTAACTAACAGTAATACAGTTACAATGACTCAAAACTTTCTTTAACAGGGCAAAACACTGTGGAAAACAACAATTTTTGACATAAAAAAATGTGTAAGACTAATAAATGTACATTTCCAAAATCACACTAGCAAATAGCACGCAGGGTACCCAAGCTCGCTGGACAGTAGCATGACTAGTGATGGTAAAACTCATCAACCACTAGTAAACAGCTTTGAGAGGCTCCGTCCCTAAAGTCTATTCAAGAAAAGAGATGGAGACTGAAAGATAGACCAGAGATCCACCAGAATAACACGACACGAGCCGTTTCTGCTGTTTGAAAGTTTTTGGGTAGAAATAAAAATCCACTGATGACCAAAAGACTATTGTGAAGTTTGGCGAGCCACTTTTGATCCGAAGCCAGTAGCATCAGTTACAGAGTGAAGCCGAAGGGCGGGACACCGCTGGAAGAGGCATTTCCACGACGCCATGAATAACAGAAAAAAAAAAAAAAGCAATAACCATCCACCCATATAAGGACATGGTCCCACTATAGTCAGTTGAGAAAGACGTGGTTAGAGCAACTATTTAATGACTGGACTCTATAGCAAACAGTCATTGTGCTCCAGTAAAGAGAGAGTTGTGACTCCCCTAATGCAACTGGAGGGAGGAGGCAGACATCCAGATCTGTACGCAGGATTCAAGGTCAGAGAGTTTCAGTTGTTAAAATAATGAGATGCCGTCACAATGTTCACATCCAAAAATGCCCCCATTATTGTTGTGAACTGCATCTGTTGCAGTATTGTTCTACGCTCAATGTTGACAAAGGCTACCGTCGGCTTGTTTACGCTCACATAGCGATGGCTCATAACTTCAGCCGAGTGCTGCTGCTCACAACATTTGTACCGACATTATCCTTTCAGTTTGTCACCGTGTAGCTGTTGAATGCAGTATTGCATGCGTGCATGTGTGCGGCAGCCTCAGTGGTTTTCTTCGAGCTATACCTGATAACTGTTTTTTTTTTTTGTTTGTTTTTTTAAGTACAGTACACAAAGCCAACTGTATCAGTAGCTTTTCAAAAGGCACAGAAAATATGACAAGAACCTGCATGAAGCAAAGGTAAATGGAGTAAATTGAGTTTTTGGTACTTGAAGGTTGTATATTGTAGTATTAATATTTGTTCTTGTTACTAATTAAACCCAGGCCATTTATCATTCACATTCTGTTTTCATATTTCAAGCAGCTGGGCGCTGCAGTAGAAATTTTATGCATGTTTTATTTTTTGGAACAAAACAGTTTTATATGAAATAACAGTAATGTCTTTTGTTATCATCTCAGTCTTGTTCCTGAAATTTGGGTGAGTATAAAAATTGGAATCGAGAGTCAACAATTTTTCGCTATTGTTACGCCCCTAATATACTGATATTCATGCACCATGAGCTGAATTTCTAAATTTGCAGCAGCAACTACAGTGCGGGTTGAGTGAAATCAAATTTCACGTGTGCATGAGGAGAGCTGCCGTCACTGCATTGTGTTTCAGAACAGACTTAGTATCATTATGTTACGATAACATCTCCAGAAACACTCCCAGAGTTAAAGCATCCAAAACTATGACATCATTGAATTCAGACTGTACACCGCACCCACTGACGATGCTCTTTCTGCTGTCCACCCAGCTTCCCATTACACATAAATTCATTTACACGGCAACACGCAGCACTCACTTGTGCACTCTCAGAGTGCACAACAGTGTTGTTGAGCGATATGAAGGAGTGCGAGTCAGTTAAAGTCCAAAGGCCCTCGTTGCATCAACATGGTTTCATTTCACTGAAGTCCACAGAGCTCTTCAGCACATACTTTAGTAACACTTGACATTTAGCAATGTTTGAATTGGCTGTCAGATGATGGAGAAGATGATAATATTACATAAATAAATCAGTCGAATTATGTTCAAAACCAACTGGCTGAGCAGAGCTGCCATTTAGGAACTAATAGAGGGTGAAAAAAAAGCTCCATCTGGCAACAGCCGTCACCCTGGAGACAATGTGGGACATTTCCTTTGTGCAAAAGCTCTTCAGCAAACTCACATCCTTCCTACAAAACTAATGCCCCCCTCCTCCACCATCCAAACCCCCAAAACAAAAGAGAAAGGCTTTCCAGGAGAGGAAATGGCCTCAGAGAGGGGCACAGCAGCCAGAATGACCAAACTCTTTTCAGTTGTAGGTAATACATTCCTTCACATCTAATACATATCAACATGTTAACTGATGGTTAATACCGTGGCTTTTATTTCTTCTCTCTTCTAATTTCCACTCTGCAGCTACAGGTGGCTGTCTGCGATGGCCCTCAGCTTTTGTCTGAGCCACCGAACAGACTGAATAGCGTGGGGGTCCGTGCCAAAGCTCACAGCGCACAGCCCATCTACTTTCTAGTCACTCTGAGCAGCGTTTCTCAACCAAGAACAACCAGGATTCAACTTCCACTCAATACAAACAGACCTCGACCTGTTTAATCATTCATATCCTGGTCATAAATAGCATATCGGTACATTATTTCATCAGGTCTAATCGCAAACAGCAAAACACAAGACATTATTTCAGTGCATTAGTAAAGTTCCCTGGAAGCGAAATCAACAAATGCAATGAGTGACTCTAAATGATAAGAAATCGAATTTAACCCTAAGACAGATCTTTTGGCTACCAAAATATTGAATTTGGCCCATTTTAAAACTAATCAAATCAATTCCTTTTAATAGAATCAGACTACAATCAGTGGCTTGCAGCGATCTATTTCAGTAAACAAGGATTTGTGGCTCGTTTCTAAGGTTGTGAAATCACTCTTCCTACGATAGCAAGTGCACGTACAGTAGGAAATGTTTATAGCCATCATTTTAACCTAACGAAGTCAAAGGCTATTATCAACGGTTGTTCTGGATTACTCAACTAATAATAATACACCATATAATTTACTGTGATACCATAATATTTTCTGAGACAGCTAACATACCGTAAAAAACTGAAACCGTTGCAACCCTCGTTTTGACAATATTTTTGCACTTGTTTACTCATCTATGTGAGAGTGAAAAACACATTTAATAAGATCACTTGTGTTATAAACTTAACTGTCAGCATGAGCGAGAATTGCCATTGAATTGTTTCTTAACAATTACTGCAGCGGGTTGGAATACAAACCTCGACATCCTGACAGGGAGCTCAATGCTTGTCTTTATTTGCATGTATTCATATTTGACTAAAGGGCGGCTGATCTAGCAATAGCGACAAGACTTCAGTGTGTGTGGAGAAAACTCTCCGTCTGCCCGTCACTGCCCCCCCCCCCTCCTTTGCATCCACAGAAGTCACAATGACAAGCACAGTGCATTTATAAAGGAGCTGAGAGTCCTGAATAACCACCAGCTGAGCACAGTTTCAGCCTGAAACACACCAAACACAGTTATCTGCGCACTTCTTTATCCTTCTGTCTTTTCAAATTCCTACACAAAGTGGATATTACAATATAGCTGTCAGAGTCCACTGACACAATGAGATGTGTCAGGAACAACTAAAGGCCAGGTCTCGGAGTATTTGGGTGGATAGCAATAAAGGTGTCACGTTCCCACAAATGAGTGAAATTAGACTTTTTATGAAGTAAGATGTGCCCCATTCAAACCACATTGGAAAGTGGTCTGGGAGTGTGAATACAAGTCGGTTCAAGGCCACACTGGAGGAACACCTGCTCCGCGGAGGTCCTCTGCGTAGGCAAAACACTGCATGGCTCTGCAGAGTGAAGCTGAACTGAACAGAAAGTAGGAGAGATTGTACGTGCAAAGTGGACCGGTGGCTATTAAGCGGCAGTTTACTGAATAAAAAGGCAGGTTGTCTACATGGTGCTCCTTCACAAAAGCCTTCTCTGTTTTTTGTTTTTTTTTAAGTTTACTTCATCAGTCATTTCTGACCTATTCTAGACTCACGAGAGCCCTGGACTGCTCGCACAGTTCATTTATCCACTGCAGTGCAGAGGCCGACCCTCTCAATCGCACTGGATCACCCCTGACACACGGTGAAGCCCAAACTAAACGGCCTCACTAGCTGGTAACAATCACATGATGGGGAAGGAACACTGCATGATGCTGTCAGGGATGATTTTGTGGCTCTGAATGAGGTTTAAGTATTCAAGAGAGCAGCGTGGTGAAGTACTCAAGAAATATGTTTTTGGTGAATTAATGAAAATGTGTGTGAAGCAGCAGCATGAGGATCTCATAAAGACTGGCATCGTTCATCCGGGTCACACTGTAGTTGCAACATACACTTAACTTTTATTAGAGTTACCTAAAAGGCAAGAGCAAAGGAGTAACAGTGAACCAGCAGATATGGATAGATGGATTAATAAATCTGGTTCTTCACCACAGACACAATGAAATATAGGATTTATGAATGTAAGCAAGGCCTCAAAAACGAGACGTAAACGAAACTTCTGAGTGCTGCTCCACGCTACATTACTAGAAGATATTATAGCTGTGGGCCAATGCACTCAATCACAACATATCCTCTGGCTTCCGGGCCTTTGTCCCTCGAATCATTTCAGCCAAACATGCTTCTTTCTTACATTCTAATAGTATCAGATTGAATTCAGTCGTAAATGAACCCCCCAAAACTCCACCAGAGCTTTAACCACCCACGAACATGTACCAGAAACAACATCATCAACCAGCAGAGAAAAACCGTGTGCGTGTCTCATAACCAAAGAGGAATTAGACCAAGTACCACTAATACAGTGGATGGAGACTGTTTGATTTAGGTTCAGACTGTGGCTGACACGTATGATTAATACGGGATTATACATGGATGCATGTCTCAAAGGGGCTATTATACTGTTTATTACTTTTAATGAATGCTGAGTTCTCTCATGGTAAACCCTAAAGGTACAGATTCAAATTATGAATTTAATTATAATTAAATGATGCGATACATTTTTATTTTATCTCCAACCAGAAATGTACAACCAACCAAAAGCCTTCAACATTGATCAGAATGATGTTTAAAGAACACAGACTATTTACTGGGGGAGGGGAGAGCAGCACTGACTGTACCATAAACATACAGTGACAAAGACATCAAATCAGCTCTGGACCAATAACTGTCCTTGAATCTGCATATTCAAACCAATCACAGACTACATATAAGATTAGAGTGGGTCGCTGGGAGGCAGATTTCTCGTATTTGTTTTTTTTTCTGACGGACAGATTTGACCTGGAGGCCGTCTTAATAAAACTGAGGCTTAATCTTTTACCACCAGTCACTCTTTCAGTGTCTCTGATGCATATATTTAGCTCCTGCTGTGAGAATTGCCAATATAGTGGAGGCAAAGCAAAGAACTAAAGAACAAAGTTTCCTTTCTTGATTTTACATCATACAAACATCTAATAATACTCTGTCCCTATTAAAAAAAGAAGACTTTGAAAGATGGGCAGTAATATTCCACAAGCAAGCATGTATCCCTTGGACAGATGGTGACGTGGTTACCACAGCAGCCAGCCGGCCTCACACAGCCGGCTCTAATAACCCTAACAACCCCTATCTTTAAATCAAAATGGTCCGGATACGCTGGAATCGCCCCTTGGGGATTTGAACGATTGCTCCCTGGAGCACCGACAGGCCAACTGTGAGCAGCACTGACTCAGGCTTTGTCCTGAGAGGGGACAGATAAATTCTCTGAATTCCAGGGAAACCATCAAAGCATTATGGAGGAGGGCATCCACTCTGATCCGCTGTGCAACCCCATCTGGTTGGTGGTGAATCGTGGGCTTCTGTTTAGTAGGAGCACGCCGGCTACTCGGGACTGGCTAACTATAGCAGCTAACAATTGGGTTTTCAGGGTGCGACGCCGGGCTTCTGATTCACCGAGCCTTGTCTCCATCACAGAGAGTAAACTACATTTAAAGCATGTACCATTATCACTAAAGAAGGTAAAGGAATAACTAAACATAACACACACTGACCAAGAAAGACCAGGAGAGTGAGAGACAGAGAGAAGTTATCGTTAACTGCGAAGCTAAAAAAAAAGCTAAAAAAAAACGATCAGATCAAAATAGCTTGTGCACGACTGTGTGAAAAAAAGAAAGTCGCTAAAAGGAAAGAGCTATGAGTGCTTGAGCCGAGCTAGTGCAAGTTTAAATGTCTAGCGGGTATTTAGCTGCTGTAATGAAGAACATAACAAATGAAAAAAAAATGCTGCTGGTCACCCAGAAACACAGCCATGGGAAATAAGACAATAATAATAAGACACTAAGTGCAGCACGTCATTCTGTTATTGTTGTTGAAAACAACTGAAGTAGCCTCGTCACAGATTTAGATTTTGGCTATTTTGATAAAAAAAAATAAAAAAAATCATCACTTCATTTTTTACAGCTGTATGTTTTCAAACACGGAAGGAAACACACGGGCTATGTCTTTTACTTTGATCACAATCTGTTCTGCTGTTAAGTCTAAAAATACTGCTGGTTTCTGTCCCATATCACCCAGCTCTATTAAACATGTACCTCTGCAACAAATTAGATCAAAAAAGGATGTATGTTAAAAGGCACTTTTCATTAAGAGCACTTCAAATTCAGGAAATGTGATTGTAGTTGCACTGGGTCTTACACACCGACTACTACAACTGTGTTTCTCTAAATCTGGGGCAGAACACCCGGCCTTTTGTTGCCCCCCTGGGGTGCAGATCACATTTACTTAGTAACACACACACACACACACACACACACACACACACACACACACACACACACACACACACACACACACACACACACAAGCTGTCCTATACAGCCTTGGATTACAATTTGAGTATACACTATCTGACAGAATAAGAAGTGTCTGCTGACAGAGCAGGTCTATATATGGCCAGTTTATGTAAGGAAGCATGTGTGTAGAAGCATGTATCTGTATTCTACAGGCAGGCAGACACACACACACACACACACACGCACGCACGCACACACACACACACACACACACACACACACACACACACACACACTTCCGTATCTGTGTAATAGGAATGAGGGAATGAGGGCAGTGTTGGGGCCCTGGGGCCTTCGTCTCCCTCATGAATAACAAGCATTCAGCCAGCAGACAGACTGCTGTAATACCGCCACACACACACACACACACACACACACACACACACACACACACACACACACACACACACACCACAGTGATATGATGGAGGATTCCCACTGACTTCAGCACAATGACAGGTGTTCAGAAAGATTTCAAATACATTTGCGTTTTTTCTCAAATCTGAATTACAATTTATTATCTTTTTCAAAATTTGGTGGACAGTTGCAGTTGCGTATGGGGACGAAATATTGCCACTGCTAACTTAAAACAAAAATATGTATTCTTCATTATTGGTTGGACTCATTGTACGTCTGCCGGTCAGTACGCCACGAGGGCTCATCACAACCCACAGGCCACATGGGGGTAAACGTTGCTACGGCAACGCAGCAAACACACAGAGCCGGCCACAAACAGGCGAGCCATGTATCGAGATGCACACAGGGACACAGAAGTGTCAGTGCACCACAATCACGGCTGCGACCCAGCATCACGCCGTCTCCCTATGAAAGGCAGATTGTGAGGGCTATTTCTGGAGGGCCTAAAAGCCCCGCTCTGCAGCGATGGAGGAAGTGGCTGCCCACAGGCTGGCACTGCTGGCAGCATCACACACACTCCTCTCTCCGCCCCACTTCATCTTGCTTTCAGTCTGAGAGGTTTCTATTTCCCCTCTGAGCTTTATGTACCTTCATGAAGATGTGAATCACGCACTCGGCATTCAATGAGTGCCAAAAATTAGTCACAGCTTCATCACAATAACGGAAATACGTCAATAAGAACCGAAGCATTGGTACCGAGTCAACGGCGAAGATCTGAAAATGTTACAAAAAAATAAGCTATTTTGCATTGATGATCGGGAAGGAGTTTGAGAAAACCAAAAGCCAGAACGCAAACTGTGTCTGAGCGTTACTAACAGAAAGAAGAAACACATCAAACTTTTACAGATTTTAAGCTTCAAGTTGCCAAACATCTCATCAGAATGTCTGTATCCTGAAATGTTACCGTCATTGTCTGCAAATTGCAAAAGCGGCATCTGTTGCTCCTGACACAACATTTACAAAGACGAACAGTGTTTTGTTTAGGCCAATTGCAAAATTTTGCATTGCTAAAATTGCGAGGCGGGTGCTCATACCGTTAGTCATTACGTGTGGAGGCCACTAAAGGCCGGCTGCATAGCTCTCGGTCTGTGACGCAGCAGCTGAAGCTGATCGCGGCCTTCCTTCACAACGCTCCTCATTCCACCAGACACAGCACAGCGCGTTTCGGAGGCTTCCCAGAAGCAGCTCTTTGCTCCCCCAAAGAATAAACACCTCCACTATCTTTGACAGGAAAAAAAATAGTCTCGGTGCCGTCAAGCTACACGGAGAGTCAGACACAAAAAAGACACACTGTAGGTATCAAATTAGGTATTGAGAATTGGTAAGTATTCTGATAAAAATTTCTAGTATCATGACACGTACGGACCGGCAATGAATTGCAATATTATTTGTTGACTCGCTAATCGAGCTATAAAGTACCCCAAAAAAAGTATAAGGTATCCTGCCTCATCAACAAGGGGAGTAGCATCTTACACCCGGATTTATTAAAGGGAGAATTAACACAGTGGAACTGTTATTGCAACATCTGTGAATATTATCTTTATATTTAGAATATATTATCGTGTATCATCACATCACCTTAATGCATCTCATACTGAATAAGTATACAAGCATATCTAGTAGACGCACTGCATACAGATGGTATGTGGACAGGAAGCAATAGAGGCTGCAACGTGGCTTTGTAAGATAAATGAGGGTCTGTGCTGAAACTGAAACAACAGGTTTCCTTCTTACTTTTCTGAATATGTTTTACTACAAGCCAAAGTTTTCAAATATTAAAGGTTGTCTAAACACAAGCAGCCATAAAATAACTAAGAACTTTGATTAGATCCAAAACAGTCCAATAAGTAAAGTTATGATTTAAATCAGTTAAACTCAGTTTGTACCAAATAAAGTACTGAGATTCAGTAACCAATACCACATATGAAAACACCTGCATTAGTGTCAGTCGGGCTGGCGTCGCATCATTATTTGAAATCTTAGTCAAACAAACGAATCTGTGAAATATGAAACTATTTTGCTTAAAGACCTGACAACCAAACTAGCGTCACACTCACTGCTGCAAAAGTGTCCCAGTCAGGGGTCACAGCACACCGACGGATGCCTTTCATTTTGTTTACTATGGTATCAGAGCACCCTTTAATCTGGTGTCTCAACATCACAACTTTACAATCATGACAACACCGATGGCCACAGAGACAACCTGAGCTTTGTAAACATAACGTGCATGCTCAGTCTGCTTTGTGTGCGCTGCTTTGTGTCCTCGCTGGTCGTTAATGTTGTGAATGGGTCCCGAAACTGACTGCAAGCTGTCGGGTACGTGTGTGTTTGTGTGTGATAGAAGAGGCTGGCTGCCGAAGCTGTCACTCCAACAACCATCCTGAATTCTGGGCGGCCGCCACAATGACCAACACCCTCAAACTGCAGCGCCGGAGGCACACAGATGGAGCTACAAAAGAGGCTGTATGTTAGTGTCTGTCTGTGTGTGTGTGTGTGTGTGTGTGTGTGTGTGTGTGTGTGTGTGTGTGTGTGTGTGTGTGTGTGTGTGTCCCTTCACTGTCTTGAATGAGGCCGCCTCACACAGACGCACACAAACCAAACACGCCCCTTTCCTGGTTTTCAGACACGCAAAGGGGGACAATCTGGATTCTCACTCTAAACATAAGCCTCCCTTGGGTCCTCTCCCCAGTTTCCTGTTTGGGCCTCGTACTGTGAATCCACTTGGCTGTTCCTCGGCACGGTGGAGGAACCGCTGTCAAAACACAAGTGACATTCTGTGGAGTTTCTCAAAAGACCCTCAGTAGAAGGACCACACCCCAGCAACTACAGACTCTTCCAAACTCATAGGCAGCCATCTTGGCTCTGAGTAAGATCCACTGATACCCTAACGTAGCATCTAGGTTGAGCACAATGTGAGTAACCTGACACTTCAGAAACAAACACAGAGGATGAATGGAAGATTCAAGGCTCTGCTTTCCAGGTTAGCATCTGTTAGCAGAACCAAACTGTAACTGGCTATTTAAAAGTGAACAGAGGACGAGAGGACCCATCTGCAGTCCATCTGCAGGTAAGAAAGAAGCTCCGCCAGCAGGATGTTCATTTTGGAAACACCCACAAGGTTCCTGTCAGTGACAGCGCTCAGAGGCAGATGAGCGGCAATGATGTCAGCCCTGAAAACCTGTCAGTGCCCACGCTTGCAAAATATTCCACTGAGTGACAAGCAGCAACCGCTCAGAGACAAATACGCACAAACATGTAGACAGGATGCATGAAATATTTAGACACTAGAGGAAACTCCACTGTACTGCAGAATTCCTGCTATTCTTAATACGAGCACTGTTCATTCGTCATGCGCAGCCAAGTGTTTTCTTTGCAGTCATCTACTGCCAGCACACCGCAACAGGAAAAATTATAACACAAGCAACAACATATCGTACACAAAGATGAAAATCAGCCATATCAGATTTGAAATTGAGCCCCACCTCCTGACATCGTCTACTGACACAGCAGGAGACATTGATTTTTGATTGGTGAGCATGCTTTCGTGAGGAACATGCTTCGATATACAATATATAAAAAAAAAATATATCCATTTCTGTTGCAAAAATGTGTGAGGAAACCAGACCAAACTGAAAGAGCATGTAGTCACAGAATATTCACACAGAAAGTCAGTGATGATAATGTCAGCGCATTAAATGATGGGTGTTGAATTTACCACAACAAAATGCCTTCACCTAGAAACTTAACATAAAGTGAAGTAGCTCACAGCAGTGACACAGCAGTAGAGGGGCAACGCCAACAATCATCATCACCCTTAAGTGTTTGGTTTTTATGAGGCACGGGAACCTTGATCCATTAAAGCCACTGTGGCTTCAATGTCTGGTTTCCAGATGCTTTTTACAGGCTCGTTCTACTCTGTTTCTCATTCAGGCACCGTAGAACAGGAAGGAGAGTTTCTGCAGCGTTTGCGGTGTCCACGTTATAACATCCTGTATTCACCTCTTTCTGAACAAACAAGAAAATACAAGATGCAGTAAGTGCGTTCATGCAATCAGAAGAAGTGATGTAGGTAACTGTGGCATCAAGATAAAAGCCAGTTCCCGGCCTGCTTTTAGCTACAGAGGGCTTGACATGTTACAATTTGCCTCTCCTGAATAAATCATAGGCAAAAATCCACTCTCCATAAAAAAAAAAAGTCTCCCACGTTACAAGTTGCATGCTTCCATTGGATAGGCCAGTTGAATATTTCATGATTAAACGGGCCATTATACTGCACAGATCTAGGCCAAGGCTCAGGGTGAAGGGAGGGAGGGGGGCTCAGATAACGGTCCAAACCCCGTCCCAACAACGCCAGGGAGCAGAGCTGCGGTCCGATGGGAGGGGAGGGGGGGCTAAGGGAGGGGTAAAGCCATCTGGGTTAATCCACGCAAAACACACATAGCAAACAATCAGCAACTCCGACGACCATCTAGATTAAAAAGTACGCTTTGAACCGAGTCCAGGTGGAAATCATCAGGTTTTCGGTTCCCACTGTCCCATGTCACTGCTCAGGACTCTGCAGCCACAACACTGACACCTCCCTATCCCACTGTAGGGCGACGTTTTGCTTTAAAATGCCACTTCTAATAAGAGACTATAGAGAAAACAGAGGAGTGTGCAGCTGAAACGGTGAAACGGGTGAATAAATCCGTCTTAGGTCACAGTGAAGCAAACAGCCATCCCCCCTCACAGCTAGCCCGGCTACGTTAGCTCCGAGCAAGTAAACTTAGCCCGAGTTTGCTGTCAACAGAGAAGAGACCGTTTCTCTTGCCGAAGCTAAAACGCGTTTTGAAGTAAAGGGTTGTTATCGACTTTTGCATTAAGTGTGTTCTTCTGTCAGAAATGCAAAACACCGGCTGACAATCTCGCATTCAAATACACTAATCCCGTGAGGCCTGCGCATCCCGGGTCTAAATTTGACAGCTACATCCCAGCTGACAGCGCCTAACGTCGGTCAGCTGTGAATGGCGGCCCGGCCCGTCCCCGCCTCCCTTCTTCGCCTCCTGTTTACCCACAGCTAATAATATGCCGTTAAAGCTAGCAGGGTATGCTAACTCAAGTACCCACCTCGCTTTTCGAGGTCGTAACCGACCACAACAAAGTAGTCGGCGAGCCTTGCCATCTTGGGAGCTCACGGCGACAGGCCTTTCTCGATAAATCCTTTTCTCGTTTTGCCGTCAATAGTCCATTTACGTCCTGCCGGCGATAGACACATCACGGGCGACAGTAGCATCCTTCCAGCTGTACCTTGCCGCCATACTGTCAGTCTGCCTTGCCCTGACAGCAGAGAGCCGGGAGTCTGCGCACTGAAGGACTTCCAGGGAGGGGCTGCTCGGCAGGAATGTCCCATGTGGGGAGCCAAACCAGCTCAGGGGCCAAAAGTCGGACCGAAACCTATAATAAAGCATGAAGTTTCAACAGTGCCGGCGCTAAAAGGGTGAAAGGTGGTGACGATTTTTCAGAGCCCTAATAAAAGGAGGACCCACAAAAATCTTGTGGGACTGCTTTATTTTGAAAATAGGTATCGAAGAGCATTCATCTTAAAGCGGAATTAAAGGGTCTTAGATTCTCCTTAAAGAAGCGTACTGTTGGTTACAAAAAAATTCAGTTAAATCTCACTTTGTCCAAAAAGTGCTGAAGCCAGTCAGTGGGAAGAAGATTCATATTTTTTTATAATAACTTCAAGCAAACCAACCAATCTGTGATTCCAGTGTCTCCATTGTGAGAATTTTGCTTCTCCGTTATCTTATGAGAGAAAACTGAAACTGTTTGGATTTAGGTTTTTGACACAACAAACAAGTGATTTGAAAAGGACTGGAAACGTTGTGATATGAAAGAAATGTGACTTTTCCCCCCATGCATCTATAAAGAAAACAAGTAGTTTACTAATTTAGAAGACCATTGGCAAATTAGTCAGAAATAGAAAAGAATTGTTGGTTCACATTTGTATACATTTGTACATTAAGCACCTTCAGATGCTTAAAACATTTCCGATGATTCCGATTAAAGGAACTCTTTACCTCCCAATTAATATGCAACAACTACAGAAAGACATGAAATAGATAAGTACTGTGG
Source organism: Embiotoca jacksoni (assembly GCF_022577435.1). Classification (NCBI taxonomy): domain Eukaryota; kingdom Metazoa; phylum Chordata; class Actinopteri; family Embiotocidae; genus Embiotoca; species Embiotoca jacksoni. The sequence goes on along the minus strand of NW_027185352.1, from coordinate 3,512,826 downwards.
CAGATTTTGTTTCAGATTTTGTTTTTTTTATCTTGTGGCCCCTTAGATTTTTTTCCCCCCTCAGATCCTGAGCCAAATAAAAATGGATTGAATTTGTCTCTTTGAAGCTGAAGTTGACAAATTTTCCTTCTGTTGTCCGTCCAGGGAGGGGCAGCATGGCAGGAATGTCCAGAGTAAAGGGCCAAACCACCACAACAGGGGCCACTGCAATTCTGACCACAAACTATAACAGTCTCCCAATAGATTAAGTCAGAAGTGAAACAAATATATACACATATGAGATGAACACACAACTCCTAATGTGAAAAGTGGGCGTCCTTGTCAGAAAAATGACCCTGGATGGGATGAATGATGTTTTCCTTTTTGTGTTTGCAAGAAGCTCTGAACCCACAGTTTGTAGTCCAGGTGGCTGAAGTGATGAATGACTGTTTTGCCATTCGTGCCAAAAGTTATGAATTAGCCAAGATTATCTTCCTGAGTTATTATCTTCTGGTGTAAAGTTTCCTGTTTGTGTTTCATCATTGGAGGAGGTATAAAACAGAAGAGGAAATTTCATCTTTAAAAAAGTCGCTAACTTAGGAAGATAAGTTATCATGTTAAAATTGTTAAAGCCTCCATTCATGCATAGTAATGACACTTGGAAACATGGATTTGAATTGATTTCTGTGAATTGTTTAATTGTACATGTGGTAAATATACAACAGGAAAAAAAAGGGATTAGTTGTATTTACGTGTGTAAAAGTTCAGCAATATTGTATAATAATTCTGTGTTGTAGCTAGGATTTAAATGAAAGATGTGGTTCTCAAGTTGATCACAATTCAGTCATTTATTGAGTCTTCAGTCTCAAGTTTTATAGAAGTCCAAACAGCCATCTTCAGTGCCAAACCACTTTAGTTAATTGAACATCCATCAAGAAACATAACATGTCACTGACATAAATATTACCAAACTGCTTGTGCGGCATTGATCCACATTTATGGTGCCAAAAGATTCCCCAAACTCTAACATCTACCCTCTCATCTGGTTGCAGCCTTTAGTAGCAAGCAAAGCTCCTCAGTGAGGGAAATACAGAAGATTATCACCAAAAAATGTTGCCTTTTCGGCCGTGAAACAACTTAAAATATGTTAATTAAGGCCACAGAAAATCTGGACACGATGCTGTAGTTTGACAGTGCAGATAACATGTCAGTGGGATGTGAGGAAGGCCTGATGGCCCACATCCGTGTGGCCTGTCCTTGGCTGTCAGCAATGTAACAACCTCGAGAGAATTCCAGCACATCCTGCGCTTTGACCTTTAACCTACAGTGCTTATCACTTTCTGGTTGCAAACAATCCCGAACATGACATTTTTTTCTTTAAGAGCTTTGTTTTCCTGACAGTCAATGAAAAACCCATCTCCCTCTTCTGTCGCTCTGTTATCTGTGACTCTGAGCTGCATGAGAAGAGAACAGAGTTGCTCTTTGAGAGAGATGTTTTCTGACAACCAAAACTATATTAACGGGAGATAACATGCATCTCGAGCCGGTTTGTGAATGCTATTTTCAGGGAGTCATGCCGAGATCACCGCTGTGGTGTCGATTCTTACAGTTGATGTTAACTGTATCTTAACCTGGAACCGTACTTGATAAGTTGCCAGCGAGATGACAGCGGGGCAAGAGAGAGGAAGACAAGAGCAGCTCAGTCTCTCTCAGACTCTCCCCTCAGGACAAGGAGATATACAGTAATGAAATTGTCTTTGCGAGAAAAACTTGAACTCTACAAAAGTGCTGAGTGACTACTAATGTTGCCTTTGACTCAGATAAACATATTGTCTATCTAAGTGCTCCTAAATGGAAACTTGTGCTGTTGTTCCACTTTAATGAGCACAAAAAAAGACATAAAGAAAAATGCAGCATCCCTGTGACAAGTTATATGTAGTTATTGAAGATACTAAAGCAATATGCAGACAAGACACTGTATGAGAGTACATTTTGAGCAACATAAGCCTAAACCAAAACACAGTAGAGCAAAGTAGCTGAAGATAATTACTCAGTTATTGAAAACTGTTTGACTTATTTCCAATTGATTTTTTTTTTAATATATTACAGTATTGCTGCTTTTACTTGAAGAATTTGAATCATAGCAAAATGTTAGACATTTTCATTCTGTCAATTTCTACAACACCCGTTTACCTTCAGTCTGAAATCGTCCACTTTTGCTTCTGTCTCTTTAAACCCCACCTCAAAGTTGATTTGTCAGCTTCCACAGACATTAGTGTACCTGGCCACCAACTCCAAATACAAACGGTGGGGTTTCCAGTCTTCTGTGTCTGTGCCACTGGCCTCTGGACTGAGCACAAAAAGGTTAAGCTGCAGTTCAGTTTTAAATCTGATATTGCTTGAATCGCATCTTCGCATCCTGTCTTCATTCCTGCGTCTGCTGGCTCATCCATGTATATGTTGTACCACCACCTGTGGATCAATGAGGGGCACATGTGCACGTGCATGTGCATGTGCACGTGCATGTGCATGTGCATGTGCATGTGCATGTGCATGTGCATGTGCATGTGCGTTGTCACACACAAAAAGGCTACCTTTACAGCTCCCCAGAACCTTTAAACCTAAAGTTCACTTATTAACATGCTATATAGCTCTACTGGTTATCTGGTGACTCCACAAATACCATAAGAATGCAGGCAATTTCTGCACCCAGTCAATAAATAATCTAGCACAAATTATTACCACGTAAATCAAATAAACAAGCAATAATGTTTTAATAAGTGTGCTTTAAAGGTGCTAGCAGGAGGATTTTGTTACCTTTTGGACAGAGCCAGGCTAGTTAGCTGTTTCCCTTCGATTGTATGCTAAACTAAGATGACCAGCTGCTGCCTGCAGCTGCTGCCTATAGCTTCATGTTTAACAGATAGGAGGGTGGAATCAATCCTTTCCTCTCTTGGCAAGACCACATATGAGGATATTTGCCAGTATTCCTTCAAAAAGTGAGGACCAGGATTTCCACCAAAACACTTGGTGACAGAAAAGCATGTGACAATGTGCCAGATTGCTTTTGGACCAAAACAAATAATTATTTTCACCAACAATTGAGTTGTTGTTTATTTTTTGATTAATCATTTGGTCTACAAAAAATTCTTCCATTCAATTGATTCATAGGAAAATCGTAAAAAAGTATATTGGTAGGCTAAATAATAAGAGTAAGATGAAATTGGAAATGCAGTGCTTTACTCACAGCAGATTTGTAGATAAAAATGGATGTGTATTGCAGCTTTCCTACTTTAGTGTTGTAATGGTTTTTTTTTTTTTAAGTCTTTTTTTTTTTTTAACCTTTTATTTCCAGGAATAATTAAAAACAGAGCAGTTGAGGTATCGTATCACTGATTCTCTGTTATTCACAAATGCAGCCCAATCAGAGCACAAAACCAGTATCTGCAGGATGCAACAACCACGTGACTTCCTGTAGACTAACCAACAGACAGGAAGTGGTTTGGAGATACTTCATTGCTCCTCACAGGGCTCTTCCAGCAGTCGATTTCCCCTCAGCTCAGCTGAAGCGTAACGCATGCTGTTGCAGCCATTAGTTTAAGTCTCCTGAGCTTGAGACAGATGCTTCAGGGTCACAGATGTTTTAATTTCATACTGTCACTGCACTGACAAACACTCAGTAATTCCCTGGATTATATTTTGTGGTGAAACACACACAGACCTCCCAGTCTTGTGTATCTGTCAGCTGTAATTGGAGCTCCTCTACTTCTGCATACAACAAAGGCAATGTAACAAAATAGTGTGTGTACAGTAAACTGCTGCTAATCCTCACTTATAACTAATGTGTTTTTACCCATAACACTGAGGATTAACACAGATGGAAAAATATGAAAGGTATTTGCTATGTCTGCAGGGCCATGAAGTGATAATTGTGTATCATGTTCAGTTGAAGGAAACAGATTTATAAAGCAGCATTGAAGCAGCAGAGGATGAGATGAAAATTTAGAAGGCCTACATTTCCCAAAATCCACCTTGAGAATGAGGTGAATACCCTTCCAGCAGCTGAGCAAATTAACTAGTAATCAAAATTTAGTTTAAAAAGAAAAAGGCCACCCTTTTTCTTTTTCTTTTTTCACAGAGTAAAAAAGTTTTATTTTTACAAGTAAAGTCATAAAGTCAATGACCTGAAGCAATTAGGTCAGTTAAGCAACTTAAATTCTGTGGCATCAGCTAATATTAGCTGCTACATACCAAATAAGATTCAGCAACAGCTTTTTTTGTTATGCTTTTAGTTTTTTATTTGAAAAATTAGGACTATGTCACTTACAAGTTACAGAGCTCATCTTCATTTCGACTCTAACAAGTAAACAAAACCCAACACTTGTGGATACCATTTAATTTAAATGTACCTCTGACTGGTGAGCAGAAATATGTGACATCACTTTTTTTTCAACTAACAACTGAGAAGAGTGCAGTTTTATTACGTAAGATCCTTTAATACATGGCCAGATTAAAGTTCTAATGGGCCCAAGAACAAGTAGTTTTGTTGATCCCACAGACTGTAAGGGGATGTAGCCCCAGGATCTGAAAAATGAGGCCAGTGCGGAAGTGAATTAAACTGCAATACCACAGAAGGCTGCAGGTTGTCTCCAAAAAGGCTCAGACTCCAGTTCAACTTCTCTTATGAAATACCAGGATAATAAATATTTTTTTTCACGAGTTATTATGATGTTGTTAGCTAAAGTCGCCCCTTTTTATTCGTTTTCTGGCGGAACATAAATGTCATAGTGTCCTCGGGTTTCCGGTCAGACGGGGTCAGATCCTTGCTCGCTCCCCCCCACCTCGTCCCAATGTGTCAATTGTGGCTTTAAAATTGCAGGATGGTGACAGCCAAAACCCATTCACGAAGCTTCACAACGACAGTTCACAAACCGCTAGGTGACACCACTGTTGGTTGCCACTCGGTCAAGCCCCTGGTAATCCTGGTTATACATGCGATCCAGAACCCAACCAGGACTACAGAGCTGACACGGCAACAGTGATGAGAACTGTTTACTCGTTTGAGTCATTTTAAAGTAAAGATTGCCAAAATCTTTTGACATCACTCTTTCAGATGCCAATATTTTTGCGTTTGCCCTGGTTGATTATAAATGCAAAATTTAGCAGCACCCCGGTGCAGTAGTTAGCCCAATCTCCTCAAAGGGTTTGAACCTGCTGGTTAGCTGGGGGCCTGTTTGTGTGGAGTTTGCGTGTTCTCCCTGTGTTTATATAGGTTTTCTCCAGATGCTCTGGCCAGGTTGATTTTTTAATTAAAAATTTGCTGTAGGTGTAAATGTGAGGGTGAATGGTACTGTCTTTCACTGGGATAGGGACTCTGCACAGGATAAAGCAGGTATAGACAATGGATGGACTTGTATCAGACATTACAAAGCCATTCGAAAATGTTAAAATGGGCTTTGATTGATTGACCCCATTAATCTAATTATGTAGACAGATATGGTGAAGAGCAAAACGAGGACTTTAGGGCCCCTGAGCACAGTTGGTAATTCACCCTTACCGTAATAACTTCATTAGGTGTTGTCTGAGAAATACTTACAATTTCCAGATCACCAACAGTTAGAATTACCTAAAGTTGCTGCTGCAGTTGTTACATTTGGAATAAAAGTGGAAACATTTTTTTTTACCAGATTGTGTATACAAAATGTAACTGGGTGAACAAAGAAGGCTTTGGGGACTTTTATACTCTCTATGATAGGCACAGAGTGCCACACAGGAAAGATGAGATCACCCTTACTCTGTAACCTGAAAGTTATTTTGGTACATGTGCATGCAACATGAGGTTCACATGATCATTGTTAACATGCCCATGGTTACGAATGCACCCATTTACCCCCTTAATATTTAATTTAAATGGTAAATGGTCTGTACTTGTATAGCACCCGTGGCTTTGAGACCTTTCTGTCTCAAAGCGCTTTAACATGGTTTTCCCATTCACCCATTCACACACTAATGAGACAGATCACCATGCAAGGTGCTGCCATCAGGAGCACATTCACACACTGATGGTACACCATCGGGAGCAACTTAGGGTTCAGTGTCTTGCTCAAGGACACTTAGGCATGTGGACAGGAGGAGCTGGGGATTGAAGCGCCAACCTTCTGATTAGTGTGCAACCCACTCTACCGACTGAGCCACAGCCTCCCTACTGAGACACAGCCTCCCTCCCTTAATAGGGTAATCATCTATATCTTTGTTCGTGCAGTCAGGTGGTGTTATAGGATTGTGCTAATCTTGACATGTCTCTTAAGCAAAGCACTGGATCCCACTTAATGGCCAATACTGTAGGGATTCCTGAAAATGACAGCCAGGTGATTAATGAACATATCATTGCAAAACCACAGCACTTATTATGTTGCCATAACACCACATTTTGAAACCTGGCTGCAGGGATTTGCTGTTATTCAGCTACAAGAGCAATATTAAGCTCCAACACTATTGTTGTGCGATAAGGCCTGGGTCAGATTCACTGTTCCAGTTTATCCCAGAGGTTTTGGATGGGGTTGAGGTCAGAGCTCTGTACAACACAAAAGTGGTAAAATGATTCTGTTTTGGGACTGACTTTGTGCAAAGAGAGCCCCCCCACACCCCCTCCAGACATTAAATCTCACTCATTGTCATTATTGCCACTTCTCTCCTTCTCCATCATCTTTCCCACAATGAAATTCAATCCCTCATTTGTTCACAATGATGTCCTGTTAGCTCCCTCCTCCCACACACTGCACTGGTGAGCAGCCATGCCAAACAAACTCGACTCAGACAACAAGCCGCTCAAACAAAAGATGTAAATATAGTTTACCGAAGCAGCCAAGAGGATGCTATAGAGAATATGTCTCAAAACTCAAAAGGGTTTAATGGGGGCTTCTGCCACAGTTATTTTAGAATCCAACACGATGCCTTAATATTGTTTTTTTTAGGCGGGATGAGGGAGGGCTGGTCAGGCTAGATTGTTACGGGAAGCACCACGACAGATACAGATGGATGAGATACTGCACAGTGTTGTGCTGTTGTAACATGAGGTTCACTAGGGGGCAGCAATCATTAGACTACTATACTGTGGCTCCTGATTGGATTAACCTCTCTGCTCCACTCTGACATGAAAATTAGAAATTCTGAAATAGCCACAAGATAAAGCACAAAACACATATATCACAGAGACGTCACAGAATATGTAGTTTTATGTCAGTTATCTCCGGCGGTGTTACTTATTTGTGCAAGGAGGAAGGAGAAAGTAGAGGGGCATGTTCCCAAGGTGTGGTCTGTTTTGCAACAGTCACGATTAAATAATCCAAAAAAGACTAATATCTTGCTTAAATATAATAACCATGGAGTAAGGAACAGTGCAGGACAGAACGATCTACCAACCTGGGAGGTTAACACTCTGACCACACGGAGACCTGATTAAACATGCTGCTCTCAATCAGTTCAGGTGCTGTGAGGAAGCAAAAAACATGCACGCAGACTGTTATTGAGCTGTTTCGATAAATGATTCGTCACTTTCCTCACAAACAGGAGAGGCCATACGTTCTCTCAGAAGAGGCACAAGCTGCGGTTGTATGTGTTTGTATGTGAAGTCCCTGAGCTCAGCCGCTTCACATCACCTCTGCTGGGGTAATTAATTTGTTTTGTATCACAGGCCATCTCCTTTCAGAGCTACGACACCTCAGTATCAATGTTCTGTTTCTGGGACTCTGCACTTAAACTCACACAAACACGTTACAATATAAACATGCTGAATCTGTCTACAACACGAAAAGGTTGGTTCACTGCCTTGTGAATACGTAGTGTACAGTACATCGTTTTATCTGTTCATGTTTTGAGATCTCTGCCTCCAGTTAACAACAGCTGATGAGAATAGAGCTTAGTTTGTGGTGATCACAGCAGTGAAAAATGAAATATATTCAACATCAACATCTCTTTCCTACAGTGTCCTTGTTACTTCACATCATCTGCAGAACATGGAGTCAACCAAAAGATCTCAGCTCCACACCCGCTTTCAAGCTTATTTGTACTAATGTTCCTGTAGATGCTAAATTTCAACAGGAACAATCTTTTATTACAAGTATTATAAAGTTTCCATTTACCACTGTTGTATAGCAACCTGAAGGAAAGATGCCAAAAAACCTAGCAAATAAAGTCACTTTAACAAAAGATAAATCAGGTGAAAACATTGTATTCCTTCATTTTGATGAAAACATACACACTATAGTTTACCTTGAAGCCCAAAATACTCAGTAGAGCACCAAATATGAATAAATCTGCTTAACTTAACAAAGTCACTATTTCCTCCTTTTTCAGCAAAGTAAAAAAAAACAAAAAACACAGTACCTGAGAGTTTTTGGAAATTGCTGAGTACTTATCACAAAGTAAACTCCATATTTATTAACTATTTGTAAATATTTACACTTTCAGTAGGAACCAACAGGTCTGAGAAAAAGATGAGTTATGGAATCAGATTGACGGACTAATGCATTGTTTTGATTTTCCATGGCATTTGTACACAAAAAGAAAAACATAAAATAGCTTTAGATTCGCAACGTAACTTTTAAACATGACCCGTGCTTGTGATTGTGGTCCAGCAACCTGTGCCATAAAGGCATGATGCACTCACAGTTTGCAAATGTCGCCAGCATCCTGTTCAACACTTGATTGCCACTTGCAAAATGCAGAAAGATGTGTATGTTCTACACACCTTCCCCATGTTCACACCTGGATCTCAAGCATGAAGTGTCTGTTAATGGGTTAAAAGTGTCAAAATGAACATCAAAGCGAATGTCCTGCTGTGAGTCACAGCAGGATTTAAAACAGCAAGATCAAGGCATAAATTGCTTCCACTGAGTTTGACAGAATCTTAAAACATCTTAAAATGTTTATGGTGTGTATTTGTGGGCGTTGCAAGCACATAAACAAAAACATGACCTTCGGCATTTATTGCAGGTCACTTCTTCACCAGTTATGTGAGGTGAGATGCTGACTTGAGGCCGACGGTTCATCATTTTACCAACTCAACTGCCAGAAAACAAACGGGTCCAGTTACATGAAGAAGAACAAGCAACATACTGCTTTAGAGCTTTATTGTGTGTGTGAGTTTACTTCCCTGTGATCTTTGTTTATCTTTATAGTAATGAGGCAACACTGCTTATTTGCACTGTTTACACAACTTTTAAGGCAGACTGTGTTCCAGTCTCAGCCATTCAACGATTCTTATTATCAAACACAACACAGGGAACGCCACACAATCAGGCCAACGTCCCCCCCCCCCCCCCCCCGCTCTTTGATCAGTTCACTACATCCCCCCCGACTTCTCCTCGTCGGACGAGTTTCAAAGCCGCAGATGGAGCCGTCCGATGCCATGTTGGCCAGCACCACAGAGTACGTATTCATGATCGCTAGATGCCATCGAAAACAAAAATAAAAGGCAGTGCATGACTGAGAGATCAAACCAGGCGGGAAGCCATTGTTCCGAGCTCAGTGGGTACCGATTCAGTGGCTGCTGTCACATGCCAGAGAACTCTTACATAAACGAGTCAGATCCAGAGAAGAAGAGAATTGACCCGCTTTTTCAGCCAAGTCGGGCTGATAAACCAGCTCCTATCAGCTGTTTGTGGGTGAAGGTTAGTGGTAGAATAAACATGCAATATTCAATACAAATAAATCAAGCTGAACCCTGACAGTAGTAAGAAGGTCAAAGGTCAGAACCACACTCACCTGTCAGTACTGAATACTAGAGTTTGCACGTTGAAGAGTACAAATATGAAGGTGACAATTTGGAAACATAAACCAGATTGGCTTGTGAAAATACAGCCAAAGCAAAGACTAGAAAGATTTTCTCCAGCGTGGATTAGTGTGTCGGAGGAAGAATAACTCCGACCGTATTAGAACCACTGATGAACTCCATGAGACGATCAAAGCCGAGCCGAGCTGTAAGACGATATTGGTGAAGGTGACAAGTTAGCAACTATCACTGACAAATCTGTCTGAGTGAATTTCACTCTCTAAATGCTTCCCATTGCACGAATGTCAGGGATCACGTAGCACATCAGGGTTCCAGCCCGAAACACAGAACTGTGAGCAATTTGTGTTGTTACAAATGACTTGGCATGCTCTCGTTGTTTCTTTGGGAATGTTGTATCGAGGCTTTAGGACCAAACCATTTGAAACTCCTTCTTTAAAGGTTTTTCTGTTACAGGATACAATTAAGATTTGGAGAGAAAAACATCAAAACAATTTTGCGCCCCTAAATTATGATTGAAGTGGAATCACAGGATCATTTGACAAAAGTTACTGTTGTTCTGAAGGTATTTCTGGAATGTTTTAAGATTCTTATGATCATCTTGATGGACAATTTTTTAAATATTAAATATTTTATTATACATTATGAAAACATGAAAATCATACATACATTAATATATTTGAAATCTAAAAAAGAACTAAACTTTGGCTCACTTTGTTTCAATGATGTGACTATATTTCCTAATCCAAACAAAATGGTCGCTTTGCTCCATTTGCTCAACATGAAACAAAATTAAGTTTCATTGTTCTATATAATATTTAAAGGTTACTTTCCAGTGTTTTTCTGAGTTTCATAAAAAAAAATTATGCAATCATATGTTGCCGATGCAGCCGAGGCAACAGGTTGAATGTTTTTTATTTTATCCAGACTCTAGAAACACCTTAACAGTAAACTGTCCTGAACTGAAAATCTTTGTTTTGGCAACATTCTTGGTTTTCTGTTCACATGGCTCCTCATATTTATTTAGATGAAGTTATGAGCCTGAGATGATTTTTGTATCAGCAAAATGACAAATAACAAAAAGTTGCATCATTCAATTTCTCATGAAGCCTCAGTACAGTTTGTTCTATACATTGATGCGCAGCTTCTCTCCAGTGCCCGGATGGGCGTCCACTCAGCTGTTGGCAACCTGCTCAACATGCTTTCCTGGAAACTGCCTTTGAGGCTGCATCATGTGTGTGTATTTTAACAGTGTGCTGCTACATTAGTTAATTGAGAGGGAAACATAGGAGGGAAGTTGGACACACTGCAACAAATCCTCCCTAATTAGCTGACATAAGCTGCACAGGATTCCTCTGAGTCACTAAAGAAAGTTGTAAGATGCATGTTTAGACATGTGACATATCTGCCCCATATCTGAACATGACTGAAAGTGATGGAGTCACACAAAGTATGCAAACGGTTTTCTGCGTGTTTTACAGCAGCTGGTGAATCACACAAATGATCATGTGCTTCCTACAAGGAACTGCTGTAAATAAAAGGTGCAACAGCAATAAACAGAAATATTAACGTCAGGAAATTCATCAGTGATGCTTCCTAACTGGACTGTACGCATGACTTCACAGCAAAGGGAGAGTCGGGGAAGTCTGTATAGATTTCTGGTTATTTTCCTATCAGTCTTACACACTTGGCTGAGGGTGATGATAAGATAGAGGAGGAGGGTTGGACTGTTTGAGAAATTCATGAAAATGATAGCTATTTTCCAAAGTATGCACATGGTGGATTATGATAAAGTACTGCTGCTGACTATTGGCACGCAGCCTTAGTGTTGTGAGCTATTGTGTTTAATTGTTGATCTATAAAGATTTTTTTATGTATTCAATACAATTTATGGTCTCACTGAAAACATCCATACTATTCCTGTGGGAACTTGTCTGTATTTTGTAATATAAAGTTTACAGGGGCTGTTTTTGAATTATTGTGGTATTCATAAAAGATGCATGGTGTCACTATAATAGCCCCGAAACTTTACAGTGTGTTTGTGGTACTGAATGTTTAGTAAACTTCATTTTCAGCCTCACAAGCAGCATTAATTCCCCATTTAGATTATTTTCTATTGCATATCACCTAATCATAGTCATGTTCCATAAACGTATGTCTAACCTTGGTTGTTTCAATTATTTCTAGTTATTGCCTAGCATAATGCAGGATATTCCGAATTTGAGTGTTTTGCACCTTTGACTGAATTTACTCACCGGCTCACTTCAGAGAGTGAACTCCGCCCACTCAGTATTTAAATCCTCAATGTCACCCGGCGCTCAGCTTTATTCTGGAGAGCTTGATCTTGACCAACACGTTTGGATTCATGGGAGAAAAAAAACCTCAACTAAACTCAGAATTTGTCTTCTGATTACCTAGAAGGTAAGACTTGACTTTACTGACATTATGGAAGATTTTATTCCTAAAATGCAGCAGTTCAGATAATGATTTGCACAATGCATTTAGGTTGTATTTTTTTTTTTTTTTTTGACATTTTCAGAGTGTCATTAGTTGAATGGGTGTTATGAAGTAGGTTCCTAAGCAGACCTTTTCCACTGGGGATATATTTAGTGAGGTGCGTTTTAACAGCTGCTCATTAAGTGAAGGCTTTTAATGAATGAAAGGAAAATCACCGGCTCTCTCCTCTGTTATAAGCAACAGGTTAATCCATCATTTAGGGTATTACCTCTACTTTTTTTCCCCCCACCCCAAAGGTTTCATCTGCTGTCTCCAATCTGCCAAACTTGGATATCTGAACCCAGCATCAAACTTTTTTTTTTTCGTTTTTATTTTTTTCCTCCCACTCTTGGGATCTAAACCTCGTCCAGTCCGTGAGGTCGCCCCCTCCTTCCCAGGGAGAGGGTGTACAGTTAAAGTTGGCCCGGAGATGTGGTCCCTTCTCCCGCTTACTGTGTATTGCATCAGCCTGGTTTGCCTCCAGCAGCTGCTGGCTCTGCCTGCTGAGGAGCGTCCCGACACGAACCGGTAGGACAACCGACTTATTATTACTACTAACTACTTTTACTACTGCCACTACTATTTCTTCTGTTGCTAATATTACTACTGCGGCACTTTCAATAATTATTTAGCAGAAGAGCTGCTCCTGATTGGCTGATTGTAGGCTACTTAAACATAATCACACCTGGAGCTGATTTTAACGTTGTCTCGTTTCAAAAGTATTGCGTCACCAAATAGGCGACTTGGAGCCAGTTAATGACCACACTGGCCTTCATGGATGGAAAAAAACACACTATAATATGGTTTATTACATGTGAATTATTGATAATGTCGTTAGGTGGTGGATTGAACGTCTTTGTTCCATTAAAAACTTATGTGGTTTTTCTTGCAACGCTTTTAAAACGTTTTTATTTTTTTATTTTACCATTAGAATATTGTTCACTGCCGGTAATTTTCCCAAATGTTTAAGTGTTAATTGACGTTTGCCGTCGTTTTAACAAGCAAACATAACAGGCTGAACACAAATGCTGTGTTTAAAACCTTCACTTTTCCTTTTGTTTGCAACTTGGTTCACTTCTTAGTTGATCTACTCAAAAATACTGAAATACTGAAACACTTTCCCTTTAGTCTGTGTAACAAGTCATATCAGGGTTAGTGTGTGTAAACGTGACAGCTATTGTTGTCGTGTGGGGCAAATAGGCTCATTGCTCAGTGTCTGCAAGGTCAAAGGCTGGCCAATGATACAGTAAAACACTTTCTTTCTCCTTGAGATAAGTGGCATTACTATTATTATTATTCATATTCACATAAACTGTTAACCTATTCGTTTTGAAAACTTCACAAAGATCCAACCAAATGTAAATGTCCATTTTATTTCTGTCATATTGAACAATGTAGCGGCTCATGTGCTGCCTGTAATCAGGGTGATCACAATCACAGTATTCTTATTATGTTTTATGGTTTTATTTTCTAAAGGCTATTACTAGTACCGGTATAATAAATGCCTAGTTTCACTCTTAGGTGAGTGATCATGTCATTATGGAAGTTATGAAATGGGATAAGATTTAAAGCGTGGGAAATTTCCTGTAAATTTGGCATTCTGTAGCAGATTTCCAGTAAATGTGGCCTTTTAGCTTTGCCAGTAAAAATGCCACGTTAATATTGCAGTTAATCTACATTCTACAATATAATGAATTGTCTTTATTATCTCTGATTTCTTTTTTCACAAGTATGACTGGTTTTTTTTCCTGCTACATCTTTTTTCATCCACCTTTTGGTGTCACATGAGTAACTGTTTATAGATGTTTGTTGTATTTATCTCCCTGTAATTACGAATGGAATATGTCATTTCCAAGGTGGGAAAACCAGTTCTTTCTTCAGTTTCCTCTATCAATAGCCCGACCAGACATCCCATCATAGGCTATTGTACAGGATTGTGTGAGGCAGTGAATGGCACCTGTACTTTTCCACCCTTTAAGTGGCAGAGCTTATAATCGTAAATCCCTGCATAAGACCTTAGGCAACAGCACAACTACTAGTGTTGATTGCTAAAAGTCCAGTGCAGTATACCCACTCTAATGTGAGAAGGAGGTCTGCCAGCGATGCAATATGTGTCTGGAGTTTCATTGATGAGGAAGTGTGGAGTGGGGGATGAGTTGGTGTAAAGGTGCCCTCTTCTGGTGGATTCTGGATGCACAACTTCTGGCTCAGTGCCAGTCCTGATGTAAATCAGAGGTAGACTCAGACTGATGAGTTGGGCCCCGGAGACCTTCCTCTCCATACATTTCCTTAGAATTATGTCTGAACAAACTGAATGTGGACCAACAAGGACATCGCAGCTGATTCTACCTGATTAAGAAGTCACAAAGCTGTTCAAAGCTGTGATATTGTGAGCAATAGCTGTTTTTAATCATATTTGGGTTTTTCTTTTTAATAATTTTGATTAGAGAAGAAGACAAGATGCCTAAAATAGTATAAGAAGATCAAAGAGTGGAATTTTCATCCAGGTTGGCAAGCACACAAGTGTGGATCTCTTGTGTTTCACGGTGTGTTAAACCGTCAAACACCTTCTACTGAAGCATAGCTGAAAGAAGGGAAAGTTCTTCTGTTTGTATTACATCTTCTTAGTAACACCCCATCAGTCCCATCTCCATTTGAAAATGTGAAAGGCTCGAGTCGTCACTGTGGTTTTGCAGAGAAAATTGATGCAGCAGCTGAGTGGGATTTATACATTGTATAATTAGAACATTCAATTATGTCACCATGGCAGGTAAGGAATAAAATATACATTGGTGTTACTTGAAACAAAACAAAAGATTTAAAAAAAAAAAAAAAAAAAAAAAAAAATCGACTTTTATATGGCCGGTAAAGAATGTCTACTGTTGAGCCCAGCTGCCTGGAAGTTGAAAAGTAGGAAGGTAAAAAAAAATAAGCGTGCTTGGTATACTAGACAACAATAAAAAAAATGCAATATTTAAAAAAAACAGTGGAATGTAGTCAGTAGTTGTGTTAAATACTTATAACATTTGTCAGCTTCTCAGTTGTTTGGTTGTTTGGTCGGGTGTTTGTTGTCTACTTTGCGGCAAAAACAAGCTAATGTTAGCCTGTGTGCACTTTGTGTGGAGCATCGCTTTAAGAGATGCAGCTGTCGCACTTCACATACAATAGCGATCACATTTCAGGATATGAACATGGTGATGACGTGTTAAAATGAATGACCAAAACTCCCTCAGGTTGAATTGTGTTTACAGATCTAGATTTTTGCTTCTGAGCTTTTTTTTGGCCCCAGAAGTCACAACAGGCCTGTTGTTGGACTTGTACTTATCCCTCCAATTCCACATGTTGTCATCGTCCAGTTCCCCCAGTAGGCACCACATGTTTTGGTACCAGAGAAAACAAGTCCCATCACGTTTTCCAAAATTTGGAAACTTGGTAACACTATCAGTTCTCGTGACATCCATACTATCCGTACAACAACCCATCTGCAGCAACGCGAACATGATCCCCCCCGCAGCATCCCACCAACAGCACAACTGTGCTCTACGGATGGGTGCCCCGCCCCTCCATCAAATCATGTGCCTGAAGCTGCTTCTTTATGGGGATCAGAGTATTGTTGAGCAAGTAAAATACATCTGCTGAAGCCATGCAGTTGGATAGTTTGATTTTCATGAGGACTTTTTTACTGTAGCCGATAACTGTCTCTACAAATATATTTGAGATCTCCCTCTGCCGCCACCCATCCTGCTTCACAAGCCTCCACGTTTCTAAATTTGCACATCATCTCTCATAAATGTTCCGCCTGGCTTTTATTAGGACAGTAAATTCTCCCTCCTCTCTTGAGCACATCCTGGTCTGTTACCATCACACGCTGACAACATGATAATAACAGACATGACCAGTCCACATTTTTCTTCTCCTGTTAGGCGCTGAGTATGTTGGAGCTCAGATGTCTGTCATTCCTTCTCTGTTCTGTGTTAGCGTCCATGTTGTCTCTATGTGTCCTGATAAGGACATGACAAAATTCCACAAAGACGCTGTAACAAAGCATAACGCCAGCTTTCCTAACAAGGAGAAATTGCATGTTCTTCGGATAACATGCAACGCATACCCTTCATTGTCGTTTTACATAACATCTTGAGTTTTTTTTTTTCGTGAGGGAAAATAGCCAAGTTCAGCAACCATACAAGTTAAATATGGCTTTAGAAGCAAAGCGGCTTTACAATACAGATTCCAGAAGTGGGAAGTGGCTCGTTGCTTTGAGGCGGAGGACATGTAAAGCTGATTTGTGGTCAAGCTTTTGTGACACGGATCCACTCAGCGCTGGCTGCGTCTGGACCCGAGTACGATGACATGACAGATCAGTCTGTGTGTAGATGCTGTGGCCGCAACCTTTCAGGGCCAAATAGTGTCATGTTTTTCTCCAAACGATTTGCTAAATAATTAACCTGCTCCGGGATTTGAACAGAGTAAGGTTCAGACATCCCACATAGATACTCTTAACATAATATTTACCCAAGAAACAGACTGAATTCATCTCCCACAGGGTGGCTTTCTGCCCTGCTTGTGTTTGGTGAAGGTCTCATCGTACGCAGTTGGTTTTGGGTCCATTCTGACCATTTTAACATGTTTACACATCATCAAGGAACAACAGGAGCATTACTCTCAGAAAGCCACATTTATGCATGTAGAATGATTGAAAAAAGGATTAAGTCTGCCGTAAATCATTTGAAGAGAGGCCTCTTTGTGATATGTCCTCTTTAATTTGTAGCTTGTTGTAAAGAGAGATTTAGGATAGGCTTGCTCAGAGGTATATGTACGGTACAAACAGTCATAAGACTCCATGGGAGTGAAACTGACCAAACGCAGGCTGAAGCTGAGGTGAAAGCTGCGACCAAGCAGGCAGAGAATTCCACTATGGATTAATGTCTAAGACCTAAATTCCACATTCACGTCACCATTCTAGAGGCCTGAATGCGCTTGCACGCTGTATTTGCATACTGTAAGAGAAGCGGCTTATACTGTTTATCAAACGGCTTACCGGAACCAAAGGCGACTTCTCAGGGGAAAAAAAAACCTACTGTTGTTTGATGCTATGATTGTGAGTGTTTTATCCACTCAAACCACAAATATGTATTTTCAGAGCCGACGTATAGTTTTTAACTTAGCATCCTTTTGATTAATGTATAAGTAATCCACTCAATATAATAAGAGATCTCAAAGGCCAGAATTTCTTGTATATGGTAAGTTACATCCCACTGAGGAGGTTATGAGAGCAAAACTGCTCCTTAACAAGTAGGACCTGTGTTTGGTGCTAAATAAATCACCTTTGCTGTATTTTTGTGCTGCTTTTTTTCTCAGAACAATTTCCCCACTGTTACTCAGTAGAAGATTAAACATGATTGTGCCATATTTGCTGCTGATTAAGGCTGCCCTTGGTAAGCTTGAGCCTCTCTGGTAATCATGTAGTGTATCAACTGCATGGTACTATGAGATAGATAGACAGACAGACAGACAGACAGACAGACAGATAGTTAGTTAGTTAGTTAGTTAGTTAGTTAGTTAGTTAGTTAGTTAGTTAGTTAGTTTATTAATCCCACAAGGGGAATTTTTTCCGCTACAGCAGTATCTCCCCACCCAGCTTTCCTAGGTAGGAATTGGCACTCTTTTCAGTTGTTACACAGCTGTTTCTTTCACTTTCACTTCAACCAAAATGCAATGACCATCTGATTGTCAGGTCTCACTTGCTTTTCTACAACAGACAACTTTTCACTCCTTTTAAGTGTGGGTATTCAGAAGAGCTGTAAACAAGTGCAAAACTTAACCTCTGCAGGGTTAAGGTTGAGGAGGACTAATTCTCTGAAGGTTTGGGTTGGGTTAAGAATTGGCTTACCCTCTGAAGGGTTAGTGTTGGTTTTAGAATTGGCTTACCCTTTGAAGGGTTAGTATTGGTTTTAGAGTGGGCTTATCCCATAGACTATATATAAAAGGTATAAAAGCTGCAATATCAACGAGTGCCGCTAGAGGTTGGCTCCAAAATGGCTCCGGCTCCATAGAGTCATTCAACTTCTTGGTTTTTTAGTCAGTTCAAGTCAGATTCACCGCTCGATCCTCCCCAGCTCATCCAAATATGGTCACTTCTGGCTTCAAACCGCTTGGGACTAGCAAGATGGCGACGGGTAATACTCAAACTCGAGGCTTCATAATGTCCGTGGTTTATCCTCTGAAGTGTTAGGATTGGTTTCAGAGTGGGCTTATCCTCTGAAGGGTTAGTGTTGGTTTCAGAGTGGGTTCATCCTCTGAAGGGTTAGGATTGGCTTCAGAGTGGGCTTATCCTCTGAAGGGTTAGTGTTGGTTTCAGAGTGGGTTTATCCTCTGAAGGGTAAGTGTTGGTTTTAGAGGGTTTATCCTCTGAAGGGTTAGTGTTGGTTTCAGAGTGGGTTTATCCTCTGAAGGGTTAGGATTGGCTTCAGAGTGGGCTTATCCTCTGAAGGGTTAGTGTTGGTTTCAGAGTGGGTTTATCCTCTGAAGGGTTAGTGTTGGTTTTAGAGGGTTTATCCTCTGAAGGGTTAGGATTGGCTTCAGAGTGGGCTTATCCTCTGAAGGGTTAGTGTTGGCTTCAGGATAAGGTATGGTTCAGGCTCTGCAGGGAGGGCCTTATAGCTTAAACTTGCCATCAAAATTAGGGAGATTTTAACTTTGATTCCACGACCTAAAACAAGCATCCACCGTCTTTGTGGTTGATATACAAGAAAACCAAACAAGGTCTTTCATTGAATTGTACAATCAGTCAGTCAAATGGAAATTTTGCTCTAAGCTCTAAAGCTGATATCCTGCATTAGAAAAACCTCAGTGTATTGAACAATTAAAGATCAAGTAGCTCAGAGATCTTTGATCGTCTGCCAATCACAAATATCTCCATTAGTCCTGAGTTTTAGGATTAGGCCCCTAATAACCAAATAACAGTCGGCCTGTGAGATCAAATGTGACAGAGTGAAAGAGTTCTCTACTCCAACATTCTTTTAACTTCTGGAACAAAAAGCATGGTAGTCATGTCCATTTATAGAGGGTGTCACTGGAGTTGCTTCTGGGCAAGCTTTCTCAAGACTTGGGCCTCAGCTTTGCTTTCTGTTACACATACTTCACAGCCAGTAATATCAAGTTTGACATGGAAATTTGCCTGTCTACTTTTAGGGTACTATACAGTATTTCAGACTTAAAGTGAGGTAGGATGTCAGATCTGAGCCAACTGAATTTTGACAAATGGGAGCTGTTTAAGATGGAGACATTTTAAATCCAATCCTAAGTAAGGGACTTTTATTTAATAGTTTGTGTTTGATCATTGGGAGACCAAAGCTGTTTTGAGCTGTGACTGAAAAGAAGCTGATAAAGAAACAAAATGTAGCCCTTGTTCATGGTCACGTATTTATTAGCCTCTGTTGCTCCCATAAGACTACTTAAGTAGGTGCAATATATTTACCAGGTACTCAGTTAGTCTTGCCAAGAAAAAGGTCAAAGAACTGGTGTCAAGGGACCGCTTTTCTTACACTACCGTATGTCACACCATTGGAGTTCCAGACATTTTGACTTGGTTGTATGGCATTAGTTTGTCATGTATATCTTATTTGATTGTTAATAATGGCTGTGACAATGTGAAATGATGGCAGCCATTCCCTTTTCAGTTATTATGTATCAAGGTTTAAGAGGTCAACAGGGGTGGGTTCATTTGGCCTGGGCAGAACTTCGTACCTCATGTGTTCAAAATACAAAAAGGTGGAGTCAGCAACACCACAGATTATCGTTCTGTGTGGTATGAAAGAATGGAGTCTCATATGATTATCACCAGCTTTAAAGCCAGCCTTAAAACAGTTAAAATGCCATGCAGCTACAGTGAATAAATACATCTTTCTTTTCTTTTTTTGGCGAGTGGTACATATGTAACAATAATAGGGCGATTTGGTGCAGGTCCACCACTGCAGCCATGTCAATATCTTTGTTGTTCACTCAAATGTAACTTTCACCGTGTGGGCCAGGTGAAGTTTAAGATGGTGATGTGGCACCATGGCGCACTGAGCCTGTCCTGAAAATAGTGCTCGCCTTTGTCTGCTGCCTATTTATTGAACCACCAGTGGAGAAGCTACCAAACCTTCCAGCAGCGAGTCGACAGCTGAACCAGCTCAGTAGATCAAAATCACCACATTTCTGAGAGGAATTCCAAACGTACCGCTGTCTGCTGTGATGTCTCACATCTCAGCCTCTCAGCATGATTCAAGGCTGAGTGTTCATGGTGAAAGAACACAAGTCAGCATTTCACAAGTGTACCACACTTTTTATAATTAGATCAACTGGGGCCTCTAAGAACATGGAGAAATAGTGCTAAACCTGCTACTGTGGAATCATTTTTCCTTTGACTCAGAAAAGTAAACATGGCAGATGTATTTTCCTTTTCTCTTTACAAAATTAGAAGCTACAGCAAACTATTCATATTTTCATCCTCGTCATCCTCTCACTGCCAGGTGCAACATCATTTTCCTATTTCCCCCTGCCAGCCTTCAGTAGTGTTGAAGGGTTAACCCTTCGGGAGTTGAGTCACACTGTGCTGCACAAACACAGTGTTGAAGATTAAGTGAGGAGCACTGACAACGGTCAAGTTGTGAGAAATTACTGTCTTTGTCAAACAATGAACAGATGGTGAGTTGGTAGGTTCTGTTTGCTGAGCTTCCCGTGCCTGCTGGTTCACTGCACTGCAGACCATGTCCATCTCAACAAATGATTTAGTTGGATGTGCAATTTTAGAGGCCTTTTTTTTTTTTTTTTTTCTATAAAGGGCCTGATCATATTAGACTATCCGCATGACTAGATCCCATCAGTAGTTACAGAGAAAACATTTTGTAATTGTGTTGAACTGACGCTTTACAGTGTTCATGTCCATACAGTTTCACTTTTGTTTTTAATATCTTAAAACTAATCTTTTAAAATCTGATTCCACTGGTTTGTATGATTTCTCAACTGAGATGTTAGTGTTCCCCTGGGACTGGGACCGCCAGATGAAAACTCTCAAAGCTGTCGTTTGCTAAAATCCAACTGGCCTTTAAAAGCAGGTTTTTATTGTTTGACTCACAGCACATTATTTTAAGGCAAAATGGGAAAAGCCATTAATTTTTATGTTGCAAATTAAAAGGAGAGTGTGGTGTCCATATGGATCGGGGACAAAGCAGAGAATTACGCTGTGTCCAGACGTTCAGTGGAAGTCAGTGTTGAACTGATTAGATGTTGGTGGCCGAAGTCCACTGTGACTTCACAAAACACGTTTGGGGTCATAACTGCAGATTTCATACCATAATCCTAGTTAGAGATGTACTTTGGATTCCAATGAATGAATAATACTCACAAACCTCCAGGACAATTTTTCACCTGATTTCTCTCTTCTTCTTCTTCTTCTTCTTCTTCTTCTTCTTCTTCTTCTTCTCAGGTTGGATCTCCTCAACAAACTCCTCGGCCAGAGAGAGGATAACTCCGTCGCTACAGGAAGCCAGACTAACAGCGCTGTCCCATCTTCAGGCCCCAGCCAATCCCCAAAATGGCTGCCTGGTTTCCTAAGACACCCTCCGGCGTCAGGAGCAAGAACAGCCTCTCCTGGCCTAGCATGGGCACGACCCTCTGAGGCTGTGCAGATGGAGCAGAAGTTGCTGAGGGCTCGTCGCCATGCCCACACGGGATCGAGAGGGGGTCACCATTACCCCCACCATGCCCAGCTGATGAGAGTGGGTTGCGTCCTGGGAACCTGCCAAGTTCAGAACCTCAGCCACCGGCTTTACCAACTCATTGGTCAGAGCGGTAGAGAAGACTCATCCCCCATTAACCCTAAGAGCCCCCATAGTTACGGATGAGTTAGCTGACACCTCCAAACACCCGCAGCAAGTCTGTCTGTATCTTCATTTATTTATCTCTTAGCCTAACGTATTACTGGTAGTCTTTGCATTAGAGTTTGATGTTGTCCATAACTTAAATTATACTCATCTTAAGTGGCTGTTGCCCCTACCTTTTAGAGATTGGAATTCAAAATCATGGCTGACTGAATCCTCTTTGAACCCACCAATCTGAGCTCATGAGAACGGTTGCCTTTTGAAGGACATTGATGTCTTTTCGATTCCGCCCCCAAACTCTCAAAAGAAACCAAGAGGTCTCAGACTGACATTTTAATCCTGTTAATGTAAGAATGAGGCTCGTCTTCAACACTAGCAGTGGCCTGGTCCTGTCTGCCAACTGACCTTCCCAACAGTGGTTATCCCATGGCTCATTGATCAAACACTTAAGCCTCTAATGTGGATTTCAAGCTGCACCCTGAGCTGGAGCCCTGTCAAAACCAATATATTCCCAAAGACCCTGTAAATGACCCAATGAACCCTTTTACCTCTTTTTCCGTGCCCCCCTTTTTCCAACTTTGGAGCTCATATGCAATTTAAATTTGAACATTGACATCCCTGGAAAGCAGGTTGTCACTCAGCAGGACTTTATGTTTCAGCACTGCAGCTTATATTTGAAACCAGTTTTACACCAGAGTTAAAGAGCATTCTGAGTTGGGACTTCCCCACATAAAGTCCACACCAAAAAAGAAAGAGGGTCAGCATCCAGGGCTTTGAAAAAAATGCAAACAGAAACTGAGTCTCCTGAGCATCCATTTCAATTTTGCATTACCAGGTTGGTTGGCTGACAGTGGGCGGCAAAGTGAACCTTGGAGCCACGGATCAGCGCTCCGTTGCATTTTCCCTGCCGGAGGCCAAGTCTGAAATATTAGCCTTTTCACGTGATTTATAAGTTCCCCCTGCAATTCAGGACTTTAGGCTGACAGCAGTTTAATAAACCTGACCTAATCACTTCAGTCATATGTACCGCCACAGCGGGAGAGGGGGGGCCTGAGCCTCCCACGGTCTGCAAACTAATACATAAATAAAAAGAGCAGGGCATGTGGCTTGCACACATATAGACGCATGCAGGCTTCACATTTGCAGAAGTCCAGTTCAACAAAATAAAGCCAGGGTTTCCATTTGTACAGTTTCCTTCTGTAGAGTTTACAAAGTAAGATGGGCTTTCAATTTGGTAAGAAATATCACTGTTGAATTTAAAATTTAATTTTAGTGTTGTGAGCACCACAAAAATCCCATTTACACACATTGTTTTAGGCTGAACTCTCAGAAAAATTTAAACAAAAATAGGTTTGCATTTATTTCAATGAACTGAGCCATAAACACCAAAACAATTTTTTACTTTTAACAAAACAATCATAACTAGGTCATGATTTTCTGTGGTGGGTCACCCAAATGGAGGCCATAATTAGGCTCTCCAAGGTCTTTAAGTGACTTTAAGAAAAGATCAACTGTTGCTTACATTCCCATAGGGAATACTTGGCAACACCTTCTGCTGACACCCTTGTTGTTCTCATGCATTATGTTTAATTGGTTAAAATTAGTAACAAGACGACGTCTAAAAGCTCTCCTGCTATTTTGCGGATTTGTATTGAGAGACCACAGTGACCAAAATGTTAGGTATAACAGTGCCCAATTTCAAATATGTACACAAAATAGCACAGCACAAAAACACATGCCCTTTTACTCTATTTATGTCAGTCTCTGAAATGGTGGGCGGATGATGAACTGAGAATTACTGAGGTCAAGTTGTCCTCATCCAGCATGATAAAATTTTGATGGGCTTAAACTTTCCACACACAAAACAAATCTATTAAATCCCAAATTTTTGGTGAGAAACATAATTATATTACATATTATTAACGCATATTTATAAACTTCTATTCCAAGCCCATACTACATTGTAGGCTGCTCTTTACTTGCAGAGAGCCCCTTTCAGATTTGTGTTCATTATTATTGTTGTCATTTTGCATGTATTTCAAAACATGAAAGTTTGGTATTCCTGAAAACACATTAGTTTAAACTCACCAAATACCTGGCAATACTTGACTAATGGAGTGACTTTACAGTATTTGATCTACAGTACATCATATAATAACACATTCTTTTATATCTTATTGTGTTGTTTTCTTTCTTTATGTGTTTCAAGTTCTTTTTATCATCAACAGTTTCTTTTTATATTTAGTCTAGTTTTTCAGCTCTGTCTGTAAACAAGGGGGCCGCGAGGTCACAGGGTAATAATTATCTGTTCACAGGCTTGCTGAGGTGAAACATGCCATTGTTGTTGCTGTAATAGAGCTAATCAATGTCTCGTGACAGATCATTAAATGGCTTTTCAAATGCTAAAAAAAAATCCTGGTGGATCTCTCTAATTTTCAAAACTCGCTATGCCGAACACACAATGCATGTGTGCGTATGTGTGTGTGCTGCTAGTGTTTGATCTGCGCTCTGGACTATTCTCCCACTCCTTTGTTTTTTCTCCGCAGTATGTTTTTGTGACATGAAACATTGCGTCATACGGAGTTGCGTGAGCAAACTGTGCACAACTGTTAATACCTCCCCATGGAAAACATCTAGAGCCTTTCACGGCTCTTTATTGCAAAGACACACACGGGAATTTGTTTCGTAAGATACAGGTAGATCTTGGTAGTTTTTTTTTTTTTTTTGCTGATTTCCCAAATGAGATCCTCATGATCTCCTTTAGAATCACAGGAAAGCACTTTAATGTAAGCATGAGTGTGGATAGTTTCTCACAACTTGAATTTAATTAATTGTCATGAACTTGTGAAGGCTGGACGCGGTTCCTGTTGTAAATGTTGCTTTTGAGTCTGCAAATGTGTTTAGAGATGTCAGGATGAACGACGTGTGCACCTGTGTATATACATATATATATATATATATATATATATATATACATATATATATATATATTTAGCCAAAGTATTTAAAGAAAATTATGTATTTAAGTTATCTGTATGTTAATATCTGTGTGTCACCAAAGACTATTTATTCAAACTTTTCCACTCCTCCTTAAACATTGGTAGGAGTCTTAACTGTAGGTAAAATGTTACTGTTTGACAATGTCCTTCACTCTGTAAAATAAAGAACTATACTGTAGCGTGACGGAGTATAGAGTATGATTTAAGAGTGTGTGTGTGTGCATGCATTCTTCAAGTAGATAAAGGTACACATAACAGAGTCACAAGAGGCTTTGAAATACTCAAAATGCCCAAAAGGGTTCAGAATGTTCAAAGGAAAATACTAAATACATTAATCTCAATATTCCTTTGATTCACTTGCCGTCCCTGGCATGTTATTATGCCCTTGATCAACTGTTCATTGGAAAATAGTTTCCAATGAAGTCAATCATTGCATGACAAAAGCGTAATGAGTGACGGGACAACGTGAATGAAACAGCAAGAAATCATGACATGAGCTGATAGCATGACACTGGACAGAGTTAATGATTGACAGGATGTGGTTTGGTCAAAAGCTGACAAGTTATTGGTCCATTTAGTAGCTAGTCAAGGGGAGGAGAGAGGAAGGGCAAGAGGGATTCGGGGATTTCCTATATTTCCATTCGTTCATTTAAACAGCCAAATCCAGGGAAAACTTCAGTTTTGAAAACATTTCTTGAAGGGAATCATCAGCATCACAGTAGCCAACCCTTTTTTTTTTTTTTTTTTAAACTTTTTTTTTTTATCTGTTTGACCACATACCATCAGTCTGGAGCTGCTTGTTCCTGAACTTCAAGCACCAGATAGATGAAAAAGGAAGTTAAATTGCTTCTTGTCATAGACTCTCTAGTCTCAACTGAAGCCCCTTATGGTTTATAATTGTCATATATTGGTAGAACTAGAATTGTTGTTAATGCACCAATCCTATTTGAAATAATTTCCTATCAGGTCTGTCTTCTCTGTCTCATTCTGTTTTAGAGTGAAAATTAACTGTGAATAAATAGATGTAGATAGAAATTATTACTTTTAACCTGAAAAAATAAGTTGCTGTTTCCTTTTTATCAACTCTGCAAGTATTCTTTCAATTGAATTGAATTTTAGACATAAAAGCACTAAGTCATAACAAATGTCTTCTCAAGTCACTTTACCAACACTGAAACTAAATACAGTCATTCCTCAATATAAGCAGTTGGCAACAATGAAAATCTCCCTTTTAACAGAATAAAACCTCCTACAGAAACACATTTAGGGTTTTGAGAAGGCGTAGGTGTGTCAGCCTTAACCGGCTGGGGGGTAAGGTGTTATATGAATGCATGCTGTATGCTTTTCTCTCCTCGCCAAGCCACTTTTGTAGCCACAGTGAAAAAAATTGTCTTGTTCAAACAGTTGAATGTTTAAGCTTCACCTTGCAGAATGATGAATGTCCACAGTTAATTTTTTTTTTTTTCCACATTTAACTGCTGAAGCCTCCAGTGCAGATACACTGACAAACTAACTTTACGATGACGAATGATACATTTTGTGTCAGTTAAACTTTGGAAATTAAATATATTTGCATAATCATCACTTCTGGAATTTTTACAGATTAGATGTCATTTCAAGCATTTTTACAAGATTTTCATTTTGTGGAAAAAATATGAAACAATTTGTTATTCAAAGATGAGTATTTTATATAGATATTAAAACATGTCAGGGATCTTAAATGAATCACTGCTCAGACATCAAGGGATAAAGCTGTTTTTCCACCGCCTGGCACATTTCAGCTCAACTTGACTGTTCTTGCCTTTTTTGATGAGAACAGAAGTGATAGCTAGTACCTGGTGCCTGGGACGTTTTAGGTATCAGCTCTGTCGAAGTTGCCAGCAAGGTGAGCTGACTGAAACTCTGAGAACTCCCGCCAGCAAAGCTACTTTAGGAAAAGCAATATTGTATTTGTTCCCCGAACTACTTGATGAATGGCGACACGCGAAACCACAACATGTTAAGTTGGTACCAAAAAAAAGGAGAGTAGAGTCAGGTCGAGTTGAGTCGTACCATGTGGTGGAAAAGCATGACAGTAGGTGCTATTGCAGTTCATACTTAAGGACAGTGGAAAAGAATACACTGAACAGAACACACAGAACAAGTTGGGACTGCTGATTTAACCTGCAACTGGGCCAGACATGCTAAATATTTAACATCATGAGCTACACTGACCTCTGCCATCATAAATGATCATCAGGTGAGAGTAGCCTTGACCAAAAATTCAAGCATCAATTCTGACCATACTCTTTGTAAACTGTGTCTTGGGAGACCTGTCAAATTAGAAATACAGATTCTCTCTGCATGTTTATATTTTGGTCTCTTATCACTTTGCTCTTATATTTTATCACTTTGTAAATATTCCAGCAGCACGAGTTAAGACATATCGCCCTGCCTGCAGCTGATGTCCGTCAGAAAAAGAAACTGTGTCACACACCAGTAAAGGATCTCCTCATATTTATGAATTAGTTGACTTTTAGTTGGCTCTCACAGTTTAGGAGTCACATACTGTGTAATTAAAGACTTAAAAAATCCAAGTAATTTTCCAGACCAGAAAAGTAAACATCCTCCAAATGGTAAAAAAGCAGAAAGTGAAACGCACAGTGTGTCAACAGTTGAAAACCACGAACTGACGGGCTGCTCGGGTCAGGTGACCTGAGGTAGTTGACTTATTACAGGGATTTCTAACTTTGTAGAGACTTACAGTAAGATAGATCTGGTTTATGTTGCTTACTGGAAAAATAGAGAAATATAATAATATTTTACACATGGCAGATCTGAAACGACTTAGTTGTAATAAAATTTTCCACAGCATTCAGTGCAATGTGATCCTGCAGCCACAGAATTTGTAAATATGAGATTAGAGCGTGAATACAGAGAAAATGATGTAAAACATCACAGTGTCCAGGTTCACAAGGTGACATCAAATATTTTGTTCTGTACCGTTTTGTACAGTAGTGGTCCATTCAGATTGCCTAGTTGTTCACTAAATAGTACACAATTCAAA
Source organism: Embiotoca jacksoni (assembly GCF_022577435.1). Lineage (NCBI taxonomy): Eukaryota > Metazoa > Chordata > Actinopteri > Embiotocidae > Embiotoca > Embiotoca jacksoni. The sequence continues at coordinate 3,484,653 of NW_027185352.1, read as the reverse complement.
TGGAACTCGTGAGCTCGTGGCTACAACATGGGAAGTCGTGTGCACCGTATCTTTCGCTTCAAGGAGGTTAAGTCTTAAAAACACTGTTGCTAGGCAATGTGGACGGCGTCTAGAAGCCACATAGACTAACAATTTAGCAAACCAACAGGGGGGTAACGTAATGCAAGATATGCAAATGCACAAAGAGAAAAGATGGGGCCGTTCGAAAGATCACCATTAAACCTAACTAACCCTGATCTACAGCAGCACACCTGTAAGCAATCGCTTAATCAAGACTCCTCAGCGTACGCTCTTGTCAGCCAGTGTGTTAGTACTCATTCTTGGATCCTCAGATTACACCTAAATCATTTTCCTGTTGCTTGTTTGTTTCCCTGTATGCAGGATCTCTGACATAGATGACAACCACTGGTAGCAAGTGTTTCAGAGTAGCCATCTGTGTGAGCTGGGTAAGCAGAAAGAAGGCAGACTCAGTCGGCAGCTCACGTACCTGTCCACCGAGCCCTCTGGATCCACACTGACCCCCTTCAACTGTCATAACATTTACATTCCAATGCAGGACACAACTCAGGGCTCAATACTTTTTTCATGGTAGGCATTGTGACTTGTCCCAGTAGGGAAAGCACAGGCGTATAAATGATGGCTGTATTACACACAAAGGTCCTGCTTTTGATTGTGCCATTTCACTGCCATCGCTTACTGGGACACTTAACGGAAGTGAGCCACCAGCAGTAAAGCTGTGCTTTTCGTACTGTAACAAGTCAAAATAGATGAAAAGGGGGTAAGTTATTGTCAATATTGTAAATTTTTGCCCGAGCATAATTACAACTTAACAGCACACTGATGAGCTCCAGCTTTTCTGTTGCTACGTTCAAATGTAACTTGTGAGCTCGTGGTTGCAACATGGGAAGTCGTGTGTTTGATGTTCAAGTGGTTAAGTCGTAAAAATGCCGTTGCTAGGCAACAGCAACATGGACAGCGCCTAGCCATAGAGGCTAAGAATTTAGCAAGCTAATGGAGTAACATAACGCAGGAAATGCAAAAGCACAGAGGGAAAAGATGAGGTCGTTGGGAAGATCAACATTTCCCTCAGATGTCAGCATTATCTAAGTTATGAAGATATCTTTTCATGACTAAAAATACAATATATGAGCTTAACATCTGACAAAAAATGTATTTCCATGGCCTCTATAAACGTCAGTTTATAGAAAATGTATCGTTCTGACGTCATGGATACCACATGAAGTGACCGTTCATATGGACTCTCTTCATGTCCACGGTAAATACGACCCCATTTGAATGCAGCATGTGTCCGGCATTAAGTATGACATTTTTACACATGACCCCCCTTTCAGCCAATCAGATGCGAGCATGTCTAAATTGGTTGTCTTGTAGACGCAGCGTCGGGACGGCACTTCAGAGTTATATGACTTCATACCAATGATAACATGAATGGCTTTGCTAAAGTACTGGTCGGGACATTCTGTCCTGTCAGGAGACATGTCCCAACCATCCTGTATGTACTTCAGAGGAGTTGTCAAGTAATATTGCATGAATTCAGCAGTTCGTGCAGTACAACGTGTGATGTTTACAGAAGCAGTATCAGCAGCTCAGCCTGGATAAATGTTTGACTAACGCTAGTAGGAAGCTAGTTTTGACTATATGTGAATGATTCAATGGGAAAAGGTCAGTCAGTTAGCTGTCGCTTGACATATTTGTCTGCACCAAATCTCACTGACTCATTTGTTTTAGATATACAGAGCAGTAAAGCACAACAGTTATCTGTCAATAGTCTGTATCACAATAACCGGAGAGCAAGAGATTTGTTTCAAGGTTTGAAGTTGCTCCATCTGAACTTCTAGTTTTTGTAATTCATATGATGCACACTTACAGTGAGTGAGCAGCTGAGGTTCTTCCTCAGCCACACTTACACCCACATACTGTATGGATGCTGCGATGAAGGAAAAGCAGTGTTTCTGGCTACCAAAGCATTGTAGTGTCTCAAAATAAATGTAATCTCAAGTACTAAACCAGGGTCTGCCTTGTTCGACCTACTTTCTCCCACTTCTAACTAACTTTTACTTCATTTCAGTTTCAAGCAATGTGGAAATCAAAAGCCTCGTTGTAGCTGAAAAGAGCCGAAAAGAATGCTGATGAAGCAAATGTGGCTGCAGTGTGACTGCATGAGTAGAGGTCGACCGTTTTCAGCAGTAGATGTCTCAGCGCTGGAACCAAGTCATGCTAAAGTCAATTTTGTTTGATACAAAGGGTTTACCTGAACACTCTTGATAGAAGAAAATTCAACAAGTCCACACAATTCCTTTTATCTGCAGAAATACTCTAGAGCAGGGGTGTCAAACATACGGCCCGCGGGCCGAATCCGGCTCGCCAGGGGGTCCAGCTCGGCCCGCCGGATGACTTTGCTAAGTGTGAAAATTACAGAAAGACATAAATTGCATTTAATATGGAGAATATGGAGGTTTATGAGTACAAATGTTTTGTAATTTAAAATTTTTTTTTTTTTTAAATCGATCCAGTAATTGCTTCAAAAACAGCGTAAATGCGATGTCTGCTCCGAAGGCAGAAGCACTCATTGCCACAGGCAGCAGCGCTCGCTGCTAGGGAATCTGCAGAAGAGAGCCCAGGCTGATAAACAGTGGGCTGATGTCTGAGTTTTTGGTCTTTATGTTTCTAGTTTATTGTAGAAAGACCTTAAAATAGGGTTTATCATCCAAAAACCTTCACCAATGACTTAAACAGAGAAATATTGGCGTTATTATGCTATGATTTTACTGGTCTGGCCCAGTTGAGATCAAAGTGGGCAGTATGTGGCCCCTTAACTAAAATGAGTTTGACACCCCTGGTCTAGAGCCACAAAATGAGTCCAGAAACCCCAATAGCTTCTTCTTTTTTTCAGCCTCACCCTGGGCTTAAGCCACAGGAGACAGAATACCCTCTCAGGATCTGGTTCACCTAAATTTCACAACCTGTAATGGCAGTAGTGCTGATGTTTTTTTGTTTAATTTGCTTTGACTGGAGATCATGACCTGGCATACCTGCTTCATCTCTTGCAGAATGGATGTGAAGAGCATTGCATTTGAGTTGCTTGCAGAGTTGAAAACCTGCATTGAAAAAAAGTAAACAGCAACATTTTTCCAGAATCAGAGTCCCTGGTGACAAAACTTTTACATAAAAAGTGTACTCAAAAATGTTTCTATGGATGAGACAATAAAGGGGGAAATTTTGCACTGCTAAAATGCAACTGAATTTTGCTTATTTTTTATGCTTGCAGCAGTCGACCGACTGACAGATTCATAAATCCTCACACACCGAAAGAGAAAGTCATCTTCATAAAAGCACTGAAGAAAAGAGTTGACATTTAGACTTGGTGGACAGTGCACAGAAAGGAACACACTAATAGAAACATACAAGGATTCCTGTTGTTGTTTTTAATTCATGTCAATATCTACAGAGGTTGTTACAACACACCACAACAGGCAATATAGGCTATAAGCTTTTTGTAAAACATCATTTACCTCCAGGGATCACTGTTCTGAACTTAGAAGTATGGGTGGAAGTAAACAAGAGATGCATGTCATACATTCCCACAGAGGGAACATTTTAGACATGTCACTCCAGAGAAAACAAGACATGACATGTATACTCTGAGAGTTGACTGTCTGCCCGACATCTCTGTGGCCAAACTGTGACTGACAGTAATGGGGTGGTGTAAACTTAGACATTCTGATGGACCACAGGTTTTCGGGGTCACTGCACTCGAACGTCGTGTATTACAGGCTGCCAAAATAACTTTATTACACAACGCATAACAGGGAAACCATGAGAGAATGTCTACTACACCAGGAGGACAAGAGAATATATGGAAGAATATTGAGTTTTGGTGTGCAGCTGTTTGATGGCAGCCCCAGAGGTGTGTGTAGGTGTGCAATGATAATGCCAGTGTTATTATATTATTATTATATTATATTATATTATATTATATTTTACTATATTATTATCTAAAATCCTGTGAAGATAACCAGACTAAATTCACACAGGGGTAATCCAAAAGTTGCTGCTGTTACATGGAAAGAGAGTGCAGCCAGCGACCTACACGAAGCAGGGGAAACAATAGGCCTAATATTTGTAAGTATTTCAAGTTGTGTTGAGTGATCAAAATCAGCACCTGAGTTACACACACGCCTTCGTGACCGCTGGTACATGAACACTCATGATTTCTCCATGGACCAGACACTGAAGCAGAGAGCAAACATCACATTTTTTTTGTCACATTTGTGCAGCCGCAACTTCTTGCAGTGAACGCAGTGAGTTCATCTAAGGAGACAGAGATTTTTTTTTTTTTAAGTGGTCCGATTCAAAAGTTGGGCAAAAAAAATCAATTGCATAACACAGTCAGATCACATGTAGTGGAAACAAGGGCACACCCAAGCTCTCACCACTGGAAACCCGACTGGACTCTATTCGGGGAAACGAGTGTGTGTGGCAGCCACCATGGTGTATCAGTGCACACACACACACACACACACAGCACAGTCGGGTTCACTATTTGAAAAATAATCCTGGGAGATATATGCACAGTATAAAAAAATTATTGAAGCTCTGTTCTGCAAATGTTAAATGATGGTTGAGGTGAAAAGGACTACATTCAAACTTAAAATAGGTTAAAGGCAAGCGAGTCTTGAACTTTGACACCTGTCGCATCCCGCATCATCCTGCATTTCAACAGCTGCAGGGCTCCTCGATTCACATCCTGTCAGTTCAGCCTCCTCCTCTCTGCGCTCAGGGGAAACGTGAGGGTGAGAAAGCTCTGGTGAAATATTGACTGGATTTAGATTTGAGTTTTGAACAGGTGGCTAATATGTTGAACAATGTTAAGATGCTTATAAAATAGTTATGGCTCACTAGCACAAATTACACTGCTGGTTCAAATGTTAATGATAAAGTGGTTCTATGTAACATGTGAAATGACGTGAAATTAAATGTGAGAAGCATCACTTTTAAATTTGCTCTGACCTGGTTTCAATTCACCATTTCACCATCTGTGTTGCAAATTTCCCGTCTCCAAAATATTTGTTTGAGTTTCCACACCAGTGCGCAGGTCCTGTCAAGCTTGTTTTCATAGAAAATCTTTCATAGATTTTTGCATGTTGAGTGGCGTTCGCATCTTTCAGGCCCCGTTTTGTGCGTGCGCAACTGCTATAAATGACAGTGAAACAACCAAACAGAGCAAGTGTTCGAGCGTCTGTCCCCCCATCTGATCCAATCTAGTGCAAACATTTTGAAAAAAGGTTCAGGAGACACTGAACATTTGGAGACTGTAGTTTTTGATAAACAGGAGTAAACAGTGCGTTTCTTGGGGAGTACTTTCAGTGGAAGATGAATCCATACTTGATGCTTTAGTCAGTTTTCAAGCAGCAGGACACTGTGTGTATTATTAAGTGAAAAAAAAGAGTTGTGTGTTCATGCTAATGAAGGAACATGTCAATCAGTGCAACAGCCTCCAACATGCAGCAAATGTATCACCCACCCCCTCACATCACTCACACACTGCTGCCCGCCCTGTCTGCCAGCTGTGAGCAGCATACGTGCAGTCTCTCACATCGTCTCCTCTCAGGCCACAACTATTTTCTCACACCAGTTACAGGGGCTGGAGGATTCTCTGCTGTGTCTCTGCATTGACATGTAAAACTCAAATGACATTTTTATTATCTATACAGTATATTGATTCTATATTTTCATGCGCAGCTTCATAGTACTAACTTATTTTTTTTATTAATCATGAAACCTTTTTTGCCACCCCTTGCCTTCTCTTGAACTTCAACCCTGCAACACTAAAAGTGCAGGTTCAGTCACCGAACTGAATTGTTTGGCGTGCTGCTTTTATATGCTGCAGAGTCTGATCACACACATCACTGATCCAAGGTGCATGTCACCCTGTCATCTAGACAGCTGATGTCTGGGAGTCTTGCCTGACAATCTTACAATATCGACAAGTCCAAAACAGTCAGGTACATAACTTCTTGGAAAACTAAAAGTTTTTTCTGTCTTTTGTTTACACTTTTTTCCCCTTCACATTAAACGAACAAGATAAACCATATGAAATAAAGACCTGTAGAGTTTTTTTTTTTGCTTTGGTCAGATGGCAGCCGTCTCTTGTCTTTTGCCGGAGATTCCCAAACTTTTCAGACCATGTATCACCATGGAGCAAACCAAATTTCCCAAGTACCACTTCCCACCGCAGATACCAACATTTTTCTCATCAAATAAAACTCATTGATTTAAACTTCAGACTGGCTACATAGATAGGAGGTTTTAATGCTTAATACAATTTTGATTAAAAAATAAGCATCTTTTGAATAAAAAATAAAAAACATTTTTAATATTTTGAAAGATGATCTTGGAGGTCAGTTACTTTTGTCAGTTTAAAAATTTTTCCAGGAAAATTTGGGGGTTTTCTTTTCTTTATCTGGAAGTGTACCAACAAATTCATCCACAACTATAAATCTTTCTCAACATAAATACTCCTTGGTGGGATTTAAGGAGGACAACGACACAACAACCAATATTTAAATGAGTCAATGCAGTAGTAGAAAAATACAGGGGTTTATTAATGGTCGAACACAGGTTGACAGAATGGGGAGGTTGGGACAAAATGGTTGAGCTAAAATGAAAGAAAAAAAATATAACAAAAATGGGCCTAACAAAACCACTGCCTCTGAAACCAAAACAAGCAAAAGTCTAACTAGCTCAGCTAAAAAAAAGGCTGTTCAACAAAACACAGGGTGGCACCAACCACTAAATCTAATGTGTCTAACATAGACCAACTATGTTTGAAATGTATAAGATACCCCCGACTTACCTAGAGTCCTCAAGAAAAACCTCCAACCATGTTTAAATCACAAACCACTCAACACCACTACATAGCACAGGTAGCCAGAGGAGAAGAAGGGGAGGACCAGTCCACAGCACACTCCTGGCTAATCCTTGACCAAGACAGCGATTGATCAGGCGGCAGCCTGAGGTAGCCAATCAGAGAGTCAGAACAACCTGCACAGGTGGAACCAAATCCTCTCGGGGAGGGCATCACCTGAAACGCATGACAGGGGGAGCAGAACAGGAAATACACGACAGGCCTTTTGGCACGTAACAATCCAAACATATGTAACTGTTATTTATTTTTATTTTTTTTTTCAAAAAGTTTCCACTAATTCGGTGTGAGATTGGTTGAGGCAGTGTGGGAGCGTAAGACTGAAACAAGCGTGTCACGAAAACCGTGAGAATTGGAAACCCTGCTGGTAACAAGATCAATGAAGAAATATTTTTAAGTAGGAAATTATGATGCTTTCTCAGTAGTTATACAGTGTCTACCTGCATATCAGACCGCTCAACAAGACCCTTGCTTACCACCAGATGGAGCCTGGTGGTACCATAGTTCAGGAATCCCTGTGCTAAGCTAAATAAGCCATCTGTTGGCTGAAGGGATCGTACAAACGTGACAGAGTATTGATCTGCTGTTGCTTTAGAACCAAGTATGCGTCACACAGTGTGCTTGAGTTTGCATTAGCAGAGGACCGTTTCAATGAAGTAAACAAGGTAGTCAGTGGTATTAATCAGTTTCATCAACAGACAAGCCGATATCATTTTGCACTGTAAGACAGAACGAGAACAAAAAAAAAATCTAAATGTCTTCATATAAAATCTTTAGAGAGTCAACACGTTTAGCTTAGTGTCTCATCAGTTTCCTTTGGATGCTACATTTCTGTCCTCCTGCCAAAGTATTGTGTAAGAGTCCAACAGCTCCACAACAACCTGATTTCGAGCTCTGACATCATGGTGACATGAACTGACATGCACCATTACTTCTGACGCAAAAGAAAAAAAAGAAACAAAGGAAAGGGCAACACTGTAACACCAGGTTTCTCTTCAGAAGTGTAGCCAAGCCGACAGACTTAGCTCTGTTGAGCCTTGTCTAAATCTCATTTCACAGTAATAACGTTTGATAATCCATTCAATGTCACAATTTCTCCAGGAATGTATATATTTGTTTGCAGTCATCCCCACCGTTTATTAGTATTTCCTTGATGTGTTATTCATCATATTGTACTTTTGGGCCACAAAAAAAAAATCCTGCACCGGATGTTGGCTGTGCTCCCGAACAGAGTTAACCAAACTTAATGAACAAACTCACATGACACGACAATAACTCTTGTTCTGATTAGTTTAATCAGTGCGATTGACTGGACAGGTGATTGTAGGGGTGGAGTCTTTACCACCACCATTATAGGTTGAGCTTCTCAGTGAAGTAACAGTCAATAAAGGAGAAGAAGTGAGCTGCAGCAGCTACCTCTAAAAAAGAGACTAGACCCTCATCATAGTCCACAAACCAAAATCTCTCCTGGATCATTTGCTGAACACAAGCCTCGGTCTCCCCCACTTCAGCCGTCTTTCCTTCATGGTCCTCTATCTGAGAAACAATGTGATGGTTCTTGTGATCAGTGCAGCATCGACACACGTTATCTGGTCAGCCTTTCAGCACAGCTGATTAACATTTACCCTCCATTTAAATACGCTGGACTTTATTTGCTGTGCTTGCTGTTGTACGGCTGATGGCATACTATGAAGCATGTGATTTCTCTCTGTAAATCAACCTCTTCACATATGATTTACAGTCATGGCCGGTGGTTAGGAATCACTATCAAATCCAGAATTGCAGTTCTGAGAGAGCAAACTGGAGAAAACCCAAAATGGGGTGCAGTGCAGTGTAATTATTAGACACAAGCCATATACTTACAAACATATTATACCAGCTTTTAAAAAAATTGTCATGTTATTTCAGTATTACTTTTAATTCAGATATGTGGCTAAGTGTGAAAAGTAGTCTTAATGTGTTATTTAATATGTATATGTATCACACTGGGACCACAATGAGAGAATTAGTGTTAAAGAGGTTAAGATGCACATCTAAAAAATATAAATGTCTTTCCAAAAACTGAAACTTGAGCTGGATGCTGTCCTCAGTAGGAATCATGACAGTGTGTGTTCCCATTGCTACATATGTGTATTTTGTGTGTGTTGCTATATATGTGTACATATGGATCTTCCTCTGTCAGTTCTGTGTGGTTATTTTTGCTTTAGTTGAGTTGGGGAGCTCATTCAGACACAAGAACAGAGGAGCTGCTGCTAACAGCAAACTGCTGCTGTTACAATCAGTGCATCAGAGCCCTCACAATGGACTTCCTGGGCCATCACGCCCTCTGGTGGCCATTTTGGAAGATCACATCTTAGCCAACAAGTCACTAGTGGAGGAGGTATCCAAATACATTTTGTTTTAACTCAATTTGATTTATATAAAATTCAAAATCAAATCTGTTAGTTAAGTCATACCTAAATGCAAAAATAATGCATTACAAGTAAAAGTCTGCTCTGTGTGGATGTTTGGCCAGCGCCACAGGCTCCAGGCTTTTATATTTGTGACATGTTTAAACTGTTTAATCACCTGCATAGGAATGGAAATGTATGTATTGTTTCCTAATAATATTGCCCAAAGGGAAGCATGTATAACATGACAAGTATTGGTTCGAGAACAGAATCCTGTGGTACTGGACTAACTTAATAAAATGTGATCAGTGGTTTCAAATGCAGCACTAAGATCTAACAGGACATGTAGAGAGACTTTAAACAGGGCTGTTTCTGTGCTATAATGCACTCTGAATTGTGACTGAAAATATTTTAACAAACCATTACTTTTTTTTAAAAGAAAAGTTGGATAAAGGTCTATAGTTGGCTAAAACACCTGGATCAAGAGTATACTTTTTTAAATAGAGGTTTGATTAGACCAACCTTAAAAACTTGTGGTGCGTAGTCTGTAAATGAAAATAGATTGATCAGATCTGGGGTGGTTGTGGCTCCTGATGGCAGGCGAGCATGTTACATGGTAACTCTGCTGCCATGGGTGTGTGAGTGGGTTAATGACAAATAATATAAATCGCTTTACATAAATGCAAAACTATTTCCATTTCAATGTCAGGCGAGCCATCTGTCACCACTCACATGTGAATATGTACGTGAATAGGAAGCAAAACTTATAAAGCACTTTGTTGACTGCTCAGGTAAAATGGCTTTCTATAAGTACTGACCATTTACCATCTACAGTAATATGGAAGTGTAAATTAAGTGTAAACTATCCTTGTCTAGTTGGGACACACACACATCATAAGTTCCAAATGTTTGCTTGTTTATATTTCTTACACAGTTGTTTGTGACTTTAGTTAGATGAGTTTATTGATAGAGACTAATGTTGTTTATTGATTCATATTTTCTTTATTTATAGATTTGTTGTTTGGGAGTAATATTGATTCATGATTGATGTTGCTGCTAGCAATGAATTTATTAATCAAGAATAATATTGATAATTGATTAATTTTGCTGTTGTTATTATTTACATCCTGTTAAACTTTAAACAGTCAGTGTTTGTTTTAATTTGTGCATATTTACTGTAATAACACCTGGTTTATGTAAGTCAGTGCTGGATTCACACCTTCACTGTTCACCAGTGTTAATGCTTCTCAGGTATCGGCACTTAAAAGTAAATACGCCTTTTGAGACTGAAGTCATAGTTTGGTTATTGGTCCCTGATACCAGGATGGTGCCCCGTGATTATCAGTCATTAGTAATAATGTTTACAAATATTAATCATTGTCTTTGATTAATAATATGCTAATACCCAAAGTTGCTCCCACTCACGCACAACGAGCTGTTTAGACACTTGTGAGTTTGTGATGTCACAAACTCTTGTTAATGTCATACAACTGTATGTCCACCTTCTGCACTGGCCACTGTCCAACCTTATATGTGTAAAAAAACACCAAGCGGTCATTGTGTGAAACAGTTAGAAAGCTACAATGAGACATTTTCTGTATCTTTTTAATGAAAGTATTAAAGACAGTTTTGAGAGCATATTTCTCACACTGCAATCAAAAATTTAGTTTGTAAGTAAAAACAAATGAACCGACGATAAAATGATCTGGATTGTAAATAAATTATCGCTTGAAGCTTTGTTGGTTTGGTCACAATGTTGCTTATGAAGATAGCCTCTTTATTATGTCTCTAAAACTTTTGATTCAAGTTGAATTGGACAGAATGAATCTGATGGAAGAGACAGTGTTTCCAATTCCTGGCTCACACTATAAATAATAAAAACCATTATGTTGTGAAAATTGTGCTACATTTAAAAGTATTTCAATAAAAAAATATTAGCTTCATGTCAACTGATCTCTGTATTTTCATCTGTCATCAATAATACAACATACAAATACAACATGTTTTGATGAGTCACAGTTTTGCATTTAGTCACATTTTACACCCACTTTGTCAACAATGTTTCTCATATAATTCTGGACTAACATTTCTCCTTCTTGCTGAGAATTCTTCAGCCTTACATTTACTGTATGTTTCCTATCACACTTTCCACCAGTGTCCATGTAAGCCCTGAACTTCCCGTGCTCCATGTCGCCTCCAACATTGTTCACTTGGCAGGCCTCAGCTGTCAACATCACGTTGTGCCAAAGAGAACTTTCCAGAGGGGTCTGGGACGAACCACCTCTCCCACAGATCCAAGTGGACAGCAGGATAGTTCCATGGTTTGAATGGGCCGTTCCAGTGCAGCAGGTGCGCCTCCTGGAGGAAGCTTTCTGAATAGCGGGCATCTGGACTCCAGCCTGAGCACAGGAGAACTTTATGGAAATTGACCTGAAAGTGTGATACTACAATTGTCTAAAACTCATCCTTTTAAAATTTGCCCTGCTTAACTTAAAATGTATAAAACTACATTTTCTTACTTGTTACTGATGGGTCTACATGAAGTACTTCAGTTTAGCTTCATTTCCAGTGTAGTTTACACACAGACTTGTCTTATTTTGTGCATGTACAAAGCAGGATATCGAATTGGTTTTATTACTTTTGAAAATTATTATCTTAAATTAAACTTTTAAAAGCCTACTTGTGATTTCAGATATTACTGTGGTAATTGTGAAGGGAAGCGATGATTTTACCCAGGTGTCTGACGTGCCACAGGGGATCCAGTCTTGTGTATGTGTCATGAAACACGATCAGCATTGGCGGAGTTGCCACGCCTCCCGCCATGGCGCTGCTGTATATGTTCTGCCTGTTAGAGAGTGGAAAGAACTAAGTAAACAAAAGACTGTAGCAGCCAAATCTGCCCGGCGGATGCCATGAGAAGTCATTTGTGATTGAATATCTGAGACTATCCTCAAATACAAATATCCTCATGGACATTTGTACAAGTGGTTTATTATGAGCCAGTTATGTTTCATTGTTAAGCAACCTTTAGTGACCATGTGAGACAGTCATCAGTCATTTCTGCAAGTGTCCTAAAAGCAACACAGGTTTACATTCCAGTGACAGCGCCCTCTATTTGCAGTAGGAATTATAATGGAGGCACAACAATAAGTACGGTCATGTTGTTATTGAAACACAATGTGATTGTAGAGTGGAGGTCAGGGTGGATGGATGTGTTGAAAAGAATTGAACTTTAACACGAGAGACAGCTGTTTATTTCCCCTTTCAAACAATCATTCAACACAATTTCTTTCTACATGGCTATTCCATAAACTTGTATGCACATTTATTTTTTTAACCATGATGATAAATGTCCTCTTATCCTAACAAAGTACTTTTTTTTTTTTAACCCCAAACCATGTCCCTCCCTAAATATAGCCAAGTTGTTTTGGTGCCTAAACCTAACCAAACCTTAATTGTAGCACTGTCACATCATTAAAGGGCTAGTTATTTATACACAGTGGTTAGAGATACAGGGATTTTTATCAGTTTATTTGGCATATGTCTAGTCATCAGTACACATTATGAATCATATCACAGGTCGTCTGACTCCCAGATGTTGCAACAGGAAACAACTACAACCTCCGAGCTAGCGAACTACAAACTAAAAATTGCAAGTTTGTGAAAGGTTAGTTATTTTTTGTCTCTGGCGGGGATCCAGTGATTTAGCAGTTTTAATCCCAAGGCTTGCCTCCCCACATGCAATTGTTCCACCAATACAAGTTCCCTTATGTAGTGTGCATTGGCTCCGTCCCTGCACCCAACTTGATTGTTATTGGTTTAAAGGAATAGAAACAAGCCTGAGCTCGAGCGATGATGTCGGGGTGCAGCCGCAACATCCTTTAGTGCTGGCACAACGTAGTAGGTCTGACTATGCAAGACCATATCAGAGGGCACAGAAAAATGACCCATATGTGCTGATTTAAGTCTGACGCCTTGTTGGATTAGCTTTATCTGCAGAAGTCCAGTAGAGGGCTCCCTCACACACATAGTTTCTTCACACTAAATAGTTTTTGATTATCTTCGCTTTCGGGTACAAAAACACTTTAAATCAGTTAAAACATTTTCAAAATGTTGGTGCTTCATGTTGTATTACTTTCACTTGTAAGTAATTGTTTATTGTTGGTATTTGTTTGGGTAACGTTGAAGAAATAGGTCAGTGTTAATTATGTTTTATGTGCTTTTTCAATCTCGTAGCCTTGCATGATTGAACCTCAGACAAAGGTATGAAGAAATGTACATGGTAAAACACAGAATAATGGTCATCCTTTATCGGATCTCACTACTGAATAGTGAAGGATTCAAATTCCATGCAGTCTGTTGTTTTCCACTCCAAATCCAAATATTCTATTGTCTCATATAGTCCTATTTTGCCAATTTTGTACCAAGTCTTCAGTAAGTTATTCTTCAAGACAATTGTTGTTTAAATTTCTGTAGAGTTTCATGTATGAGCTAGAAATGTGCACATTGCAACATGAGGGTTTCCAGAAATATATGCTTACTGTGCATACCTGAAATTCTCCTCCATCCATTTCTCCAACTGCTTGGTAATCTTCTGTTTCTTCCACTCTTTCATATCGGCCACAAACACTCCAGGGTTGAAAGAGCAGTCCCTGGGATTGATACCGAGGTCTTTAACTTCCTGTTTCCTGTAGTCCAGGAAGCCCATGTAGCTTGTCTAGGGAATGAGCGCAGAGAGGACATACAATTTCCGTTACCATCAAAGTGACTTTCCAGAAATATTACATTCATATCAATTGTCCTAACACTGTAAAATTTGGGGAGTAAATTAAGAATTCACAACAAAATCCAATAATTAAGTACTGAATCAAATAAAAAGCCCAATAGTGAAGTTTAAAGCCTGTCTCTTTACACTTGCAGGGTGGTATACATTGCTATCTAATAAAAGCTATAAATACACCTGCATGCCGATGCTGCGCACCATCTCATGCGTGGAAGGCAGGTCACAGTCTGTGGCGAAAGCAGCAGCATGTCCTGGTTTCAGTTTTACATTAAACAAATCATTTATATCACCTGAAAAGCAAGAAAATCTTTTAACTGGTGCAACATACACACATACTCTCCTATAGCACTACTGCCCTCTGTATGAAATATAAGATGTGGACAGGAGGAGGAGGAACCAGAGATTGAACCACCAACCTTCTGATTAGTGGACAACCCACACTACCATCTGAGCCAAAACCACTCCAAATGTGTTTATTGCATTATACGATAGCAGTTTCTATATAATATCATATGCTATATGCTATAACTCAGCTGCGCAAACTTGATGATCTTAAAGATGTTTCACCTCTCTTTAGACAGACTTCTTCAACTCTAACTGACTGATGGGGATGTCCCAGTCAATGTGAGAATCTTCCCAGACATGCTATATCATAGTATTCTGTTTTGTTTCTATCATATACTGTATACTGTATCTCACTGTACTGTATGCTTTGTCGTGTGTGTATATATCGCATGTCACCTAGCAGCACAAATGAGCTGCTCATAACAGGCACGAGACTGGCGAAGACACGGCGGGTCAAATGTGATCATAAAAGATTCCCATAAGGGTAAAATATTATCTAATCATTTAATTTGAACAATACATAATATGAAAAGTTTTTACATGGATTCCCTCCTGTCATCACAGGCATACGTACCCTGGACAATGACGTCATCGTCTAAGTATATCACCCTCTTGTGGTTGAGGTCAAGCAGAGGTAAGTAAAAGCGCACAAAGTTGAGCTGCAAAAACAACCAAAGTAATTTCACCCTTTAGAAACAGTAACTGTGTATTTACACACTTCCGAGCTGCATGTGTGGTATTTTTATTACTGCAAACCCAGAACTCACTGGATGTAAGAGATCAGGTCGGGAGGAATCAGGCTTCACCTTTCCTTGTAGAACCATTGGGTTAAATTCTAATATCTTATACTGGATGCCTTTTAGTTTCGTCTTCTCTATGTATCTCCTGTGAAAATCAAAAGAATGTCAAATTAGGGATGAAGTTACTCATGATAGGCAATGCTGAGATGTCAACCGAGGTCTCCATACTCAGAAAAATTTCTGTTGATCCATACCTTTTCAGTACAAAAGCACACATCACCCGCAACATCATCTACTGCTCCTGTAAAAATCAATGAGGTTCACAGTAGAAACGAGTGACAAACCTCGTGAGTTTGACAGCATCGCGAAGAGTAACAATGTAGAAGAAAACACTGGCATCTGTGTTACTGATGATGCTGTTGATGGTTGCCATGGTTGCACCCGTACGCTCCTCTGATGCACAGATGATGACGGGGATGACATTATCCGGCTCTGACGCTCCCACTGGGGAAACTTGTGCTGCACCTCCAAGGCTCTTCCGGTGGTCTGAGAGGAATCAGGGACAGAGAGTTCAAGTTGAGATTGTTCTGTGTCCAATTTTGGGTGGATGTATTTTCAAAGACAGTACAAAATTGATCGTACCTGCAACAAAGTCTTGTACTTATAACACTTTTTTTCTTTAAAAAAAAATAAATCTATTTTTACATTTTCAAGAATTAAAAAAAAATCACCATAAAATTATCATTTAACATTGTTGTACTTCCAGAACAAGGACATATTGTACATCATTATACTGTATATTTAATAGCCATAATATGCTATGAGTCAATATTCACCACATAGGCTTGTAAAAAATGATCTAAAATATGAAAAATCAAAGATGTGAATATAACCTGATGTACCTGACGGTCTGGGCCGAGTGGAAGCTCTGAGCACTGTGCTGTGCAGAAGGAGAGACACCAGCAGCACCAGCAGCACCAGGAGGAACCGATTAACTGAAACACAGGCATGAGTCACAGGCATGAGTCACTTAATTTGTATATGTACATAAAGTAGCTCAAATGTAGGTTTAAAAAGCACTCTGTTTGAATTCCCTACTTGCATTGTCATATATATAGATATATATAAATATATATCTAGATATATATATCTATATATACGTATATACAGTACCATTCAAAAGATAGGACACACCTTCCCATTCAATGGTTTTTCTTTATTTTTATTTTTTTCTACATTGCAGATTAATATTGAAGACATCCAAACTATGAAAGAACACATATGGAATTATGTGGTAAACAAAAAAAGTGTTAAACAAACCAGAATATGTTTTATATTTTAGATTCTTCAAAGTAGCCACCTTTTGCTTTGATGACAGCTTTGCACTCTTGGCATTCTTTCAATCTGCTTCATGAGGTAGTCACTTGGAATTGTTTTCAATTAACAGGTGTGCCTTGTCAATAGTTAATTTGTGGAATTTCTTGCCTTTTTAATGTGTTTGAGCGCATCAGTTGTGTTGTGCAGAGGCAGGGTTGGTGCACAGTTCTAAACAGTGAATAGGCCTATTCGACTTCAGTTCTAATCCATATTATGGCAAGAACCACTCAACTAAGTAAAGAGAAATGACAGTCCATCATTACTTTAAGACAGGAAGGTCAGTCAATCCGGAAAATTTCAAGAACTTTGAATGTATCCTCAAGTGCAGTCGCGAAAACCATCAAACGCTCTGATGAAACTGTCTCTCATGAGGACCGCCCCAGGACAGGAAGACCAAGAGTTACCTCTGCTGCAGAGGATAAGTTCATTAGAGTTACCAGCCTCAGAAACCGCAAATTAACAGCACCTCAGATTAGAGCCCACATAAATACTTCGCAGAGTTCAAGTAGCAGACATATCTCAACATCAACTGTTCAAAGGAGACTACGTGAATCAGGCCTTCATGGTCGAATTGCTGCAAAGAAGCCACTACTGAGGAAGAACAACAAGAAGAAAAGACTTGCTTGGCCAAGAAACACAAGAAATGGACATTAAACCAGTGGAAATCTGTACTTTGGTCTGATGAGTCCAAATTTTAGATTTTTGGTTCCTCCCGCCGTGTCTTTGTAAGACGCAGAAAAGATGGTTTCTACATGTGTGGTTCCCACCGTGAAGCATGGAGGAGGAGGTGTGATGGTGTGGGGGTGCTTTGCTGGTGACACTGTTGGTGATTTATTCAAAATTCAAGGCATACTTAACTAGCATGGCTACCACAGCATTCTGCAGCGACATGCCATCCCATCTGGTTTGCGCTTAGTGGGACCAGCATTTGACAGGACAATGACCCCAAACACACCTCCAGGCTATGTAAGGGCTATTTGACCAAGAAGGAGAGTGATGGAGTGCTGCGTCAAATGATCTGGCTTCCACAATCACCCGACCTAAACCCAATTGAGATGGTCTGGGATGAGTGGACCGCAGAGTGAAGGCAAAACAGCCAACAAGTGCTCAGCACCTCTGGGAACTCCTTCAGGACTGTTGGAAAACCATTCCATGTGACGACCTCGTGAAGCTGATTGAAAGAATCCCAAGAGTGTGCAAAGCTGTCATCAAAGCAAAAGGTGGCTACTTTGAAGAATCTAAAATATAAAACATATTCTGGTTTGTTTAACACTTTTTTTGTTTACCACATAATTCCATATGTGTTCCTTCATAGTTTGGATGTCTTCAATATTAATCTGCAATGTAGAAAATTAAAAAAAAAAAAAAAAAAAAAAAAAACATTGAATGAGAAGTCCAAACTTTTGACTGGTACTGTGTGTGTGTGTGTGTGTGTGTGTGTGTGTGTGTGTGTGTGTGTGTGTGTATATATATATATATATATATATATATATATATATATACGTGTCAATGGAGACGTTTAAAGAAATTTGTTACTCCAGCACATCACTGCAAATACAAAGAAGGGGCAGCAGAAGCTGTTTCAGTGAAAAACATGCACCTGCTTATACGTGTATCTTTGTGAGTACTCTCATTGACAAAAATGTAAATCACTCCTTTTTCAGTTTTCAACAAACAAATTCAATAAATTCTTTCATCATGCATACTCATATAGCAGATGTAGCTGTACCTCTGCAGAGAATAAAGTATTCTCCATACTGGAGTGTCTCAGTAGCTAACTATATGTGTGTGTGTGTGTGTGTGTGTGTGTGTGTGTGTGTGTGTGTGTGTGTGTGTGTGTGTGTGTGTGTGTGTGTGTGTGTGTGTCATGTATTCTCCATACTGGAGTGTCTCAGTAGCTAACTATATATATATACAGTATATGTGTGTGTGTGTGTGTGTGTGTGTGTGTGTGTGTGTGTGTGTGTGTGTGTGTGTGTGTGTGTGTGTGTGTGTGTAATGAGTGTTGGATCCGAGTCAATCTGATAGGAAACCCAACGATACTACGTCCCCCTACCGATAGTGGAGACCTGACTGCAACAGAGGCCTGCCAATCAAACAGACATGCTCCGAAAAACACATCATTTAGAGGCTCACATCAGAGGTTTTTCTGAGAATGCACTGTTTCCAGCTGTCAGACAGAACAGAGAGAAAGGAGTCCCAAAGGCCCATCTGCCAGCAGTTACAAGCTCCACTCAGCATTTTTGGCTGCCCATCGAGGTACCATAACTAATCCTGGCAACTTCCAAAGCACCGTCTGTCTGCACACTCGGCTGTCTGCTCAGCAGTTTTTTACTGAACTATCCAGACCCTGATTCTGCTCGTGGAATACTTACATGTAATCAATCATTCTTGACCTAGTAACTATAAGATGATAGATTTTCTGAAAGAGCAGATGAAAATAATTTCATCTCTGCAGGGTGAAAATGCCATTAAAATAGCAGTAGTTGTCATATTTTGGCAAATGCATTCACTCCAAGCGGCTGTTCACATAGTGGACCATGAAATATGACACTTTACAGCCTTCTGTCAGCTGGTTACTTCATCGGACCCTCCCCCACCACCGATACATTTAGTATATGTGTATGACTGCTTCACTGTTGTCATCCCTGGAGAGAAATTAAGGCTCACCACGAAGTAAAATGGATTCCAAAGTTTACGTAAGTATGAAGCCACATTCGCATGTGGATCTGAATTTGTTAGTGGTATGGCCCACTGACAAGAACACAAGACTACAAAAACATTTCCTCTTTTTATCATGTAAATTCATGGTCACCTGAGAACCTAAAACAGTAATATTACACTTCATTTTTACTTACTTTTTCTCAGGAGAGCCATATTTCATGTTTGTGACATCTGCAAAGATACACAGAGGAAGAAAACGTTATTAGGTCACTTCAGAAAAAGACAATTTTATATTCCATCACTTTGTTTATGATGTATGGAGGGTTGAAAAATGTTGCTGCATCCTCAATGAAGCGTAAACGTGGAACCTGCCAACAAAGCCAAAGGGTCCAAAAATGTCTTTGATATGTGCCAACATGTTTCTAAAAAAATTGGGAAACTGTAAAATGTCAATAAATAATGAATGTGATGATTTGCAAATTATGTAAACCCATAGTTTATAAAGAAATATATGTTAATATTGAATTTGATGCCAGCAACACGTTTAAAAATTTTTGGGGACAGGAGCAAGTTTACCACTGTGTTGCATCACCTTTTCTTTTAAAAGCACAGTCAATTTTTGGGAACTGAGGACGGTATGCACCTAGGCACAGGCAGTTAGGATGGCTGAGCGGTTCAAGTCGCTTCCTTAATGTCGCAGTCCCCTTTGGAGTGGTGGGTTCAAATCCTGCTTCTGTCACTAGTTCTATTTCTGTTCCACTTTCTGTAGTCATATTTAGAGCTACGAGCAAAGGAAACGTACTGAAGAAGGTATCTGGAACATCAGTGCGTCTGTTTAGTCCTGAACTCACAGTACCACGGTAGCACCCTCATTTGGACCTTAAAGCAAAGCAGAATCTCTTTTTGTTCAAGATGCACTCTAATACGTATTGGTCAGTTTTTTGATAATACTGGTTAGCCATAGGCAGGATGGCCAAGCGGTCCAAGGTGCTGCATTCAGGTCACAGTCTCTCCTGGAGGAGTGGGTTCAAATCCCACTTTGGACACTATCTCTATTTCTGTACCTCTTTCTATCGTCATATTCTGAGCTACGTGCAAAGGACATGTACTGAAGAAGGTATCTGGAACATCAGCGCGCCTATTTACTCCTGCACTCACGGTAGCACCCTCATTTGGACCTTACTGCGAAGCGAAATCCCACTTTCTTCAAGATGCACTCTTGTACGTATTGGTCAGTTTTTTGATAATACTGTTTAGCCACAGTTAGTCAGGATGGCTGAGTGGTCCAAGGTGCTGTGTTAAGGTCACAGTCTCTCCTGGAGAAGTGGGTACATGACTCAGTACTTGGTGGAGAAACCGTTGTTGGCAAGCACAGAGGTCAGACGTTTCTTGTAGTTGGTCACCAGGTTTGCGCACATCTCAGGAGGGATTTTGGTTCACTCCTCTTTGCAGATCCTCCAACTCCTTAAGGTTTCGAGGCTGTCGCTTGGCAACTCGAAGCTTCAGCTCCCTCCACAGAATTTCTATGGGATTAAGGTCCGGAAACTGGCCAGGCCACTCCGTGACCTTAATGTGCTTCTTCTTGAGTCACTCCTTTGTTGCCTTATGTTTTGGGTCATAGTCATGCTGGAAGACCCAGCCACGACCCATTTTCAGTGTCCTGAACAGGTGTCTTTTATACAGGTAACGAGTTGAGATTCGGAGTACTTTCTTAAAGCGAGAGGACTAATCTAACCGGTTTGGGGGAGCCAGAATTCTTGCTGGTTGGTAGGTGATCAAATACTTATTTCACACAATCAAATGCAAATCAATTTATAACTTTTATATGATGTGATTTTCTGGATTTTTTTTTTTTTTTTTTTTTTATATATATATTCTGTCTCTCACTGTTCAAATAAACCTAACATTACAATTATAGGCCGTTCATTCATTTTTCAGTGGGCAAACTTCCAAAATCTGCAAGGGATCAAATAAATATTTGGAAACGGGCTTGTACTTGAGAAAGTAACCGGAACACCAGTGAGTCTACAGTACTGCACACACAGAACTCCTGCGTAAATTTAGTGCAGGACCATGACGTTCAAAATAATCAAATATTAATGAGGAGGTGTTACAAGTAACCAGTTACCTGTGATTGAATTATAAAATAAATATAATTGTAATCTGTTCCAGTGACTGAAAGAAATATGTAATTGAATTACAGTTACTATTCAAATTGTATGTGATTACAAAGAGGTTACTTCAGACTGAAATGTACAATGTAATATTCGTTCTGTTGCTCTGCATTTTTACACAGAATTTCTTTATAATTCTGGAGAGGCTTCATTCATTTGTCATTATGACTTCAAATTTTGGGCTTTGTTTGTGCTTTAACTCTTAACTCAAGGTACATTGAAGAACCTTGTAACGTAATGAGTTACACTACTTTGATGAAGTAATCAAAACAATTACATTACTTATTCCATTTTGAATAGGGTAACTATTAATCTGTAACCTTTTGCATTATAAATGTAACCTTCCCAAAACTGCTCACTGACTGACACATGTGGTTGTGTTTTGTCCAAAACCTTCCGCCACTTCCTTCTTTTCTGATGCCAGGGCTTAATCAAGGAATCTATTTGCCTTGCAGCTTTTTAAACGTTTATACAACTGCGACGACAGCTTACACAATGAATGATAAAACACACATCTCAATAGTTTTCAAGCCCCAAATTCTTTCTCTGATTTTTCACTACCTTAAATCAATAAGCACCAGTTTCTTCATTGATTAGGTTTTCATTATAAAGTGGTGAAACCATGGCAGGAAATGACCAACTTTGGCTTGCTCATCAGCTCAAGTATGGCAACTTCTTTCTGCTTTTTATGTAGCAGAGCTTCTTCAAAAACCCAACGACTAAAACTGAATTTCAGCAGTGAGGTGAAACAAAGCAGGGCTTCCAGTTTGTGCCATACATTTGTTTCTGGTCTGTTTGTCACTGTTTCAAGCAGAACAAAACATCTGGAATGGATTAGTCCCTCCAGGGAGAACTACCTTGTCTCTGCACAACATTCAGACAATTGGTAATCTGCTGGAGACTTTCCAAGTTACATTGTATTATTCTTGCATGCAATTCATTGTTGGTGAGCTTGTCAAAATTTTAGTAGATTGTACCTTTCTCACAGGATTTTAAGTTAGCTGTAACATTCTGGAGCAAATCAAACAAATGATACTAAAAATCAATATGAAAGGTTTTTACTCCGTTTTACTTTATTTTTTTTAATTACTTATTTAGGACATCATTGAATAGTATGAATATTGAGGAACATTCAATTCGATTTCAAAAGGAGTTCCCAAAACTGTGTGGCTAAATGTGATGGATGTGGGTCGGGTGTCCAAACTAAGCCGCAGATGTCATCACATTGCAAAAGCAGGCACACATGAGGCATGTCCCCCCTTGTATTAATTGCAATTCAATACAGAAAAGTATTAAATTGCATTTAAACAACCTAAAACGGTGTCATGCAGTATCATCCGAACTTTTTTCAGCAAGCTAAAATATAAATGGACTACATTTTTAAGGATATTTCTTTTAGTGTAACAGGACAAAATGTTTTCTTCTGTGACAATACGAAAAGCTGCAAAAATGCACAATTTACTCCACATATTTCACAACATACCTAGACCTGTATCTAAAAAACGGCATTATCGTACTAAATATACACTTTAGAAGACAAAGATTGATAAGAAGTATGTCACTTTGTTTGATATGTACCTTAAAATTTGTCAGTAAACACAATTCAAAGCACATTTAAAATATGTGAGATGGACTCACCAACAAAAGAGGGTGGCGATTGTGGTCATTCCTGGAGTTCACGGTTTAAGTTGTAAAACCTCTCAGGACTGAGACTCACTCCTCTCCTCTCCCACCGTTTTACCCCTCCTTCTACCAGATGTGACTCATCTTGTTCACCAGCACTTTTACTTCAAACTATCATTTCGCCCAAAACTGATCTCACCTATCTCACCCAATCACAGCCGTGTTATGGAAAGACCCATTTCTGCGGTAAAAACAGTATACTACCTGATCAAGATTTATTAGGTGGCTGAAGTAGCCTGAAAATTACTCTTCGTCACTCTTTTTTTTAACTGTGACCTGTGTGATACAATTACAGCGGCACTTATTGCTAATACTAAGTAAACAATATATAAATTCATATTCTTTCAGGAATTACTGATCTAAACAGTTTGAGTTATTTGAACAACCAAATCGCACGTTGTCACAATAACTACATTATCCATGATGCAAAGCGCGCTGCTCTGCTGGAAAGAACAACAAAGGTTTAGCCCGTGGTAACATTTGTTAGATACAGTCACTCAGGCTTCGGTTTGTTTATTTATTTATTTATTTATTTATTTTTTCAGTTTTGCCCATTTCTTTTATTGGTATACTCTTGTATGTTGTTCCACTGTGATTTATATTACTTTTATACGGTTAATTGACAGATTTGATCTAATTGTAGTCCTGGCATAGTCCTAGGCAACTTGTAATACAGCTATTCACATTTATAGCTTCCTAAAACGTATATGTATCAATCCTATATATCGTTCTGTTGTTTTATTTTTTTTTTTATCTTGTAATGCTTTCCTATGTGAAATACCAAATAATGTCTCATAGACAGATTTAACCAGCGATACTGATGATACAAATAATGGATTTATATATTTTTGCTTAGGTGTACAGTGTAAGGTTATGGTTGGCCATTTAATTTTTATCCGTAAGTAAGCGTGAAGCTGGTAAACACTTTTACCGAGCACGTCCGTAACCGTGCAGAGTAACTATTTCTCTTATTTTCTTCGGTGAGTTACTGTGTGCTCCAGCAGCAGCTGTCCACTTCTCGCCAGCATGGATGAAAACACTTTAAAACGGCTAGTGAAGCTCACTCAGGGTGGACAGTTAAGCTCGCTGGAGAAACAGATAACATTAGGCGGCTCGGCGGCGGTGCAGGCTGTCAGCTGCGAACACTTTGGCCGATCAGGAGACACCTTGCTGCACTATGCTGCCAGACATGGACACCTGGATATTGTGGAGTATCTAATAAATCGGCTGGGCGTGGATGTGGAGGTGTATAATAGTGACTACAAAAGGCCGCTTCATGACGCCGCCTCCATGAGCCACAAGGAATGTGTTCGCTACCTGCTACGAAAAGGAGCTAAGGTGGACAGTCTTAAGAAGGCTGACTGGTGAGTACGCATTAATATAGTGACAACTAAATAAACCATGTACGTGGCGCCCTCTGGTGGGTTTTTAGATCAACTGTCTAGTGAATGGTGTCATCGCCCTTCGATAGCTCAGTTGGTAGAGCGGAGGACTGTAGCGGTGTATTGCTGATATCCTTAGGTCGCTGGTTCGAATCCGGCTCGAAGGAGTGAATTTTTGACTTACTAAGGTTTTATAAACTCTTTCATAATATAGTCAATAACAATTTTTCATATTTTAAAAATAATTCTCCATGTATTTTGTATTGTTTTCTTCGGTATCTTGATACACAATAATATGTTTATTTTTATTGCAAACTACTAAAATCAAAGTTTCTTCTTTTATTCTTTTTAAGATTATTTTTGGGCATTTCTATGCCTTTTTTTTGACAGCGACAGTTGAGATAGACAGAAAATAGGAGGAAGAGAGTTGAGGAATGACATGCAATGAAGGTCCGCCCGCGAATTGAGCAGGGACAGCTCGAGGCAAATGCCCGGATGTAAACCCTATTACTCGGATACTTGATTATGTCATAATTGATAAACTGAGAAACTTGGAAGATTCAAATATGTTATACCATTTGAATGACGTGACAAAATGTACAATTCCTCGTTAATTTTTTGCAGCTGAGGTGACTGTCTTCTCTCTCAGGACTCCTCTGATGATGGCCTGCACTCGAAGGAACCTTGAAGTGATCCAGGAGCTACTGAGCCATGGTGCTGACCCCGCACTGAGAAACAAGGACGGCTGGAACTCCTTCCATATTGCCTGCAGGGAGGGGGATCCGTTGGTCATACAGCACCTACTTCTTGCCACACCAGACATCTGGAGGACAGTGAGCAAGACGCGAAGAACACCATTGCACACTGCGGGTAAAACTTTCTCACATCCCAAGTTCTAGCTTGTGGACATGGAACATGATTTTGGATCTCTAGGACTGCTCTGTTCAACCTGCACAATAATGTCAAAATTAGAATAAGACTTGGTCACGTGCGTAGGTACGTCCAAGATGGCGGATGTAACCACATGCATGGGCACTTCCAAGATTGCAGATTTAACCAGTGGGTATTTCCAAGATAGCCAATGTCGCCACATGCGTATAATCATGTGATATGGCTGCCGTGGCATAGCCTAGTTAGCAATGAGATGGCGTAGAGCAGTTCTGAACTAAATCACGTGAAAATATGGGCAAATTGTGGCACTAACGATCTTCTATACAGCACTGTATTAGAGTAGAAAGAAGAAAGAGAGTGGAGAAAAAGAGTATCACACAGTAACGGGACCTGGTCCTTTGTTAAACTTACAGCGATAGCGATGAAGATTTTTAGAACACAATCACAAAACCTTTCTAACAGAAAGCTTTGTCAACTTTGATGAAGGACAGCAGCGGTTTTCCTTCTCCCTCGTGAAGACGGTTATTTGTGTCTTCCTTCTGTAGTAATAAAGTTTAAGCCTGTCAGCCTGGCAGACACTTTTACTGAAAAGCTCAAACGTTTTGTTGCCTCTCTCCTCGCAACAATGTGAGTTGCACAAGGAAAAGAAAGAATAGATGTGCGCTTTGGAGACATCATGACCGTGTCACAGGGTTATCCTGCTTGGAGACGAAAGGTACTCCCCAGTAAGATACCAGCGCTCTCAACCACATCAGACTTTACAGCTCTGGTAACACAAAGACTGATGGAGTGTGTCGGCGCTGTATTCAGGCTTTGAATTCATGTCGATCTCTCATTTGATTCCCTCGCATGGCGGCTCCAAAGTCTACTTTAGTATCTCTATGCTGTTGTTGTCCTTCCTTTTTCCTTGTATCGCTCCTGCGGGAATTGTTGAGTTGTTGGGTTTCTCTCATTAACTGTTACTATGTGAAGTTACTATGTTAAGTTCCCTGAGATGATTTTTGTTGTTGTGATATGGCACTATATAAATAGAATTGAATTAAACTGCAATAAATAGTGGCTGAATAGCTACATCTGGTATGCACCAAAATATAAAATTCACAAATTTAGCATTCATTGCCAGATTATAATTGATACTTTCTCTGTTCATTTTACAGCAATGCACGGCTGCGAGGAGGTTGTTAAGATCTTGCTGGAGAGGTAGGTTAAAATGTTGTATGTGGAATACTTTCCCAAAAACAAATTGTATGTAAAGTCAGATTTCTAAAATGTTCCAGTCAGCTATGGATATGTGACTTTGGTTATATGCATCCCTGGACCTTTTCCACAGAATTGCCAGCTCAAAATAATAAATACAAAAGATGACACTCAGAAGTGTGAATGTCAGTGTGACCTAGGGGTTGCTGGTTAAATCTCCAGTTTGGCAGGATACATGTGGGTGGGGAAAATTTAAGTGAAGGACTCATTTGTGCCACTGAAAAAATTCCACATTCTTAAATTTATGACTTTTTTGGAGGGAATGTTTGGTCTGCACTTTTAAGCTTGATTATCATTTTCAGCCTACATATTACATTTGTCTGTCTGCCTCCACCTCCACCGGCCTTCTTCCAGATGTGGCTACATCCCAGACAGCACCGACAGCTGTGGAGTCACTCCTTTTATGGATGCTGTAAGGAACGGACACATCTCTGTGGCCCGGCTGCTTTTAGAGAACCACCAGGTATACAAACGAAGCATTCCAATGCGATAACGTTTCATTGCTGGTATAGACATTTTAAAGTGACGTGTGCTCTCTTCACCTCACCTGTGTGTGTTTTTATAGGCTTCTCCAACAGCAGCTGACATCCTGGGGACTCAGCCGGTGCACCAGGTCGCCGTCACAGGCCAGGAGGAGGCTCTGCGTTTCCTGGTGCAGAACCTCAGTATAGACGTGAACCTGAGGGCGACTGACATTCAACTCACTGCCCTCCATTATGCTGCAAAGGTTAGATCAACGATTCGGTTAGTGGTTGAAATAGTTCGCTGAATGCAAAGGGTAAATGGTGAAAAAGGTAAAACATTATTGGATAAATGGTTGAAACTGTTATCTAAAAATGAATTGTGGAATATCTATAAGTAAAAGATAACTTGTTGATGTTGTTAGTTAAAGTGAAATGAATAAACAGTAAAAAAACAACAACACACAACTGAAATGAATGGATAAATGGGTGAAATTAATTGCGGTGTTGATAAAGGGTACTTGAGTTGATCCAACAGACCTGCAGCAGTATGTCTGACAAAAAGTTGGGAATCTGGGGGTTATATCACTAATTTATTCAGACAAAATTGCTTCCTCCAATTCAAATAGGTCCTAATGATTTAGTTAT
Source organism: Embiotoca jacksoni (assembly GCF_022577435.1). Taxonomy (NCBI): domain Eukaryota; kingdom Metazoa; phylum Chordata; class Actinopteri; family Embiotocidae; genus Embiotoca; species Embiotoca jacksoni. Next base: position 3,456,912 of record NW_027185352.1, on the reverse strand, counting down.
TTCTATTTGATTAAATAAAGTAAGTTAAATGTCCTGTCATGGCTTGCACTGGCCCCTTGAATAAGGACCATGTAACCTGATAATTAGACCAAATAGTTTAAAGGTAATGTTTTTCCACTTTATTACTGAGTGTGACAGTTTGTTCTTGCCATTTTTTCTGTGTGGCAGGTTTTTTGGGGGGCATTTTTAGTGAGTGATAGATCTTTCCAGTAGCAGTTACCAGCTGCAGTTAACATTTTTCACATTGATGGAAGAAATATGCTGCTTTATATATTATACTCAGTCAATTTAAAGCAACCTGTACGGTTCCCAGTTTCCCGCCATTTGGCTCTAGCACAGAAAGACGGCCACCTTATTCTTATTCTTGCCTATTTGACCTATCCCAGTCACTGAATATAAATCTGAGATGTTGGCAGTTTAGATTCAGGTTGATACGAGGTTCAAGATTTAAGATTTCTTTTTTAAACTATTAGTGATCCACCAAATCAGATTAATTATAGATTGCATTAATCAGATTAATTATAACAAGACTGAGTCAATTACAACACGTGCAAATGAAAAGGGATCAGTATGAAGGCAGTAAAGCAGTGCTCTTGATTTTAATGATGAATAGACAGTGATAGACAATTTATATAGATATACATAATGCTAGTATTTAGGTAAAGAAATTATGTAAAGGAGGAAAAATTTGTTTTTTTTTTTTTTTCATGATTTGCCCATTTTGGCATTAGAAAGTCCTAAAGTTTTTTTTTTTTTTACCCAGAACAGAAGTTTCAGGAAAAGCCACAGTGACGGGGTCCCTAATATTTCCACTTTATTCTGCTTTTCCCAGGAGGGCCACACGTCGACTATAAAAACGCTGCTGGAGTTGGGTGCAGATCTTCATGTTCAGGACAAAAAGGGAAGAACCGGTGAGCAGTGCATCAGACCTCATTAAGTGTTGTGCATTTCGGCTGGCTGGTGTTCTTTTTTTTTTTTTTTTTTAATTAATATCAATTCATTATGTTTTTAAAAGCCTTATAGATTTTGTTCTCTAAAATTAAATATTAGTGGCAACATCCTGAGGGACCATTTAGTTTGTGATAACACCCCAAAACGAATTCTAGTTCATCCAGACTGCGTGTGTGGCCAGATAAAACAACAAACAAGCCCAAAGCCATCATCATTTTTTGCACAATTTTCAGTCATGCATGTCCTAAGGTTGCATTTATTTTTAAACTTTGAAAATCAACTTGCAGAGCCATTGGACTGCCGCAGATCAACACTCCATCACTGTAAACATACAGAATAGTCAGCCTTATTAATATTGTCATTGGTAATTTATGGTAAAGCTGTGTTACAGTTGACCTGAAAACCAGTTAAATTTGTTTATAAACTTTGAGGATGATGCATTCAAGAAACCAGAAGAGACCTCTGAAATTTGAGTCAGCTGCTGAATGGCATTCTATTTAACTTCTGTGTTAACATAAAAACAAACCAACAATAAAAATTATGAATAAATGGATGCATACAATGAAAAGGGTTATGTGATTTAGCAGCTGAAGAGTTTCCTTATCGGTCTGCATTTCCATTTGCATCAGATGATAATGTAAATCAGAGGACAAAACTCAATCAGTAATAAGAGGTAACTAAATGTTCACTGCACTGTTTACCATCCACTGCTCAGCTCCTCGTATTCTCTTCTCCTCTCAGCTCTTCACATGGCTTGCATTGGGCAGCACGCAGAAGCAGCCAGGACTCTCCTGCTGCTCGGGCTCAAAGACTCCGAGGACGCATCAGGCACGACAGCACAGCAGCTCGCCAGGAAACCAGCTGTAGTGCAAGTGTTTGAATGTGGCCTGCCGAACACGTCGTAAATCGTAACACTTATTTGCAATTGGTTCTTAATAATTCATTCAAGAAAAAAAAAAGGAGCTGAAATATTTCCTTTTGGAAGTTAATTAGTTCTAGTTGTGTGGATTACAATACATCTTTGAGGGTTGTGGATTGGCATCTTTTCTGCAGGAGATGGTGTGCAGTGGGGTTTAGACATGATTGGACACGCTTCTGATCAGCTCACCCGATTGTATTTTGATACCATCATAAAACCTCTCGCTTGAAAATACAGTTCCTGGGAAGCGTGACACAAAACAAAACCGAAGCTTAAATGATCAGTCTGATAGTTCTTCTGTCTCTTTGGTTGGCTGGTGTGTGTTCCTTGTGTGAGTGTACAATCTGTAAAAACTAGTGTATGCTCTTGAATGTGTATGGATTAAATCATTGTTGTTAAAAAAAAAAAAAGTACTTTTGTCTTTGCAATAAATATGTTGATGAGTTTTTGCATTTTAAAATGAGATTGTAAAAGCAGTCCTCTATAGACTAATGTGAGACAAGAGTGACTAACACAGAAGCTTACTTTATTATTTGTCATTACTAAACAGGAGTGAGGCCCATGAACCAAGTTCACACTGGCAACTCAAATAGTGAAGGGAGACTATAGTGCATCATTACTACATTGTTCAGCCTAAACATTATTATGCTGTAACTCCTTTGAAAGTCTTACTCTTTGCCTTTCTCACTGCAGCCTGAAAACATCATAACCAGTCACCTTAGTCAGTTTTTTATGTGAATAATCTGACTTTTTTTTTTTTTTTAATCTGATTTAGTGCGTAGCACAGATAAAGTAATTATAGTGGTTGACTTTGACATTCATGGGGATGTGGGTGGATGCGGATGTGGGTTGCCTACTAATTGTAAGGTCAGTGGTTCAATCCCCTGTCACCCTGTCCATGTGCTAAAGCGTCCTTGGGCAAGACACTGAACCTGAAGTTGCTCCCGATGGCAGCTAAGCACCTTGCATGGCAGCTCTATTGTCATTGGTGTGTTCGTGAAAGGGTGAACAGTAGGCAAAACAATTCAAATGCTTTGTAGACTGCCAAGGTAATGAGTGCAGACCATTTACAATGTTCATTGTTGGACTCCACTGACTTTATCAAAATTCTAATAAACCCCAGTCACTGTTTTGCTCTGACCTACGGCCTAGAAACTATACATTTATTTATATATCCTCAAAACCCTCTTGTTTTACATAACATTTACATTTACAGTAAAAGACTATGCAGCATTTGGGAAAACATTCCATTACAGTGGCTCTATGTGATATTACTATAACCAAATTTCAAGGAAGTGATTATTTATCTATGTGCCATGTTTCAATACAATGGAGGGCAACTACCTCAACTTCACTTCCTCAAAAGTGGATTATCTTGTTGATAGTGCTGTTGCCTTAACAATGTTGAACCTCTGAAGAGAAAGTAATGAAAGAGGAAGCTAGCTCCTTAGTACACTTTGCAAATCTGCTCTATAAAGCAAACATTGCAAAAGCTGGAAAGGAAGTGGTGTTCCACTAATGTAGAAGAAGTTCACCATGGGACGATAGTCTGATAGCATCACAGACTGCATGTAAAGTATAAGAAAGCCCTCCTTAATGTCAGGACCTCAAATTATTCATCGATAGAGGAAAACAACTACAACCCTGCATTTCTCTTCAGCACTGTAGTCACGCTGACAAACAGTCACAGCTCTGTGGAGTCCTGTATTCATTTAGCTCTTACTAGAGATGATTTAGTGAGCTTCTTTACTAACTAAAGAATAGGCATATCCTTCCTACAGCTGTCACAAATGTTTTGTCAAACATTGGTCTTTGGAAACGTCTGTAGGACCTGTTTTGATTTGGAGTGCTTCTCTCCTGTCGATCTCTCTGGATGTTTTACCTCTTCCATGTTAGATCAGATCAATATATCCTCATTAACAGGGAATTTACTGCAGGACTTTAAAGTTGCTGTAATTAGACCTCAACTAGAGTTTTAGCAAACTATAGACCTATATTCAACCAATCTGTCAAAAAATCTGCTGCAAATCAATTAGTTTCTTTCTGTGAAAAGGATGTTTTTCCTTCCAAATGATGTGAGAATTGGGTTCCTCTCTGTTGTAAGGTTCTGTTGCAAGGACCTCACAATGTTAAGTGCCCTGAGAGGACTCATGTTGAGATTTGGCTCTTGAATAAAATGTAATTGAATTTGAATCTGGCCTATTCATTAATTGTCAGTGGGATTTCTTGTAAAAAAAAAAAAAAGAAAAAGGAAAAAAAGTATAGTTAAACCTATAGTATAGTCTATTTGTGATAGAGTGATCAGAATTTCTTCAATTTTCAGAAACCAACAAGACTTAATAATTAATTCCCGCAAATTGGTAAATATTATTGTTTAAAGGCTGGTTGTGGATTTTATGAAATGCACATTTACCTGTCATACAGTACGGTGCTTGTATAGGAAATAATAATAATGTGAAAAAGTTGTAATGTTTTAAAACATATTCCTCGGCAATGTCTGGTCTCTTCTTGAGTTCTGCTTTCTGAAATAATCATACCATTTTCATACAGGTGCCGAGGTGACAGTCAGACGACTCCTCTTTCAAAGTGATTTACGGGAGGAGAAGCCCCGCCCCTCCCCCCGCCCCTCCCCCCCTCCTCCTCCCCTCCCCTCCCCTCCCCCCACCCCCCCCCACCCCACCCCCACCCGTGGCGCCTGACGCGGAGCCGCAGCCCCTTCTCACTTCCAGCACCACAGATCTCCATTTTCTTCTTTCCCGATATTCAGGAGCGGAAGACTAAAGATTTGGAAAAATGAATGAAGAATACGACGTTATCGTTCTGGGCACCGGGCTCACGGTGAGAGACAATCAAATGATGTGATACGCAGCGAGGAGAGGATTTACAACCTGTTACCGACGCAGTTAGCGCTTCACCGGGCTTTGCGATCACCGGGCCTAATAAGCAGGGCTAGCGCTAAGTAGCTAGCTTAGCCGCTAACCAAAGGTGACAGACTTCCATGTTGGGTAACGGAAACTGTAAGCTAAGTAGCTAACTCAAAATGCTATCAGATTAACATGACCAGCTCTTTACGCATACAAGATAAGTTTAAACTCTCAAGCTGTCGCTGTTGTTAGTAAGCGCCGCATTCATTGCAAATATAATTAGCACGGTTACTTCCCCGGTTATGTTGAAATATTGTGCCAAATCCGGCACCTTGTCTCAGCCGTGATACGATTATAACGCGGATGACAAATCCGCTAACGTTAGCCGTTAAGCTAACTAATTAGCCTGCAAACGATGGAGTTGCCCCTCGTCACAGTTTCCCCCTGATTCATCTTTTGCTTAATAACCCAAGTTATTGACTTCATCTCAGTCAGTTCTAAATGTAACAGATGCTGCCTCGTCTTTTGAAAGCAGTCACAACTCTTAACGAGCTAACGAGCTGTAGCTGCGTTAAGTTTCCGCTCAGCGCGGTGAAGTCTTCAGACAGGGAAGTCCGATGAAGTCGTCCACGAGCCAAATGAAGCCAACTATCGCAAAGTTACCCACCGCACCAATTCTTGTTGCACAAAAATACATTTTGGGGGAAATTGGAGTTGCTGTGGACCGTGCAACCGTCAGTCACTAATGTTAGCTGGAGACTGTGAACGAGGATATCTTAATGTCGTTTTCGCTCGCTTTTAAGACTCGTAACGCTGAATGTGAGGTGTCACTTCAGGAGGTTTTCTTAGCCGACGTGTACGGTTTGTTTATCTGGAAACCGCTTGCAAGTCTGTACCATGTCATCGAGAAAACTATCCTCTCCGACAGGCCTCCTGACGTGCTGTCAGTTTTCTAAGGCGGAAGCATGTCATGGAAATCCCGTGATGACTTTAGGACTTTATTGCAGACCAATAAGCAACTTCCTGGCAAATCTAAAGGCACTAAATTATTGCATTTTCTGTACTACTTTTAATCTGGAAAACTTCTCTATACAAATCAAAGGCTATTATTAAATCTCTCAATGTAGCTCTGTTAATTTACTGAAAAGTAACATTTTGTTTTTGCCAGCAAACACTTGAGTTATAAAGCGCCTTCGGCCCAGAACAGGGAGGGTACAAACAGCCGGGCAGAAGGGTTGCTTAAAATTTGGTGGACAGGCTGTGGATTTAGCTCACATCTGGGTGTGGTCCCACCACCACCACCACCACCACAGACAGACGAACCAAAAGTACACTACTAGTACTTTGCAAGCTCAGTTTTGTGAGAGATGGTTGCCGGCCAGCCTGCAGACTAAAAGGCTGAAGCTGCAGTGTAGTTTTCACATGGTTTTACATCCTGCATACAGTGACTTCACTTCTGCACATCTGCACACCTGCCACTATTCCCTTTTATGCTGACCACCAACACAAGTGCTGCTCACTCAAGATAAACAGCATTCTTATAAGCCTATCATCAAAATTGTAAACAGCGCTGTCCAAACCAACTGTCAGTTATTTTGTTTGTATTAGATATTGCTTATGCCATCCCATTCTGTTTTCTTTATTATTTATGTTTTCTTTACTTTTCTTTATATTAAATGTTTAACTGTAAAGACGATTTGTTTACAAGATATCAAACTACCCAAGTCCAGTCTGTTTCACAATATGATGCTGTTGGTGATCCCAAGTAAGCAGCTGTTAGCCTTCAGAAGAGAGAAGCGAATAGAACAGCAATCATGTGAGGAGAAAACCTACTAACATTGAAGCAATCCACCATTAATCAAGAAAATAATTGATTACCTAATTATAAAAAGTAGTTGTTAAAAATGTAAATATACCAAAGTATATACTCCAGATTTAGTGATATGGAAATTTGATATAACGATTATAGTGAACATTATTGTTTTTAGTATTATTGAGGTATTGTTGATACAAAGATAGTTGGTATTCCGTGTGCACATATTGTTCTCTTATTCTTGGATGTGGGCCGTACTATACGTGATGTTCTGTCAGTCTTTGAAGACAACTGAGATTCCCTCAAAGAGATATCGGCGTTACATATTTATTCGGACAGGATTCTATCAAACACTTTAAATGTAGGTTATTTTATTTGGGATGTCCCCATCATGTTTTTTTTTGCTCACAATCCAAGTCATTTAATATTGAGTGTCTGCTGATGCCGGGTTCTGATCACTACATAATATAGCTGCAAAGTGCACACGTTAAGTTTATTAAAATTAGTCAAATCGGTTCAATGTATATGCTTGACAATCGAATATATCGCTAATGCAATAAGAAAAAAATTAGTGTATCTAAGTTTTTTTTTTTTTTTTTTTCACAATTATTTTAACAAAATAAGCAAGTTTTCTCTCTGTAAATAGTCTCTGTAGTTCAACGTGAATGACGATAGTGATAATGAGGGTTGAGAATTTGACTTCAACAGAATACCCAGCAGGCTCATGCAAATTTATACCGTGAACTTTCAGTTCCTCCATCTTTATCTGAAGCCGTTCTGTCATTTAAAGGAGTTGGTGTCTCCTCTAATAAGCACACAATCTAAAACTGCCCATCTGTGACTTGACAAGCAGGTTTGGGCTGAACTGAACTTGACATTCACAGTCAATACAAATAAAAATCACAATAACACTTTGTCACAGTTCCTGAGTGAACTCAGTTACAACTCAGTGTAATTCGTTATGTGTTTATTTTTTTAAGTGCCTTTTCAAATTAGTGGCATTTAATGCAGCTCTGTTACTCCCACATCGGTAATGCCATCCATGACAATTGTTTGTCAGCTGTGTAAAACAATGGATCGGGGCCAGAAAACCTCTGTTGTGATTTGGCGCTGTATAAATCAAATTGAATTGAATTGAATAGATGGGACCTTTTTATCTGTTATAAATATGTTGATCAACATAGGACATTCTTATATTTTAAAATTAATTATGTCATTTACATTTAGGAAGATTAACACTGTTTGAAAACAACAGTCGTGTGATGCAAGTTAATTCTGGAGCATATGAAAGTTCAGAATGAGCGACTAAAAGTAAATGATGGCTACCTAGCAACAAGTGAACACCAGGTGGATGGAAACGCTCACTCAGTGGTTGATGCATCATTAACTTTATTTTAACCAAATAGAGCTATAAAATTCTGTCATAAAACATCAAACTTCCTTTAAATCCAGCACATTTCATTCTAATTTTATAAGTTGATCACATGGTTTGCATTATAGAGCTTTAATCTGCAGATCTCTGTAGTGCGCTAAACTGCAACACAGCAAACCACAGTACACTTTTACACTGCATAGTACAGTATGGTTAGTTATTTTCATTATTGATCTGTATCAGTTTTTGTTTTTTAAAGAAATGAAAAAATGATCTATTATTTAGATAATTTTATATCATAAAATTGTAAAAAAATACCAGTCAGTTTTTCCAAGATGACGTCCTGGGTGGTGTTCAGAAAGGTTTGCGACTCTCGTATCGACACCTTGACTTTGATACCGATTCCTGAACAATACTTTTATTGATTCTAATTTTACAAAACTCATTCCGGCAATCAGAGAATTATACCGAAGATTACAGTACAAATCTTGACTTTTTATGCAGTTTAGAGAGGGACAGTTGAACTCTGGTTACTTTCTGTAGCCACAATTTACAGATGTCACCTAAACGCTTCATGCAGACTGTTGGTAGATGCTAACATTTATAGGTGCCCCAAACACTTCACATAAAGGTTAACGGTAGATGGTAGTTAGTTTGCTGCACGCAGAGATGCCTCTCCTTACGCAGTCACTGCAGCGCGCACGAGTCAGACAGGTATGTGGCCAAAAATCTGTTTCAAAAGAGTGAAAGCGTTCTAATTAAGAATTTACTCAAATTTAACCAATGTGATTTTAATCTACGCGGCGGGCTGCACAAGTAGAGCCTATGTATGGGATACGCTGGTCCGCTGACGCACATCTAATTTGCTTTTGCTTAAAGGTAGCAAAAGTTATAAGTCTTAAAGATTTATTTGCGTGGATGAACTCTTAAGTATACAAATTTGGTACCGGATGACAAGGTATTTTCCTCTTCTAGATAGTATTGAAGCAATCCAGTAGGTGCCATTCAAATATTGAAGTTTGCTACCAAACCATAGTCAGCAGTCTACAACCCAAAAACACTGAACAGCGGATCACATCTGAGCACATACTGTAAGTGGTCATCGATTGATACATTCCTCTAAACTTCCACCTCCGGGAAAATCCTCTGGATGGTCATTTTATGTATTTTTTTTTTTTCTTTGTCGAGCTCAGTGGATTAAAGTCCACCTTGTGATTTTCAACACTTGAACACTGCAGTAAAATCAAAAGCGTGGATTGCCATGCTCTGTGACATCCTGTCATGTGATTGTGTCCTTGTAGAGAGCCTTCCCTGTTAGACTTTGCTGCCTCTCACCCATCCTCTTTGATTTTTATGGGTTTTATATGCTGAAAATTAAACTGGGACTTTGACTTTGCAGCTAATGTTTTATATTGGGTCCATCTTCTGCCTCACTGCACACTGGAACGGTGTGTTTTCCCCTTTGTCAGCATGGCCACTACTGTCTGCCCGAGGTAGTGATGACTAGGTTGCCTCGGGCTCTCATGCATTTATGTAGACAACAGCAGGTCCGTTTCAGTTGCATGTCACTGAACAGGATGGACAGTGACACATCCGAGCTGCTGTCTGCCCTAAAGCTTTATCTGTTCTCTGATTGCATGTCCTTAAGTAAGTGGCATTGCAAGATCATAGAGTCAGAGAAGCATTGACAGGTTGTCGTTTTATTTTACTGCAGCATGTTATTTTAGGAGTGCATTGACGGAGAAGCTAGCTCTGTAGAAAAGTACGAAAATATAGAAAAGGAGTTGTTACATTGCAGTGGTATTAAGATGTCTTAAAAAGTCAAACTTATTTTAGAAGACTGGTAGAAAAAAATAGTTGGCTCATTGTTAATCATGACCACCAACCCTTTACAGAGAATATGGCTCTCTCCATCTTTCTGTGGGGGAAACTGCACATACGCTATGAAGAATGAGCTATTAAAGTTAATAGTTGTTTGTATTTGGTCAAAAACAAATTTAGCGTCGTTGCGGTTTTTTGTGGTCAAAAGAATTTCCGGTGAGAAAGTCTCACAGCATTTAACTTTAGCTTTTCGCCTCTTAGCTTTATCGTTTCTTTCTTTTATTTTACATTTTCATTTCATCGTTTCATTTTGGTTGCTTCTCAGTTTGTGGGATTTGACACCTGCAATTGAGATTGATTGAAACGTGTTCGTTGAATCGTGGCTACCTGTCACGGTTCTATTGTCATTCATGGTACAGCTGCTCCTACTTCCTGTGTGTCACAGAAAGTGAGAGTAGCTGACATCTTCCCATGACAGGGATGATGTGTTTTTGTGATTTGTCATGAGAGAATCAAGTTATACTATATACCCCTTGGTAATGAGATTTAGTTTAGTTGTAAAACTTGCTATAAAACCCAGTCACATTACCGAGCCTATGAAACTGGAAATACTTGTGAAAGCTTCTCCTAGTTTTGCACAAGCATGTCAAGCATTAATGCTTGAAAGGGTGCATCAGAACGGAATTCTCGTGTCTGCCAAAATCTGACCGTACTGTTCTTTCAGATTAACCAGTGTGCTCAAAGCCATGTTTTTACATTAGCTCAAGGAAAAACTACTCGTGCATCAGTTCATAATGATTGTGAGGGTTTTACGTTTGCAGCATATTGTTCGTAAACAAGTCGAATGAAATGAACTAAATGAATGTCCACGAAGACACAAGCAGTGTATTCATAATTATCTTAGACTAACTGGTAAAGCGAGCAATGCAGTTTCAACTTTAGAAATTGGAAAACAAATAAATACACTTGGCACAGTGTCGTGTACTGAATGGTGCCAGTTGAATACAAATACTGTTCAACTGTTTTGATGAAAATTAGATCGTAGCAATACACTGTATTTGAAAATGGACATCGCTTCTGGGTCTGGAAAATGAGGCCTTAAAGTGCAACACAGTCTAGGATTAGATGTGATGTTTGGGGGCGTGTCCGTTAGATGGACAGGCCTGTGGGCCAGTCAGGTTTCTGCTACAGGTGGGCGGGTGAAGTGTCCCCAGAGGGCGAGACACGATTGTAGCTCGTTTTCTACCTTCTTGTGGTCAAAATGAAATGTTGGTTGTGTTTTATTCAATTATTTTGTTTGATTAGGAAAGTTAGAATCTGCCAATATAATTTACAAATTTACCAAAGTTGTGTTTCTTTGTCCTCCTCCTCATAAACAACTGTGTTTGTTTTAACGTTAATGTGCGATGTTCACGTGAAGTTGAAAAGACTTTCTTATAGCAAATGATGTTTCTAAAACGTGATCACCTTTGCTGCACTGTTAAGGAAATCTCAATCAGTGGAGGAGTCTCCGATGTTTCGTCTCACTGACTTTCAAGAGGCCGGTTTAATGAATAATGTGTGTGCACTTGTCCTGGTGCTCTATTCCAACTCGCTTGGCATGCAGCCAAAACTGTTGATCTCCACACATCAGAGATTGAGAAGCCACAAATATTCCAAACATGGACCATGTTTACGAAAATGGCAGCTACACTGAAGTAATTCCTTTTAAATAGTATGCATGTTGATACAAGCTGAGTGCAATGTCAGTCATATTTAAGAAATCACGATGGAAAAAAAGACATGCAACAATAAGCCGTTCATTTAGTCCTATTTTTTTTTCTCTTTCAACAGGAATGCATTTTATCAGGCATCATGTCAGTGAAGGGCAAGAAGGTTCTGCACATGGACCGCAACTCCTACTACGGAGCTGAGAGCGCCTCCATCACTCCTCTTGAAGATGTAAGTTGACCTCTGACCCCTCTGATTTGACTTTGTTACACTGAAGAGGTCACATTGGTGAAATTGTAAAAAAAAACCTTCTCTTTTGACAATTTTACAACTTTTACTTTGTATCTAATGGCATTTAAAAAAATTTTTTTGTTTGTTTTAAGCTGAATGAACCTCATTCTGAACAAACTTAGTCACCTTTTACCTTCAGCAGAGATTTTGTTTTTATGAAAATAATATTATGAATAGTATATATATTTTTTTAAGTTAGTCCAGCTGGAGTGGTTATGTTGCTTTCTGAAATTCTCCTCCGATGGAACTCTTAAGTTGTTTGCTGTGAATCATCTGTTTCGGTGTCTCCCTGCAGCTGTTCAAGCGCTTTAACCTTCCTGGAAACCCTCCTGAGTCGATGGGAAAAGGTCGGGATTGGAATGTGGACCTCATCCCTAAATTCCTTATGGCTAATGGTAAACTTTCATCACTCACCTGTAATATCATGCAGTTTTATATCGTCACTTAAACCTGACATTTAGGGGCAGTACACCAAATATCTGCAGTACATCTTTAATTCTCACATTTTGATGAATGTCTTTATGCCAACACCAATGTTTCTATTTCTTTGTACAGGTCAACTGGTCCGCATGCTGCTGATCACACAGGTGACTCGCTACCTGGATTTCAAAGTGATCGAAGGCAGTTATGTGTACAAGGCAGGCAAAATCCATAAAGTCCCCTCTACTGAGACTGAAGCTCTGGCATCCAGTAAGTCTTTTAAATTCCTGTACAGTTTGGTCTAAAGCTTGGTTTCCACTGGTGCTGTGGGCTCAGTCAAAGTCCAAACTTTGTCTTCTAGGTCTGATGGGGTTGTTTGAGAAACGCCGCTTCAGAAAGTTCCTGATCTTCATCGCCAGCTTTGACGAGAACGACCCCAAGACTATGGAAGGCGTTGACCCCAACAAGACGACGATGAGGGCCATTTTCCAGAAGTTCAGCCTGGGCCAGGAGGTCATCGACTTCACTGGCCACTCCCTCGCACTCTACCGCACAGATGAGTCAGTCTTTTTGTTTTTTTTCCTTCTTGTTCTATGCATATTGTTGTGATGCTATCAACCCCTCCCAGCCTCATTAAACTGTACAGTTTGTAAGTTTACATGTTCTTGCTTTTGTCTGCACAGTTACCTGGATCAACCTTGCAACCAAACGATAAACAGGATAAAGCTTTACAGCGAGTCTCTGGCCAGATACGGCAAGAGCCCATACCTCTACCCACTGTACGGCCTGGGAGAACTGCCTCAAGGCTTTGCCAGGTAGGGGGACTCTCCTTTTGTTTCAAGTGTAATATTTGTACTCGGTGGTGTTCTGCGGCATTCAGTGAAATTCAATCAGCCAGAACAATAATTACTGTTCACAAGGTGGTTCAACTTCTTGAAGTAGCTCCGAGGAATTGACATCACGATAGTCATTAATGTCAATAACGGCACAGGAAATTCCACTTCCACTCTTATAGTTATTACTAGGATCACACAGTGTGCTTATACTTTTTGTTTGTTTTATGAATTAAGCCGCAAAAAACAACCAGTCATGTGCAACCCTGCAAACTCCACCTTAATAGTTCCTGAGCCACCGTGAACCACCACCACTGGAGCATGAGCCTCATCGCCACCTGGACTTATCAAATATTAGTACTTTTTAAGACACCTCCCTGGAGGACTTTGGAGAGGGAGATATATGTTACAGACACTACATGATGGGACAGGTTTGTTGTTGGGCTCACTTATCAAGATGATCATTTTAATTAAAAAATTTAGTCATAATCACACTTCCTCTGACAGTCATCACCCAGTCAAGTCACATACATTATATGCACGCGTGTTTTAAGACTCCGTGTGACGTACACTTCCCGAGGATGTCATCATTTCCGATGTCACGTTGTGAATAAAAGTCCAGATGTCCACTTAGAAATTATTGATAAAAAGATGGTCCTTATAACTCCAATACTTGGCCGAGAATCACCACATTTTTATGTTTTCTGCAGTATTTAAATGGAGTGACAGCTGTCTGTTCGTCCATGGGTACATTGTAAACAGGAACTTTTAATAGCTAATAGCTATGCATATATTATCTATAAATGGGTCTGACTTTGCGACCACAAGTGTTACTCATTGAACACAAAGCAACATTATATTTAGAACTCGATTTTGCCACAAATGGGAAGGGTCAAGGAATTGGCATATCTCCTTAATTGCATCAACATAACTCTTATTAGTGCATATTAGTGTACACGCATATCATAATTGTTTGGGCAACGTCCTGACATGTTTTTTGTTGCTGTTTTTGTTTGTTAGTTATTCACTTGTTTGAACAGATATTACAAATATTTACATGTCGGAAAATAAATTGCTCCCATTTTGCTGTTAACAGTTCCTTTTTGCACTGCATGAGTTCTCCATTTCTTTTCTTTTGTGAATGCATTGTGCGTCTGTAATTTTAAGATTTTCTTTCTGCATCGCTCGGCAGGTGTTTGCTGACACACACACACAGACTGGTTGTAGAGGTGGGCTGCTGGCAGGTAGAATTAGCCAGTTGGAGTCACTCTCATATGTGTATCATTCGATTGATTATGTGCTTCTCGATGCTCCATAACACCCCCCGTTTGTTACGCAAAGACCAAGCTGACATTGCCCCATGGGGTGGCCGACGTGGGTTGAATAATAGTTTTACATTCTCTATCAGTCACGTTAATCCCTCAGTTTCATACTCTGTGCACCATCCAACCTAAAGTTATGTTCGAGGCCCTCGCTTCATTGTTTCTTTGCGTAGTTTTGAGCTGTATATCCAACCTGCTTTTACTCTTTTTCTAGTTCATCATGCTTTATTGGTATTTTTGTTTTTCTAGCTGCAGCGTTAGGCCACTGGTAAAAACGATATGGAAAAAAAACATGTCACCAAACACATTCGAGTAGTCGTTAGGCGATATAGACCAAAAATCGGATCTCTAGATATTTTGGCTGAATGACGATACACAAAATATATCTTGGTATTTTCCTTGACGTGGGCTAAATGTTCATTTCTTAGTCAAAGCCACATATGAGCTGTTACAAGCCTTTTTTATAAATACAGTGTGATTTAAAAAAAGAAAAAAGAAGCAGCACAGAGCACATTAGTATGGTTTTATGGAACCTTATTGGCGATGCAGCAAAATAATAATTTAGATCAATATAAATGCCATTCCCTCATTCTGTTTGTCGCTGAAAATAAATTGATGTACCGTAAAAAGTGGACGTATCACCCAGGCTTAGTACTCGTTCATCAAAATATTCTTCCGCTCCCAATTCTTAGTCAATGGAATATTTTATATCGTAGCAATGCACGTACTAAATACACTGATGTGGTTTTCGCCACCTGCCCACTGTGAGATTTAAGCAGACTTCTTCAGGGAGGATATATTATAGAGCTATATCATCTCAACTTGAAAAGTAGACCCTGTGAAGGGAAATGCTGAAATAATTCTGAAGAGAAGTTTTGTGATTTTCCTCTGAAATGTAGTTTCTAATTATTGATGTTCATCCATGGCATTTGGTCAGTGTTGCGTATGTTTCCACAGAAAGTCATGTCATTAGTCAAGCCATCAATTCAGCCTAAACAGTCCTGTATCACAATATTAATGTTGTTTAGTTTCACGCCACTCACTTACCATTCATTCTTATATTTTTATATCTCTCGATAGTAACATCTCAACTTGTGACCCAAAAATGTATTGAGTCATATTGACTACATCCATCTAAACCCCAGTGTAGCACCACAGCCAGTATCAATTTATTTAAGTTAACAAGTGAGCAGTTGATCTTGGTTTTGAATGAACCGATTTGTCGTTGTATTGCAGGCTGAGTGCGATCTACGGTGGGACATACATGTTGAACAAGCCCATCGAGGAGATCGTGATGGAGAACGGAAAGGTGGTGGGAGTCAAGTCCGAGGGAGAGGTGAGCATGCTGGTCTCCGTATTATTCTTTACGTTTGTAAGCTAAGATTTGGTAGTTTCCTTTTTCTGAGTAGAAAGTACTCAAACCATTTTTTATGAACTATTTTTACAGAGAGTAAAACTATAGTGTGGGATCATAAATCAACGTCCATTGCATTAAAGCTGTTGCCAAAAGACTTTACACAATGATGATGAAGCCTATCAGTCAGAAAAATCTCTTTGCATTTCACAGTAAATGTTTTTTAAATCTGGTGAGACATTCCCGTGCTGGCCAGATAAAAGCATGCTGCTCGTTCTCTATGGGCGGAGCGTGCACACCAGAGGCTTACTCCAGCTCAACTGTCTGACTTCTGGTTTAGCCCTGTGCTAACTGTACTCGCGCAGCCCTTCTACACTTTTAAAACATTACCTGAACGAATGGATGAAATTCTGAGCGTAAAATGAATCATTTCACGGAGGTTGAGACAGTCAAAACAATTCACCCACCATTTTACAGCTGTGATGGCGTAGGCTGAGACTGTAATTCCCTTGGAATCAAACGTATCCCCTTGACTCCTTAGCTGTGTTTGCCCACCACAGATCGCGAGGTGCAAGCAACTGATCTGTGACCCCAGCTACGTTGTGGATCGTGTCAAGAAAGTGGGTCAGGTGATCAGAGTCATCTGCGTTCTGAGTCATCCCGTCGGCAACACCGGTGACATCAACTCTTGCCAGATCATCATCCCCCAGAATCAGGTCAACAGGAAGCACGGTGAGTGGGAAAGGACCAGACACTTTATAATTTTATTGAGACTCAATAATATCAATAATGAAAATGATCCTTACTTGTAGCCCAGCTTCAGTGTCTGAAATGACAGACTTGGTGGTAAATGTATAAAAAAAAAAAATCCTGAGAGACCATTTTGGTTTGAAAAGCCTTTCTGCCTTTTGTAAGCAGTGTGGGTAGAGTAGAGAGTGCATGCAGAGAAAGTTGACCCCCCCCCAAAAAAAAGTAACATTTGAAATGTCTAACAACTTCAACAGGTTTAGGCACTAACATAAAATTACAATATTTAATCTTCTCAGTCAAACCACCAGAAATGAACTTTGAAATGTTTTTTTTTAATTAAGTTTTTCCTCTTTCCAGACATCTACGTTTGTATGATCTCCTTTGCTCACAATGTGGCAGCCCAGGGTAAATATATCGCCATCATCAGCACCACAGTGGAGACAAACGACCCCGAGAAAGAGATCAAGCCCGCCTTGGACCTATTAGAGCCCGTTGAGCAGAAGTTTGTCAGCATTAGCGACCAATATGTGCCCACTGAAAGTGGCACTGAAAGCCAGGTATGATCAGTGAAATCAGATACAGCATCATATTGGTGTTTTTGCATGTTTTCGATGATTTACAAAAAAAAGGGTCTACTTTACATAACTGACTGGATTTCACAGTTGTTTTTTTTCTATCGTTTTATTTTTTGATGTACTTCAGTTTGAGGTGCAGACTCAGACCTTGTTTGAGAAAGTTAACACAACACAGTGAACAGTAAGCAACACATCCTTAAAACATAAAATGTCCTACCACTGTGACCTCCCCACAAAAATCAAGGACAGACACGTACTTTGATCCGCGCTGAGGAATTCTTAAAAGGTGTTTGATGTGTTTTCTCCTCTGCGTCCACATTTTTTGCAAACTGGTTATCCAACCTTGAGAACAACCTCACATTTATTTGTATTAGTTGCCCTGTGCGGTTTTTAATCACTTTATTGTGGATGGAGATGGCAAATATGATCAGATTGGTTTTCTCCACTGCATCTGTGTGTATGGTGCCATTTGCTGAGTCTCACAGACGTTAAAGGAGGGGAGGAGAGTTGCAACGTGCAGGCGAGCATCTCCGTTTGATCTTTTCTTTTCGTTTTTCCAATACCAGTAATAAGCACTTATGAATGGCATGATAACTATCAATGTTTTCCTCCTTTTGTGACTTCTCATTACTGTTAAATATCTAATGGAAACATTAAAATGGCCACAAAAACTAAAACAAATGTAAGAAGCAGGGTTTTATAATGCATACGGCCCTATTTATATGTTATATGCCAAGCCAAGGAAATTCATCTCTAAATTTATGGAGATCTTTATAAACGTTGTTTGTAATGTAGATATGTGATTTGTCATACATGGGTTAAAACATGCTCATTAGAAGAAAAGCTTGTTTTGAGGATTAACAGCAGCTATGCAGCAGGATTTATGTAAAAATATTCTAAACTCCTTTCGACATGTAACACATCAGGTTCTGCAGATGAAATATACAGGAGGTCCACAGCAGTCTTCAGCATGAAGTTACCTTGGCAACAGTGTTGCGTAACACATTGTCTGGTTGGAGAGATAGTGACAGGAATTATAATTGGATTTTGCACACGTATTCATATTCTCTGTTTTCGTGCTTTAGTTGGCTCGAAGTGTTCACATCTAATGAAACCATTAAATTGGCTACACGTGTTGCTGTTATGTCAGAACATGCTGTCTCTTGCACCTCCGTGCTGTTTGCTGCCATCGTGTGTTAGCAGGGAAATGGGTCTAACACGTTGCAAAAATATCCCAGCTATTTCCCAGCTGTTCCTTAATGTTTTATTTTGACTTTTTTTTTACAAAATAACAAACAAAAAACAAAAAACTAATTTGATGTCACAGTTTCTCAGTTGGCTTACAGTATACTGTGCTTGTGAGTGAACACAACGTTTTTTTCTTGTGTTTATATTTTAGGTGTTATCAAATTAGTAGTTTGAGTAGTATGGAATAGAATTGAGTCTCAGCGCATTTGGTGGTCGATTTGTTAAGACGGCACTATTAGTTTCAAAATGAACCCGAGGTCTGTGAGGGAAAGGCCTGGAAATGATTCCCTCAGGAGAGTACCAAGACCTGTGAATTTGGCTCTGGTAACATCAGGCAAACTAAATAATAAAGCTCACAATAGCCGGTACTGTTCAATTATATAATGCCCTGATCTGAGTTTGGCTCAGGACAGCCCTATTTCTTGTTTTTTTTGTTGTCTCTTATTGACTTGAACATCGTTTAAGAATGAATACAATGTTATCTGACTTTTATTGTTTTTAATCCATCTCAACGTGCAATGAAAGAAAACTCACTATTTGACATTTTGTCCCCATTAGATCTTCGTCTCCCGTTCATACGATGCCACGACTCACTTTGAGACCACCTGTGATGACATCAAGGACATCTTCCGGAGAATGACGGGCTCTGAATTTGACTTTGCCGAGATGGAGCGCGGGAAGCAGGACATCTTTGGCGACGCCGCAGAGTAGAGGGGGGACGCGACCGCAACACTCCTGATTATCGTGACAACGCTGCCGACAACTGAAATCTTACAAAAAATAGAAAACCTACACAATTATGTACACACCAATGGGCTGGCTGATTATCCAAGTATATGGTTTGCCCATTGACGGAGTTCATGATATATAGAAAGATATGATATAGTATTGTTGGAAAGGGTTCAGGGAGGGTGCTATGCTTTTTTTTTCAGATCACATTCAGGTGGATGTTGCACTATACACTGGTTAGGCCCAATAGACAGTTAATACCCTACATTCTTCTGATTCATTATATTAAGATGACGCATAGTCCAAAGATGCCAAATCAATGATAATTCATAATCAATAGTATCTTACAGAGTGTGTGCGCGGAAGGGGTGGGGGGTTTGGGGAGTCCAATTTTTCTGTCATCATGTAAAAGGTTCTGGAAGATGTTTATTATCTACACATCTCAGATGTTTGTCTCTGCAGGTATTTTTCATGTCAGGTTGAGAAAGGAGTGGTTCGGTGTTGTGTGTCTGTTTTATCATGTGAAGCAGCTGAGTCTTCCTTGCACTTTGCGGCCACTTAAGCACATTCAGGCCCAGCAAACAGCAAAGCGGTGCGAGGCAGTACCACAGCGGAGACTCAGCACTCACATCATACGGTCAGACTTTGTGAAAGAAATGTGGTTTAGTGGTGGGTGGGCTTGGCATTTTTGTGTATCCTTTTCTTTTTTTTTTAAGCCCCCTATTGTCATCATACCCAAGCAGACAGTATACTGTAAGCCAAGCCACAGGGGCAAAATGTAGTTCAGCATCAACTACCTGAACCTGTTTTCAACAGCTTGAGTTACTATAATGCATCAAAGGAGATATATTAGTTCCTGTATTATGCAATCTGATGGGAAACCTGAGCATTAACAGCAGATCGATGGCAAATGTGGTTCACTGTAACTGCTTAAGAAGGACCAAATGTGTACTGCAGCAGTATTGAACTGATGAGAGCCCTGTGACATCTTCTGTTTTGATCAACTGAGAAAATATATCTTGGGCTCAAATGATTTCTGTACTGCAAAGTAAAAAAAACAAACTTTGTCAAAAACCAAAGCTGTGTTTGATCATTTTTCTTTCAAGTTCAGCAAGTGTTTGTGAGGAAATGCCTCTGAAGTGAAATACATTTAATTTCCAAATAGTATTTTTAATGGAGATGCAGCCTCTTTTCTTTTTACACAATTTTTATTTCATTTGCCAGGATTCCAGATTCACAACACCGATAGGAACATTTCATTTGCGGTTTGATTTTCCAGCTATGATCCACAATTAAATACAGATGAGCATTTGTCTCGGTATTCAATAACAAAACAGGAAATGTGTTTGAAAAGTTGATTGTAGACACAAAGCATGGTAGTTTACAGCAAACCACGAGTTTCACCTTGAAATATATTTGATGTTTCATGCATGATGTTATTATCGTGTGTGTGTGCGCGTGCATGTTGTGTTGTTTATTACCTCAGAACACATTTATCCCGTCATACTTTTTAACTGGGCCACACACAAGTACCTCGGGTGACTGCTCGGGAAGTCGCTCTAAGACTACGACTCCCGCAATTCCTTGCAGCCCTGCTGCGTTTGACCCTCGTGACGTCAGTTCATGGTTTGCGTTTACAGCTGTGTCATCAATTTACGTCAGTGTTGGACCGGTTAAACATGGAGGTGTCAGCCGCGCGCCGTTCGTTTCTTTGCGACATCGGTGAGCCAACAAATAAAACGGCTTACAGACCAGAACATGTTAGCCAGCAGCTGCTCCAGCTCGGGCTCGTACCCTGCTCGAGATACTCTCTTTATTTTGCTGTAAACGGCAGTTAAACATAGTATTACCGCTTTAATGTCAGCTATGACCAATAAACATGCTAATAAGCGAGTCATGGTTGGCTGTGAGATGAAGCACAACGGCTCTGAGTACAACTAAATACTTTTCATGTTTGTTTTTTGTCTGTGACGTTTGTCAGTAAAATAATGCAGCCACTTCTCTTACAACTAATAACTGAACAGATTAAGATTGAACAAAATATGTAAAGTTACGTTTAAAAAAAAAAATACAATATTGTTTATATGTAGTCTTTTTTCAGTTATAAAGGTTTTGTCTTCATGCAAAAACAAGCACTTTTTTTTTTTTATAAAGCAAGAACTACTGGGATAATGGTGCACCTGTTGTAGTCTGCTTTAGGATTGTAGACATTCTGGCATTTCATAGGAGAGAAAGCAGAGGTGTTGTTGATGAAATTAAAATAAACAATCTTCGCACAATCCTTTCCCTGGTATTAGTCTGCCATTAAACACAGGTCTACTTTTCTGTTAATGTGTGGGTAAGGTTCCTGGGCAGACCGCACTGCCCTGCATGAAGCAGCGTCACACGGCAGAACACTGGAGCTGAAACAGCTGATAGAAAGTGGAGCATCTGTCAACATGGTGACGGTGGATAACATCACTCCACTACATGAAGCCTGCGTCCAGGCTCATCCGAACTGTGCCCGGCTGCTGCTGGAGGCTGGGGCTCAGGTGAGATAAAGCTCTGTGTTGGACCAAATCTGACTTGTGTAGTTATGAAGAAATAAAATGCTGTGATAAATTGCATTGGGACATCTTTTCACAAACACAGGTTTGAATTCATGCAATCTAGAATAAATATAAGCATTGGGAAATTTGCCAGGCCACCAACAGTATTACTAAGGATTTGTATCTGTACCTCTTTGACAGATTAATATAAACATTTTCACATTGTAGGAGCTGTCTGATGTCCTATCAAAATGCTGTAAATTGCCTAATAAATAGGAATCGTTTCCCTGTTTCTTGCAGGTGGATGTTCGGACCATCCATGGCAGCACTCCTCTTTGTAACGCCTGTGCTTCTGGTAGCCTGGAGTGTGCCAAGCTGCTGTTGGAGCAAGGTGCCAAAGTTAACCCTTCCCTCACAGCTCTCACTGCCTCTCCACTCCATGAGGCCTGCATACAAGGTAAAGCTTCAGCAGCAATAGAACGGTTCAACCAGTCGCAGGCCGTCAGTCGTCTTCACTGTGAGTTCTATTCCTCTCAGGTAACGTCGAAGTCGTGAGGTTGATGATCGCCAGTGGTGCCAAGCTGGAGGCATTTGATGTCCACTTCGGTCCACCCCTTCACATTGCATGCGCTAAAGGACGTGTGGATTGTGTCAAAGAGCTGCTAAGTGCAGGTTAGTCAGAAAACTACAGATCAGAAAGTGTGGTGAACATAAAAAATGTGTTTAAGACTGGCAGCTTTAAATTAAGTCTATTGCCCTGTGATTCTGAGAGATTAAATCTGTAATACAATGAAAAATGCACCCTCAAGCTTACAATAAGGGTCTAGGAATGCGGAAATTATTGTCAAATGCAATAGCACTGTGTCAGGGTGGATCCCACTTAAGAATCAGCAGTAAAAAATTAACCGCAACGTCCAGAATTTTTCAGTTGTAAGGACTCAAAAGCAGCAGGTCTACACTCCTCTCACCTTCATGCAGGTGCCAATGTGAACTCAGTGAAGTTTCATGAGACGGCTTTGCACCACGCAGCTCGAGTTCACATGGTCGACATGATCGAGCTGTTGGTGGAGTTTGGAGCCAACGTTTACGCCAGCGACAACCAGGGAAAAAAGCCTGTTGACTACACAACGCCTGCATCTCCTTCTTACCCCTGCCTCAGGTTTTATGAAAGTAAATTTCTGCATTGGCTTTAAAATTGCAATTAGATCAGCAGCTGTTTTGACAACAGTTATCAGCATTCTGTTTAATTTTGTCCTGTTTTGCTTTTGTATCATGATAAAGACCTCTTGCTTTTGACAGATAATCCTCTGAGCCTGCAGCAGCTTTGCAGAATTGCTGTGAGGATGATGCTGGGTACCAGAGCATCAGAGGTCATAGGTCAGCTGGATATATCCCATCGCATCTGCTGTTACCTCCAGTTCTGTGATCAACCCACGTCCCTATAGAGTGATGCATGAACGATCTTTCTATTTAAATAACAAATCTCTAAAAAGAAGCATCGTGGACAACATATCAGCTAAAATTTTGTTTATATATTATATTATCCACTACATTTATTTAACATTTATTTTGTAACTACAATTGTAAGTGTCATTGTATTGTGGCGTGCTATATTGTTTCATGGAGCATTATTTATTTGTAAGTAGAATAAATAATTACTACGCTCTTCACGGTTCATTAAATATCCTATTTGGTGTAAAAACTACAAACTCCCGACATGCACTTCGCGGTTCAAGCCCGTCACGTGACTCCTTCCGTGTTTCAACAGCAAATACGCGGCTGTTTACAAACAACCCGTTTCCTGCTGCTTCTGTGTGGACGTTGTGTGTATTTCTACGGGGAGGAAACAAAACGGAGGATGGACATTGAAAATTGTCAATATTTCTTCGGAGACATCGGTGAGTGTGAAGTAAACCTACATCTGAGATTATCGCCCTCTCGGATCTTGACCCAGTTTGACACCGGCATATTCGGTTGGAGTGGCAGCCTAGTTAACGTAAGCCTACGATGTAGCTAGCAGGTATTAACAGCTGTCACATATTTGATGACGAATTATGAATTACGTGCGGAAGGTGTGCATTAATAGTTTTTGACAGATAACGATTGTTAGGAGATGACATTAGAAATCGCAGCGCTCTCAACATGTTTACATCGTAAATCACATGTTTGTGTTTCTTTTAGTATCACGTGTAATATCGTCTTGCGGTGTTTACATGTGTGCCAGTTTGGGACTTCAGTCCGCGTCAGTGAAAGCAGATCCTGTAAATGGAAACAGCTTTATGAAACAACAGAGTTAAATTCGTGTCATACAAACTTGGACTGAGAATAAATTAACAGAAATATTGTGATTAGAATTTTTTTTAAATGCAGTGAAAAATAGTTTGTTTCAGACGAATATTTTGCTGTATGTATTGTTTTAATGTGTATTTTATTTGCAAATCAACAAATATATCTAGAAGCAAAAAGTTAAATTTGATTTTAAGTAAATATTAATTAACGTGAAATGGAAATACTTCAAAAGTACAGTAGATTACTTAAGTAGCATTTAGTAACTTTAGTTACTAAGTAAGTAACATTCCTCCATTGGTATAGGGCAATAATTATACACACACATTTGTATGTTTATGTTTGCATGTCTGTCTACATATTTTCAGATGTTTAATGTGTAAATTTGTTGGCACCCTTTCATGAAAAAAAAAAATAATAACCCACAAATTTTCTCTGAAATAACTTAAAACTGACAAAAGTAATTGTGTACACCATTGTTTATTCAACATTAAATACAAATCCCACTTTGCTCTTGATTTTTTAATTGTACATTTCAATAATGAAACAAATGAAAATGTCATGGACAGAAATGATGGGACCCTTAACCTAATATTTTGTTTCACAACCATTAGAGGCGATCACAGCTAACGGGTGATTTGTGTAGCTCTCAGTGGGACTTCTGCACCTGTCGACTGGTATCTGGCCCACTTGCTGCAGCTGTCTCAGGTTTGAAGGGTGCCTCCTCCAGAAAGCACGTGTGACCTCTTTCCATAGATGTTATATACAATTCAGATCAGGACTGAAAAAAGGCAACTTCAGAATAGTCCAATGTTTTGTTCTCAGCCATTCTGGCGTGATTTCAGCTGTGTTTTGGTTCATTATGCTGTTGGAGGACTAATAACCTGAGACTGAGACACATCTCTCTGACACTGGGCAGCTCGTTTCTCTCCAGAATGCCTTGATAGACTTGAGGTTTCATTGTGCTCTGCATACATAGCTCTAATTTTGTCACAACTGTCCAAAGGACATTTTCCCAGAAGCATTTTGGCTAAATAATATGTATTTTAGAAAATTCCAGTCTGTTTTTATTTTTATTCTTTCATCAGTGGATTCCTCCTGGGTCGTCTTCATGGAGCCCACTGTCACTCGTATACCGTCCTTCTGTTCAATCTGGGATCTATTTTTCTCCTGCAGTCACGTCCAGGTAGATTGACTGCAGTTAACTTGATAAAATCTGCAGCTGTTCTCACAGGAACATCAAGCTGCTTGGAGGTGGTCGTATAGCCTTCATCTCTAACATGCTTGTGATGCTCAGTGATACCTGCAGAAAAAAAAAGCACAAAGCCACAGGAGCGAGGAGAACTGGATAAAGAGACAACAAACAATAAACAGAACTACAGGATGAAGAAGGCATAAGGAGATGCAGTGGTGGCATTTAAATGCATGGAGAGTGAAAGAGAGAGGAGAGGAACTCCATGCACCATGGAGGGCTCCCAGCAGCCTCGGCCTATAACACCATAACTAAGGGGTGAATTAAGGTCACCTGAGACAGCCTTAACTATAATATTTATCAAAAACTAAAGCTTTAAACCTATTTTTAAAAGTAGAGCGGG
Source organism: Embiotoca jacksoni (assembly GCF_022577435.1). Lineage (NCBI taxonomy): Eukaryota > Metazoa > Chordata > Actinopteri > Embiotocidae > Embiotoca > Embiotoca jacksoni. Next base: position 3,431,531 of record NW_027185352.1, on the reverse strand, counting down.
TTCTGCATCCACAGGAGAAGCCTGAAAGCTGAAAGGCTCTGCCTCCCCCCCCGTTCTACTTCTGGAAACTCGAGGAACCATAAGTAGGCCAGCAGTTTGAATGCAAAATGCTCTATCAGGATTATATGGGACTAAAGGATGTTTGAGATGGAGATGGAACTTGGTCATTAAGACTCGTGTAAGTCAGCAGAAGAATTTAGAATTAAAGTCTTGATTTAATGGTAAATCGCTGAAGAGAAGCCAATATAGGAGACGAATGTTGTGTGACTGTGTCCCATTTCTAACAAATAGACAGGACATCAAGCAGCAAACAGGGTCAGCTAGTATTCTTAGTATTCTTTCTGTTGTGAGTTTATTATTTTCTATTTGTCTGTCTGTCCGTCCGTCTGTCTGTCCCTCCATCCTCCATCTTCAAGCATGAAATGCCTCTAAAGTAACACAATTTCCAAACAAATAGCATGTCTATTTACATAAAATGAGAACATAAACTATTAATATATCCGTGTCTCCCCTGCAGGCTGCTGGGCAGAGAGAACAGAGGTGCACAAAGCAGCTTCTCTCGGCGAGGCCTCCCAGCTTCAGCACCTCATCCAGAGTGGAGCTTCAGTGAACGTGGTGGCTGTGGACTCCATCACACCGCTGCATGAGGCCTGCCTCCGTGGACAGACCCAGTGTGTGCGGCTGCTGCTGGACGCGGGAGCTCAGGTGAACCAGGGAGACGGACAGATGTCTGTCCATCCAAAAAAGCCCCAACAAATATAACCATGGATTACATTTGTTGAAAAGAGCTTGGATTTTCATGACAAGTGTAGAATTTTGATTTGGAGTTCAAAAGTGTCTGATTGTGTTGCAGTAAACACATTATAGTTATGTAAAACAAAGAAAATGCATAGGAAGGATTTGGTGAGAATTGTTTTCAGACAAATTGAATGTTAGGGAAAATAATCCTGGGTCCCATGATGCATCTCAGGTGGATGCTAGAAATGTGGATGGAAGCACGCCGCTGTGTGACGCCTGTTCCGCTGGTAGTTTGGACTGTGTGAGGCTCCTGCTGAAGCACGGTGCCAAGACCAACCCCGCCCTCACCTCCCGCACGGCGTCGCCCCTCCACGAGGCCTGCATGGGAGGTAAAGTGCTTCGGTTTGATTATTTCATGCCCTAATGTTCATTTTTGTTAACGTAATGACACGCTACTCTGTGATTTTGTTGAAGGTAACTCAGAGTGTGTGGAGCTGTTGATTGCCATGGGTGCTTGTCTCGAGGCGTACGACCTTTACTACGGAACCCCGCTGCATGTGGCGTGTGTGAATGAGCACACCAACTGTGTTAAGGTGCTGCTCAATGCAGGTGGGTGTCGGTAGGAAACAGGGCTTTAAAGTTTGCTCTGGCTTGTTTGTCTACTGCCGTCACATTTTGGAGGTCTGAGTTTAAATCTAGCGAGATGGATGGTGAGTTTGTGATTTTAAATCCAGTTTAGCTGTTCTCTAATAATACCACCTGCTTCTTCAGCTAACTCTGTGGTATGAGGCACCAAGCATTCATACGGTCATACATGCAGCTTGTTAAGTAAATGTTTACTGTACAAATGACCATAAAAAAAAACAACAAAAAAAAAAAACAATGATTGGATTGATTTTAGTTACAAATAACAGTTTTACTTTGTGGTAAAGCTACACAGTTGCATGGAGTTGTTTGGATTACTTTAAAACTTTTTCAGAAGATCAGCTAACAAACACCAATGTCTCTAATACTGAAAATCAACCAAACACATTATTCTTTTAAAGACACATATTGTGTGTAGTAGCCAAAATCCAACACAAATAAAGGGCCATTTTTATTATTTTTTTTTTACATACTATTTATTCCTCCGCAGGACCTTGAATAGAACAATTTTAATGATTCTGTTAATTATTCGCATGAGTTTTTGAATCATGATATCCAGATATTATGTTCCTAATTTGAAACTTGGGTATATTGGCATATACGATTTCCACATTTCTGGTAGAGCACAAAATGTGACAAGAGTCGAGAAAAAACTCGGCAATAAAAAAGGGTTTCTGACCAAGTAAAATCTTGAAATGTGAGAACTTTTGTTGAAATGTGGGCCTTCATTTGGAATCGTTGGACTAGTCAGTTATTTTTGGTAATTTCATGACTTTTACAGACAATCAGAAAAATATAGAAGCGCATCAATAAAGCGCTGACGTAAAATTTTCTATCCCTTGTAGGTGCTAAAGTGAACGCTGCCCGGCTCCACGAGACTCCGCTGCACCACGCTGCTAAGAACATGCGAGTTGAGATGATAGAGATTTTGCTGGAGTTTGGTGCCAACATCTATGCCAGAGATCAACATGACAGGAAACCTGTGGACTATACCACGCCAGGCTCTCCCTCTGCAGCCTGCCTGCACCTTTATGAGAGTACGTTTTCACAAAAGCCAGGGATGCATAAATGGGAAATAAACATTACCATGTGGATCAGGCAGTCTGTGTAGCTGTAAACAGTGCAGTGTCAGCAGAACACCAGCAGATGGCAAGCAAGGATCATGTTTCACTTCCTGGAAGTCTCAGCAAGATGGTAAATGGTCTGTACTTGTATAGCGCCTTTCACCTTTCAGTCTCAAAGCACTTTAACACAGTTTTCCTATTCACCCATTCACACACTAATGAGACAGATCACCATGCAAGGTGCTGCCATCAGGAGCACATTCATTCGATGGTACACCATCGGGAGTAACTTAGGGTTCAGTGTCTTGCTCAAGGACACTTAGGCATGTGGACAGGAGGAGCTGGGGATCAAACCACCATCCTTCCGATTAGTGTGCAACCCACTCTACCGTCTGAGCCACAGCCTGTTGTTTACTATGATACTTGTACATACAGCCGGTAATCTATAGATCAGTCACTGTAACTGGATACATATGAGGGTGAACATTTACATCGCTACTTCCAGATCTTTATATAGAAAGCCGATCACAGTGTGAAACAAGGACATTATAATGTTTTTACACTATAAATATAAGCAGAAAACAATATTTCCAAGCTGCCACATTTCACATTAGAATAATAATTATAAATTGATATAATACCGTACTTTCCAAACATCATAGTTACATTTAGTTACTGATCTCACTCACAATGTTCATACATCCAGTATGGGAGCTGTTTGACAACTTTTAATGACCCTCTCCAATGAAAACTAAGTTTGTAACCTTGTTAATATGCTCAATATATCGTGAATGAAATAAGCAGTCAGTGCCATTGCTGAGCATTTCTTCTTTTGAAGTGCATTGTACCAGTGACAGTCTAAAAAACATAAGTTCAAAAACCTAAAGAACCAATCCCATCAAATTGCAGGGTGTCATTTTCCATATTGACGAGCTGCAGCCAGGAGGTGTAAGGGGTGTGTGTGTGTGTGTGTGTGTGTGTGTGTGTGTGTGTGTGTGTGTGTGTGTGTGTGTGTGTGATATTATTGATACTCTATAGGCTGTAATCACTTGAATTAAACTCCTTCTCCTTGTCTGTAGCCACTCCGATGAGTCTACAGCAGCTCAGCAGGTTGGCTATGAGGAATAAGCTGGGCACCACAGCTGTGAAGGTCATAGGTCAACTGGACATCCCAAAACTCATCATCAGCTACCTCTGCTTTCAGTGAGTGTCACGTGGAGGAGATGCTGGATCAGGGCTCAAAGACTGAAGGGAAACTTGCAGAACAGCCGCACAACAAATGCAGCAGAGGTGCCACTGTGTTAGATACTGTACGGTCACAGCTGGAACACAGTTTAGAACTAAGCTCTTCAAATGCTTTTTTTTTTTTTTTTTCTTTGAAACTGCTTTTTCTTCTTAAGATCTGACTACTATTAAATTCAATTCAATTAAATTGTATTTATATAGTGCCAAATCACAACATAGGTTATTTCATGGCACTTAACACATTAAAGTCCTTACAGCGAGACTTTACAATATTATACAGAGAAACCCAACAATTCAACAATTCCCACATAAGCTAGGAGGGAAAAAAAACTCCTCTTTAAGGGAGAAAAACCTCCAACAGAGGGAAGAAAAAACTCCCTCTTAACAGGAAGAAACCTCCGACAGAACCAGGATCAGAGGTGGGTGGCCATCTGCCTCGACTGGTTGGGGTGAGAGGAGAGCAGAGAGAGAAAAGGACAACATAGAGATACAAGAGAAGAACTGTTGGTGGAGACGACAAGCGCAGATCAGAGACATGCAGCTCCATGACGGGACAAAGAAAGAAGAGAAACTACGCGAGCGAGGGAACTGAATGGAGACAACAGACAATAAGAAAAAGCTATGGGAGAGAAAAATATGGTGAGGTATGAGTCAGTTAAAGAGTAGGAGGAAAGAAAAGAAGATCAGCATGTAACGAAGTCCCCCAGCAGCCTCGGCCTATCTAAGGGTTGGTTCAGGTCTACCTGAGCCAGCTCTAACTATAAGCTGACTACAGAGTTATAGAGAATTTAGAGCAGTATTTTATCTCCTGTGTTGGAGGAGTTGTTTATGTGTGCTGCATTTACCCAAATGAAACACTAACAATTTAACTTTAATTTGATTTAAGAATTACCATCATGCAAACACTGTTGCAGTTTTAGAGTGACAAAATTTATCTTGCAGCACCATATCGGTGGTGCTGTATTCTTACAGTATTTCCAATAACAGTTAAGCTCTTTAAGAAGGAAAATGAAGCAGAATTTAGATAAAAGGAGTTTTCCTCGAAACAAACATGTATGTGCATTCACCTTTTGCTCTAACAAATGTGCTGAATGCATGTTCTTCCTCATAAAACATTTGCAAAGGCAATTTTAAAGGGTTTAGATTGTGCATTGCAGATTAAAACACTAGCCTAATGTGGACCTGTTAACAGGAACTACTTTAACAGAACTTAAAATGGAACTTCAGATGGAAATTGAAACTATTTCCCCAATAGCAGCTTTTATCTGAAAAGGCTGCTCTCAGCACTGACACTCTTTGGTTTTCCTTCGCTATAAACTATCACATCCACTGGCTTGGGCTAGTCAACATGAGCACCCTCATTTTTTTTAGTTAGTTTAGTCGTCGGCATTGGACCCAGAAGCAGGTCATCTTAACAATATCATATTATTGTATCAATAAAAGTCTTAAATATAATTTCTTAATGTTAACTATTTAGATGAATATAATCAGAAAGGTACCATGAGAGAGGAATGTGTTTCTAATGTTATTGATGACTGTGAATAGGTATTTACTGTATCTAACTAAAGAACAAGTCACAAAAACGGGTCATCTGTTTCAGCAGAGGCAATTTAAATCGATATATTTTTGTCAGCTGCAGGTTTCTGGATCAAATCCTGGATTTGCTGGGAAAATACAAGCAAGTCACTAAACTCTGGGACATGCTTATGTGTTCTGTCAACATTCCTTGAATAACACAAGAAAAATAAAACGTGTAGGATCCAGAGGAATGCAGAGCCGTGTTGTTATCACAGCAGAAGTCAGACTGAAGCTTCCGATGCTTCGCTTCATTTAATGTGATTCAAACACTGCAGCAGCGATACAGACACTGTCGTTTCTAGGAGACAGTGATCCTTGGATACCTATTTACAGCTTTGTGCCTGTTGCTCCATTAAATCTGCTCATAGAGACGACGCGGGGAGTTCAGTCAGGTCCTGATATTTTTAGCAGGAAGTTGTTTATGAATTCCACAGAGTGCTTTAGTTGGCTTTAATGGCTCTCTAAGTTAACATGACCTGTTTAAGGTTTATAACCTCGAGGTTGAATCAGGTCATATACACGCTTTTTATAATTTGACATCAGAACCAGCGTCCACGTGCAGCTTACTGACATCACCCTGCAGGATTTTTAGGTCTTTAAGTTCACGATTTCCAAACGTCTTGCTTCTACCCGGAGCTGCCAGCGGGCACAGTTACCTCACGCCGCTTTAAAAGATCACGAGGCAATCCTTCAGCTCTCGTGCAGATCTGCACCTGTGTGTTTTCTGTTTCTCTGACAGATATTTACCAAGCATTCAAAAACAATATTTCATACTTTCTGACCCTCGTCCAGAACTCCCCTCATTTGGCTCTCGTCATGAACGTGCGATGCTGGCCTCGATGTGGAGCTCGTCTGCTGCACTCCATAAACATGCCAAGCTGTGGCAGTTTGTTTAATCAGAATATAAATTCCTAAAAACTTACCCTCCATTATTACAAGATATTTGGATGTTATTCATGCAAAAAAAAAAAAAAAAAAAAAATGCAGTCAGGGTCATTATAATCTCAGCCTGTAAAAAGTCTTAAAGTACAGGTCTCACAGAGACTTGTTAAAATATCTGACCGTGGTACAGATGGGTCTTCAACTTGCTGCTTAATATACCCATTATGAAACATGCTTAGTTTCAAAGCACTTTAATTTGCAGTGGCCTGGAAAAATCTGAAGAGAGGAGCAACGGCATGAAGAGAATGTCCAGTTATCTAAGATGAGAAAAGGACTTCGTTCTGTAGTGGGAATGTTAAACTTCAGGTTGAACAACAGAGTGGTTCAGATCTTTTGAAGCTTTCCGTCCTGGTTTGTCAAATCAAACAGCCCTGGCTGTATTGTCTAATTGAAGTGCCAGGTTTGGAACACACCAATTTATATGTTTAAGGTGCTGCACAAACTGAGGAATCACCCCACAACAATGTGTCATCGATATTTATATTGTTAAACTGTACGGAGGTGTTTGCTTTGAATATAATGATTATGTTGATTTACGGAATACAATTTTACTGCTGACTTCTTGTCCTCATGTTTTTTGCATTAGTTTGTATTTCACGTTTTCAGTATCCTGACAAATGAATACGTACCTGCTGGTCTGTACATCCTCATGGCGTCTGTCTGCTACCGACTTATTCTAATAAACACAAACCAAGGACCGTACATGACAGATAACTGGTCCCTTTTTAAATGGTTAGCACTGGGCTAAATATGAAAGGTCAAATATTATAGCTTTTCCTGGGGCTACATTCCTGTGAAACATAAACTCCAATCACCAAGAACTTCTATCATTTAAGGTCTTTGGCTGACAATAATAGCTGAAACTGATCAAAAACTTTTTATTTCAAAGATCTAAATATGCCAATAAGCTTAAACTACAGAGAATTGTGTATAAAATGGCAGATGTAAAGATACAAGTTAAAAAAGCATTTACAACCTTTTTAAAAATCCTTTTCTGCTGTTTAATACCTTAAAAAAATTGGAGAGTAAGCAGACCATTTGGTCCTTCACTGCTTTTTATAGTGCAAATCTTTTTGCATGTCATCATTGCACTGCATGTCTTTATTTCAGTCGTTAATTTTTTTTTTTTTAATGTTTCGTGTTAGTTTGAAGTTCTTGGCTGGGATACAAAGTGCCATAGTAAACTTTTGTTTTTAATAATGGGCTCAAATCTAACTTCTAATTTTCGTGTTATATTGGCAAAACCCTGTAAGCTACTTCAGAGCCTATTTTCACAATCTGATTTTTCATAATGAAGAATGGAGTCTAATATTAATACAAAATATTCAGTCAACGTTTCATTCCACATGAGAACATTCTGTTTTTATGTTTGTGTTTATGTTTATTTGATGACAGTGGGCTAATCAGAGTTTAGCAGATCAAAATCTGAAGACAGTTGTGTGCTTTTAATTTGCTGTTTATTTGATTAATCCATATAAATTAAGGTCTAGGTTTATGGTTTTAAAGGTAATAATTGGAATCATCAGAGTTAGAAGAAGTTACAATCATGTTTAATGCATTTTATTCATATAAATATTGTTTATTGCAAAGTAAGTATTTCGTCAGAATGTTTAGGTAATTTAGGAGTTTAAAAAAATGTGACAGTGAGACATGTAGCAGCTGGAGTCCCTCTGAGGTTGGGTTAGTTGCGTGTAAAGTTTCATTACCGTACTAGAACATCATACTGGGGACATTTGCTAAAATATTTGAGCAAAGTCCATGAATTTCATAATGAGAATTAATGTTTGAAACTCAGTCTAAAGATAAAATTGTCCAAACTTAATTGAGTTGAAATAAAGACAATGCCGCCTGACAGTATGTGCAACATGAAGCTCAGTTGCACTCATTTCCCACTAGGTTGTGCTGTGGATAAGGAAATCATTTGTCATCCTAATAACTACTTACAGTGTAACTGGACTACCAGCAAGTTGTGTTTTCCTTGTCAGCCTTTGTTCAGGCCCAGAGGGAAAGAGAAAACAAGCTTTTATAATCACTCTCCAGCATGTGGGTAATTAATCAGGCTCTGATGATTTACTTGTATTCTACTCTGTGCTTCCTGAGAAACAGATCTTTAACATTGGGCCACAAACAAAAAGGGATCACATTTTGGCAGTAAAAGAGAAGAAGAAAATAAAAAGACAAGTGCCGATTGGGAGAGCAGATCATGGATTTGAGGCGCTAAGGAGACAGGAAATGGGAGGCTTTTGTTTGAGGATCAGAGATAAACACGGAACTGGATGTCGTGATGGTCCAGTGCTATGCTCCCCCATCAGACACCGAAAATCACCACCTCCAAACGAGCTGCAGATGTGAGATGCTGCACCAAAGACGAAGTTCATACAGAGATACACAAAGACAGGATACATAGAACCCAACTTGCACACCTCAAAGTGCACAAACAATTATTTTCTGCTGAAAGACATACGTGTTACTGTCAATGTGTTTCTACGTCATGTTTATTAAACTTATAAGTCTGCAATGAGTTGGAAAGACGGACACTTAAATGGCTCTAATCATTTTTTTTAATATAAATATTGGCGACCAATCATGGCTCCCTTTCTTGACCCTTTATTGACCACAGCCAGAGAAATGTGACTTTAAATTCTTGAAAACTTTTTTCAGCAGTGAATTCTGTTCTTAGAGACAGATTTATGGTTTGTCAGTTCTGCGAGACGGATTGCTTGATGGTGTCAAAACTCACTTCCCCCTCACAAGTTACCGACATCGAGTAAAGGGTATCCGCGTCGTCCATTATCTGTAATGTTCCGTAACCAAAGATCTGACACCCGCATGCACTTCACGGTGATTGGCCGACTCTGCAGAGGTGAGACAGAAACCGGACTGCTTCTCTTTCTAGCTCACAGTCTTTACACTTTTTAGCATAAAGACAGGGAACAAGAGGAAACAGCTAGCAGTTCAAAAACACACCTGTCAGCACCAGCATCATTGATCAACATGTTAATGTAATTTATATGATCTGTTTACATACAAAAATAATGTAATAAACAATGTTTTAGTTTAGGCTTTTGCTGTAGTGCACCTTGTCAGATAAGCTTGGTTATTAGATTTAGATTTTGTTGTCCAGTCGAAGCCTTCATGCTAAGCTAGGCTAATCACATCCTGACATTAAAGACATGGGACAAAAAGCTTTTAAGTATGTTCTCGAAATCGCTTGGGCATTAGCACAAAATATCATCTTAAATCCAGACACTACAGTATATCATCTTTATGTGTATATATCAAACATGGAGCATGCGACTTAAAGTTTTGTCTTTTTGTTTCTGTTCATTGGTTAAACAGTATATCGCTTTATGTTGACTTAATAGCCCTGGCTGGGACTGAGTATTTACCAGGACCTGTGGGCTTAGATTGTCCCGCAGCCTTCTTCTACAGAAAGCCTCAGTATAGATGGGGGGAACAGTTATTTCTAAGAATGGATGTATCTGACACAGCAGCTGTTGTAGTTCTGTCATACAGTCATGCCAGAACAGAAATCGCACGGAAAGAAAGATCTTATCGTGTGACTTCATTTGTTTATTTGTTTTTACGCCATACACACACACATCAGTACAAGTCTATATTATACAAATGATTTACAAAGAAATGCAGTATTAGGCAAAATTGTAAATAATAATAATAAAAAAAAGAATGATTTATATATATCTGCAAATTCTTTTGATATCTTGACAGATTAGTTAGTGACTAATTGTTTACCAACACAATGTGTGGAAGACAACACTAAGACATCTGATAATATAATAGTACAATGGTCACTTGACAACTAAAATAATTGGGACACCCAAAAATGTTGATATCCTCTTGTGGTTCTGAAGGGAGCATGTTAGTTGGAGACTGTAACTGTATGATACTGAAGAAATATTGCTCAAGCCTTTTTTCCAACAGCTCTATAACCAAAACAAAACAAAATCATTTTTGGGGATGTAATTTGAAGTAGAAAAGAGCTTATGAATTGCAATATATGGGTATATATGTTATTGCAACACTCAGCATATTGCAAAATTTGTATATTGTTGTATTGTGATAATATTGTATCATTTAGGTTATGATGATTCCAACCTCTAGTAATTTACCAAAACCATTTAGTATACCAATTATCTCGTACATACTAAATACTGCCACAAATCTATGTACATTATGTGCTATTGAACAATAGATTAGTTGGCCTTAGAGGTTGTTTTTTTTTCTATTTCCACCCACATTAATTATTTTTAATGTCTAAAGCATAAACAAAGTAATGAAACAGGATTTCTGTATCAATCCTATTTTTAAGCATTATAATGCTGTGAACTAACTGCAACTACAAACTGACTCATCCAAAGTATCTAACGCCGTAACGACTCTGAGACATTCCTGCCTGCATTACAGGGCGGCCACTGAGATCTGACCAAACCCTGCTTCACCAGAAATTCCTCAGACGATGCAGCACCACCCACAAGGTGCTAAAAAAAAAACAGACAGCACAAACCCAGGGAAACACACATTTTCTAAATTATAACATGAGGAAAACCCAGTGAAGATGTTGGTGAAAACAGAGTTTGATGATTAACACTTGAACTATAATCATTTATTGATTACACTGGTAAATTAAAGACCTTTTAAGTTAATTGTTTTCAGCCCCAGAGTCTGGCCTCCACCCTCCAGTCTGCTCTCACATTTGCAGTCAAACAGTCTGCTTTGGTCTGAGGAAATAATATTCACGTGTCTGGATCACAGCACCCGAGGTTGTGCAGTCTCACACATAGAAACAGGGACACTTCAAAAGCAGTGAGATGACTGAACCATCTGGTAGTATTTTATGAAGGGAGTCCCCCATCATAGAGTTGCCCTCACATATATAGTTACTCCTGTGCAAGTGAAGTCAGCAGTTTCCTTCCCAGACGTTTACCCTCTCAGTCTTTGTTTCTCAGTGTGTTTTTAATGTCCTCTGTTCCACAGAATTTCAAGACAGCTTGGGCAACCATGAGGACTAGTTCTCTTTCTGCTATTCTCAAGAGTCAATACCTTCTCCGTGTAAAAAAATAATGACTTAACTTTCCCTGCTTTAACCAGTGCAGTGCTAAACATGTAGAAGAGAGTTGTTCTTTTGCAGAAGCCACCAATCTGAAACATAGATTTACAGGTTCTTCTATAAAACAAAGATTCAGTTTTTATGTCTTGTGACCATGTTTTGGTCTCAAAATCCGAATTCAAATTAAAGGATTGCACTTCCATAAAGTTGAATATCAAGTTGAAAGTCAAAACTGATACAGCAGAGGCAGAGATATTCACAGTTTGTGAGGCAGACTCTCTCCTTCGAATGCATTGTGTCCAAGCCCAGACAGAGATAATTGCATGACACTGATGACATCCCTTTGATATCATTATCAGAATTACTTCTCATATTTGATCATTCTACTTCCTAATCCGTCTACTCAAGATAATTAATGTAGTTTGAAGGATCAGATTGCAAATTTGACTTTTAAGCGTCTGTTAATATTTATTTTGCTTGTGGCTGGATGATATCACAAAAACACTGAGAAGTCTGCAAAGCAAGATGTTAGACTGCCTGCAGTATTTGTGATGATCTTCATCTCTACTCATGACTGTTTAAGGAGGACTCACAACAGATCTCTTTACACATGTCTTAGGGCAATTGCCCAAACAATCGTCACCACCTTTGCTGAGGAACCTCCATGAGACTGAAATCTCTCAAAGCCTGAAAGGCTCAATTGTAACATCAGTTATTAAAGCTTTAAAGCTGCACTGATCAATATATTTATATAATAAAAATAGACCCAATTGCTATGTGCAATGTGAAAGGGATCACTGACCCTGACAATCCAGAGAATTAGCAGTCTGTAGTTCTCCTCAGCTCCTCCTAGAGTGTATTAACATCTCCCAGCTCTTTGTTGTGGTTTTATGACCCTCAACCGTCCCGTTTCGGTTCACAGCCTTCATAAGCTTTTTCCAGCTTGGAGCTGTTTGATCTCTCAGCCAGTGTCCATCACTACATCCTCAATGGAGGAATGGAGTTGTAGTGATTTGACATTTAGTGCTACAGCCGCTGTCTCATGTGATGACATCATCAATGTATACTTTGTAAGGGGTATAGAGCCACCTCAGGGTCCAAAAACAGGCCCTGGTCAAAACCTGGAAGTCAGACAAAACAGGCTGAGTTAAGCCTGAGTCAAAATACAAAGAGCAAATTCGATACTGGGAAAACTCATAAGAGGTTGAAACAAGCATGTAGGCAAAATACACAAGACGACGGGAAGACAATTGGACACAGGTGGAAGCAATCAGGGCAGAGGGAGGTAATCACACACAAGGGCAGGAATGCTGCAATCAAATGTAACTGGTGAGCTCATCGTTACAAAATGGGAAGTTGTGTGCACCGTATGCTCAGCGTTCAAGTGGTTAAGTTGTAAAAAAATAGCGTTGATAGGCAACAGTAACATTAACAGTGTCTAGAAGCCACGGAGGCTAACAATTTAGCAAGGAATTGTAAAGGCACAGGGAAAAGGTGAGACAATTGGAAAGATCAACATTTTCCTCAGACGTAAGCTGACGTATCTAAGTTATGACGACAAACTCTACATGACTAAAATTACAATATATTATCTTAACATCCAACAAAAAATATACTTCCATGGCCTCTGACATTTCCATAAACGGTAACAAACACGTCAAAACTCGTGAACTCGAGAAAATTTCGAGTTCAGCCATCGTGAATACAAAAATACAAGAGGGGGTCGTTAATATGGACTCTTCTCATGTACATGGTAAATACGGCCCCGTTTGAACGCAGCAGAAGTCAAGACACCCAAAACGAGGTGAGAAGGTAAGGAAACAAAATAAAACAGTAAATGAAAATAACAAGAACAAAGAACATGACCTTAACAGGGAGTGGTTGTAACACTAATACCTCATGCCCTACACTGAATTCTGTGGTAATTCTTATGTTTCTGTAACATTTCTCTGGTACTCAGACTTGTGTGGTACTTTGGGAAATTGGCCCTAGAATAGAACCATAGCTCTGTACCGCTTTACCACAGCTTGCCTGGGACTGTAGTTCAGGCTTTGTCCCCAGTTCCAGGTACATGCCTAAAAATATGTTTGAAAAGGGTGAAATAAGCTCTTCTATAATGTAACATTTTAAAGTTTAAACCAAGTGATTTTATCTTCCTGGGCAGGTTGTGTAAGCAGATAAATTTTGCTGAGATTTACTCCTGCAGTTTTAAAACCAAAATGTAACAATATGGATGTAACCTAGGTGTCTAAATATGGTAAAACACGACAACACATTTCTAATACTAAATAGAGACAAATCCATTCTGTCAGAAGTGATAAAAGTATGGAACTTCTGGTACCCAAACCTACACTGGTACCATATGCTACTTCAAATTTACTGTTTTAGTTCACTGCTCTCTTCTTACCAGGAAACAGCAGTTCTCAGTGAAAATGCTCAGACACTACCTGCCTCGCATCAAACAGCAAAAATGATCAATGAGCTCGACTTTGTGGGACATTTAGCAGCTAAGGAGACGGTATTTTTTAAGGAATTGGTAAAAGCCAAAACAGAGTTAAGCTGATATTCATCAGCTAGAAAGAAATAGGACTGATTACTAATGTTGTGCCATCATAATAACAACTTCATAATGTGTCTGTTAAGATTCTTTTACAGCTTGTTTTGTTGCATCCAAGTGGCCATGAATTTAATTAGTGTAGCCTTAAGTGTTAATGTGTCTTAAATGAAGAAATACAATTAATTTACAATTACACATTAGAAGACGGGACATTCATTATAGAGACCGTAAGCTTTTTCCTCAATGATTGATTTGCTTTAAAATTATCTTAACTTGGAGCAATGGTGGTTAAGCGTCCTGACACTTCAGTTGTGATCATGAAAGAAGACAAGCTCTTCCTCCCAGATTCAGCCTCCTTTTTTAGGCATCAAACTGACACCCTTTGGACCACAAGCCCGCTGGTTGGGTAGGTTATTCATGAATATGTGTTTCTACATGAAATGATAACTCAACTAAACTCCAGACTTATCGTCTCTCCCAGTCATTCTTCAAAAGATAAACAAGTCTGAGAATGAGTTGACTTGCAGTCCTCTGGGGAAATGTATTAAATACTGAAGAAGCATCTACAGGGAACATACTCTAAACACCAGCTAGCTGTCACTCTGTGGTTCTGTCAAACCTGTGTGGCCTGAATACCTTCAGGTGAAGTTTACGCCCCTTTAGCACTCAGCCTTCACGCACGTAAGGCATCCGAACAGACTACATGACATCTGGCTGCTTGCACTTAATGTTCTACTGGGCAGCTCATTTTTGTAGTCCAGCAAAACCAATTATGTTTGTATAATTATGTAAGGTGAGGCAAATCTGTTGTATAACTAACCTGAGAAACTTATACAACCAATGGCATGCAAGAGACGAACAACTGCCAATCAAAACATAAGAAATTAACTGAAATTTGAATGTATTGTTCCAATATTATTGTTTCTTGATAGGCAACTAATGGTCAATCCAAGACAAGGCGTGAACAGTTTCTAAATACAACTGCCATTTTCAAAAAACACGGTGAACTCGCAGTCATTCTTTGAATGACAAACTGGCTTGAGAACGCCCTAATAAAAATGTCATCTGGTAAATACCAAGGGATTCCTCTGGTGCGACTACCTAATGTTCCTTTTCATGTTCAAAAGATAAACCAGTCTGAGAAGGATGGCTTGTCATCCCTCGGGTCCACAGTTCTTACCCTCAGAGTCGTGGGAGAGGCAGGATTTACTTAATAATCTTCCTCATATAGCCATTTAAAAGCCAATTGATGATTTGGTCTTGATGACAATAATAATGCAGATAATTCAGATTTGAATTATGACCTTGTGCTATCTTTAAGTTTACCTGATTAGCTAGCATTTCTCTCTTTTGGCTGTAAACACAAATCAGTAAACATTAAAACTATTATCTGTTATTGTCTGATGTAGTTCAACAGCCCTGAAGACCAATCTGAATAAACCTCAACACGTGTTTTTTTACAAATGCTTTGATGTGAATGGATTTTAAACTAGATGCTGTTTAACAGTAGTCGACAGTAGACAATCAAGTATAGTAGACAATTGTTACAATAATATTTTCCATACAAATGAATGCTGTGACATTCTTTACTTTAGGCTATGTTTTCATTTCACTATTTTACCAATGAGCCATTATTAAAAAATAATTCAATGATTTATCCTTCATGTTTAACTGTTTCAACTATTTAACCATTAATCATTGCTACTAATTATAACCATTTTTCTATTTGACTACATTTAACAATCTCAGCTGTTTAGTCATTTGCGTTCAGCTAACTACCACTTATCCATTACTTTTAGTCAACTATTTTAGGATATTTAACCATTTCTTTTAGCTATTTAAACTGGTCACTTTTAGCTAACAGTTTAGTCATCCTTTATTTTTATTTTTTTTGGAGGGGGGGGTTGTATATTTCATTATGTGTTTTTCCACCACTTTTAAATGACATGCTTTTAAGAAAATCTAATGTTTGTAATTTTAGAAACATTGTGCCTGGCTGGCAGATATTATGTTTGTTTTTCAGGGTTGTGCATTTTATGTGCTGTGATTTGTTTTTGCCCATTTTGATTAGAAATTGTGAAAAAAAAAAAAAATCTTTAACTCCTGGATAGTTAAACCATTTATTATTTTTATGTGTTATATTTATCCATCTTATTGTTTTAACTTCTCCACTTACTTGCAACGGTGTGTTCGGGTGTTAAAGCTGTTTCAGTATTTTAATTAAGCTGAAATACTTAAGAATTGTTTGCACCTGGCTGGGAATGTGTGCATATCAAAACAATCCAGAAATTAATTTAATCTCTATTTACCACTTGTTGAATCATTAATGTTTACATAAATCATAGCCTCCACAAGCCCTTGCAGACAGTGTTGATCTGTCTGTGCTGGAAAATGGAACGTCATTCCTCAGCCTGAAAAACAAACTCAAAGTACAGAATGTGCTGAAGGTAGTGCTGACTTTTCAGACTGCTCTTCTCTCCGTGACAACTATTAATTACACCTTTCTCTCCTCAGTGCTTACACCCTGGGAGTGTAATAAAAACCTTGCGTGTTGTCACACTGCCCTCCATACTTGGCTGAGGCACATATTCATTAACTTGCATAAGACCTCGGTTATTGTTTGTGTGACTGCTGTCGAAACCTGAAGCAGCTGTTTATATAAACCTAATTTAAACTATCAGGATATTTATATCAGAATATTTCAAAATAAGAATTTGATAGACAATAAATATCCACAACCTCTACATGTACACATAGGGGGCTTTGAATAATTTGGCTTAACTGTTAACACTGTTGATGTGCACTTGTCCTCACACTTTTATCATTTTATAACTTTATCCCACATGTCCTCTAATTAAGGGGCCATGTGTTGGAACACTTGGTTTTGTTAGAATTTTTATTATTGTTCCTTTGATGTATAAGTTAAAGCTTCTCTCAGTCCAATGGTTCCATAAATATCTCTTGCAGTGCAGGCCTTGTGCTTCGTCCTCTGAACCTTGACCTTTGTCCAGGAGCTGAAGAGGCCATGACCTGCCACTGATCCCCCCCTATCCCTCCACACACACACACACATCCATCTCCCCCTACCCCTCTGCACTATATAGTAACACTCTGAGGACTTTTAAATGTGGACCTGTCATCTCACAGCGTTTTTATTTTCTCTCCACATTTCCACTGTCCTACTGTTTCTGCTGTCTGTCAGCAGCGCCGTGGCTGTAGAAGCTAAATTACCATGTTCAGAATACGTTTTTTTCACTGGAAATGCTTACTCTCACTTTCCAGGCTGGCTGTGAAAACTGGAAAATCAGTGCAGGATAAGAGGGCAGGGAAGGGGACGAGTGTGATTCCTGGAAACGGTCCACATCACCACCACCCCAGCAGCTTCCTGCGCAGCTAACCCAGTTGTGGGATGACTCATCTGAGATGTGTGTGTATGTGTGTGTGTGTGTGCGCATGTGTATGTGTGTGTGCGTGTGTGTGTGCGTGCGTGTGTGTGTGTGTGTGCGTGTGTGCGTGCGTGCGTGCGTGCGTGCGTGTGTGTGTGTGTGTGTGTGTGTGTGTGTGTGTAGGGGGTGCATCTAACATGTTCAGAAGCACTATTATAAAAGTGTTTTGTTTTTCTTTGTAGATTTGATCTTGGATGGCTTTGAATAATATTTACCTGAATAACTTTCCAAAAGTCCAAATTAAGTCTCTTTTAGCTCTGTTTTTGGGCTTTACCAGCTCCAAAGAAAAACATCTCTTTTACAGCTAAATGTTGCACTTTATTCACCGGCTAATCGATAACTGCCTGACTGCCGCTTGCTGCTGGGCAGTAACAGTACAGAGCGATGTTTTTGCTTAAAAAGAGGATTGCTTCTGCTGGAAACAAGTTTTATGAATTGTGAGAATAAACCAAAGGCAGACATGTGCAGTGGCAGCACTTGGCCCCTTTGTCCTGTTTATTGTACAAATAAACAGGTTCAATAGTTTGTCAAATCTAACTTTTAACTGATTGTATGCTGTACATTCCTTTTGCGTATGTGTCCGGATGTTTGTGTAAATTCAGGGAGAAAGGAAAATGATGTGACTTCAAATCGCAGACCTATCGAGCAGTCATATGGTGTATCGGCATGTCTGTTAATGAGCAGCGTGTATCCCCTAGGACTCTCTCAGGATATTGAGTAATGTCTGGATTCCTTGCATTGCGGCGGGGCTGGCGGTCTGCTAATGCAATTGTCATGGCGGTGAAAGACTTTGGGATCAGTACTGCCAAAATATGAACTAAATGATGTGAACGGACTGCAGTTTTCCATCAGAGGTCGGGTGCTGAATGTCTGCAACAAGGGGCCGTATGCCCAGAAAACAGAGACATGTAATAAGAGACTAAGTGCATGTCGGGATTCTCATGCTGTAGTGTCCAAGTGTATGGAACTCTATACTGCTCCTGGTGACTGAGAAAGCCTTAATACTCAGCATTCAATGAGCCTTTGTCCCCTGAATGGATTTGCTTGCATTGTTTTGTTGTGTCACTCCACTTTCATATTCAGGTTTTTGTTTAATTTTGCCCCTGGTTGTATGTTGCAGACATGAGCACTACTAGTGCTGAAGAGGCTGCATGACTGTCCTCTACAGTGCTCATAGTTGCTAGTAGCCTAAACTCAAAGTTTAGGTTACTAGCCAATTTAGAATTTGGACATAAAAATGGAAAATCTTTCGTAGGAACTTCTGCTTTTGCACAATGTAAACAGAAACCATGCCAACACCTGAGGAGGTTACGATATACACGTTGAGGACACAGCAGAGAAAGTGTCCGTGAGTTTCTCTCTGTGCCGTTGTTGAGGTGATCCTCATCATCTGCTGACCTTACTTTTTCATCCCACTGGTCATGTGCTGAATTGCAACCTACAGGCACATAGTTTTACATGAGGTCGTCATGATGTGCATGCAAACACAGCAGCTAGAAGCAAGTATACTGGCAGCCCTTAAATATCCCTGGAGATTTCACTCCGACAGAGACAAAAGAAAAGCTGACGAAAAAGTCAGATCAGTTCTGAGCAATGAGAAAACTGTAACATTACTCTCACTAGTAAATCAACCCAACTAGAATTTTTGTTTGTTTGAGGTTTGCCAGAGACTTATTTTCATGTCATCTTGTAGTGCCATCATCTTCTGCAATGATTTAATGGCCCCCAACTGGAGATTTAGTGCCACCAGCTGTTTATGTCGATACACCCACTGGTTGAATAAAAGAAGTGGATAGAAAGGCCCAATAAGTTTAAGTTTGCTAATTTTCTGTAAAGTCATGCAGAAACTCTGCATGCTAACATGCATCTTAGCATGCTCGTGGAAATGTAATCACTTTTTTGCAGGTAAATCTCAAATCTCAAATTTGACCTGCTTGATGAGAAGTTAGGGGATCCCCAAAGTGAGAAGGTTTCATTCACTGTGGCTCATGACAACCTTTATCGCAAGATGCAGATAATTCAGTTCAGATTTAACGAGATTTACCTAAAATACAGTTGTGTATGTAAAGCAGATATAAATATCCAAATCTACACACACTACCTTAAAGAAGTTTTAGTATAAACACGCTTTTAATCACAAATGTTTATGCTCACACTATGTGGTGTGTATCACTGTATCAAAGCTGCGGCCAGACAGAGATGAATATAGAAACGGAGCAGAGAGAGGAAGTTTAGCCAGCTGGCACCATTAAACATGACTGTGAGTTTATTGGTGAGTGTCAACTTTCTGAAGGAAAATCCTCCATGAATATTTTACAAGACAATTAAAATTCTTCAGGGTCCTTGAAGCAGATCAGTATCAGGGAAATTTTCCTGCACACTAAGGAACTCTTGACAGAGATGTTTTGGTGGCACTATGTGCATGACCTAAAAGAAGGTGCGTGTCAGGGGTGGTAGGGAGGTGCACTGTCTTTGGGCTTTTAGGCATTGCAACAAAAGGTCAAAGGTCTTTTTTTTTTTTTTTTTAAAAGCAGGCCAGTGGCAGGGATTTGACAGCTTGTCAGAAAGTTGCAAACTTAGCGCATTTGACATCAACTGCAAACTAAGACCAAGGATGTGGAGTGAAGGATAGTAGGAAAAAAAACTCCTGGAAACACTTCAACTGAAGTTTTAAAAGTAGCTTTTGCCATTTGTTGGTCCTTTCTGTTGTTGACCAGTTTTTTTTTATTCTTTTAATCAAATATAGACAATGGGACATGACGTGCAGGTATTTAAAGACAAGAAGGACCACAAATATTCATCATGTAGGAAATATAAGGGGATCTACAGTTAGTTTTGGTTATGTATGTGATCTGCATGTAAATGACGGGTTTATACCTGTTCCCATTCTCCAGAAACCTCTTTCTCCACATGCGGGTTGATCTTACATAAAGAGATGTGTCATGTCTGCACTGAGAGGTCCCATTTTCTGTATTGTGCTCGTAATGGTTTTTAAAGGAGATGAGATTGGATTACACCTCTCCTGCAATGACAGACTATTTTTTTTTTTTTTTTGCTGCCAACCTCTTGCATCTTTTGTTTCACCAGTTATATAATCCCTCTGCAGACACTGTGACAGAGCAAATGTCTGCTAGCTTGGCCTCGACTGCTGTGTTTGTCTATGAGATGTTTCACAGTGTGTATGTGCATTAACCAGCTTTGTGCTAAATCACCAACTGTGTTTACATGGACCACTTTATTTGGACTGAGACTGAATAAGATATTTCTCATGTGAATATAATTTTTGGATAGCCTTAAGAGATTAAGTGTAATCAATTTAAGACTTAGATAATTACATGTGGTTATGCATACACCTAGTTCAAACTGAGAGATTTTGCAACATTTAACAAAACACGTACTAATCTAACAATATAATTATCAATACCTTGATATGTGAAATGATTATATGCAGTGTCTAATATTTTTGTATATGAGTGTAGTTACTGGTAGCATCTCTCCTGCATAAAAAAAACAAAACTTCTCCCAGATGTTACTGATGTTAGGTCAGAAACAGAGTTCTTATGTGTGGGTGTGTAACAGGTCAACCTGTGAAATAGACACGCCTGTCCACTACAGCAAAACGTGAAATAGCCAGGCTTTGGCCTCTCTAGGTGTGACAGTTTCATGTCTTCCTATAGTGGATGCAAATTAAACCTACTGCATGCATACAGCCATGTGATTTACAGGACAATGAAACTTTTAGGAAAAACACATGGTGGGGGTTAGGAAATCACCACATGGTTGGGGTTAGGAAATAAAAAAAACATGCTTGGGGTTAGGACAAAGAACATGGTTAGGGTTAGGAAATAAAAAACATGCTTGGGGTTTGGAAAAAACAACAACTCAAGAACAACATGGTCACATCCTAGATTCAAACTTATGCCTCTCACATTGCAGTCTATGATTCATGCCACCGGGCCACCCCTCCAGCCTTCCAATAGTGCCATAAAATGTCCTTTGTACTTGGTCACTTGATCGTTTGTTACTTTACTTTGCCGTGCGTGACAGAAAAAAAAAGAAAGAAAAAGCAGACTGTCATTCCAGTTCATGCAACATAAAGATTATGAACAAAACACCCACAAAGGAAAAACACAAGCTGCATTTGAGATAAGTGTCTTTTGTAAGCGTTTTGTAAGTGTGAAACTGTCATGGACGTGGACGGGCGTATCTATTTCATGCTTTGCCGTGATACTGGGTTGGATTGGCAGAGGAGTTTGTCTGTGTGGAAGAAAGTGACTGGCTTAGCTAACTTCAGTTCAGCAGGGGAAACTGAGAGAATAGTAAAGCCTTTTCCTTTTCCACTCCACAATCAAACTTAGCTATTCTTTTTGCAGGCCATGTAATTTACACGTCTACCTTGCCAACTCCACAACTGGATATGACTGAATTTACTAGTCACTAATGTCCCTGGGTTAGCCACAAGCCTTTGCCAGGCTAGTCAGATTCATCCCTAGGCTACTATCATGGTAGTAGCTGGTAATTTGTATTACTAACGACCATCAGGGAACACACACCATTTAGAACATGCAGGTGAGGTACACATTGTCACTCTCAGATATAATATATATAGTTAATGGGTAAAACAAAAGGAAGTGACAAAGCAACCCTTTTTTGTATTAGAAATGTCTCAGAAGGCGGTTTTCGTCTGGCCACTAAATACTGTAACTGAGTGATAGATTAAAGAATTCCCTTTGCCTGCAGCAGCTCACAATCTTTCTGACAGTAATTGCTGACACAAGAGGGGGCGTTTATATGGACTCTACTTGTGAACACGGTAAACATGACCCTATTCATGTTTGAAGGCAGCAGAAGTAACAGTCTGCAAAGACTGTGGAAGAAGTTACAGAGTTTGTTTTCTGCAAAGGTTAGCAGCTAACAAGCTTATTCTTTACAATAGTAACGCTAATATTGCTTTATTTGGGAGGCTGTGGCTCAGTTGGTAGAGTGGGTTGCACACTAATCAGAAGGTTGGTGGTTCAATCCCAAGCTCCTCCTGTCCACATGCCTAAGTGTCCTTGAGCAAGACACTGAACCTTAAGTTGCTCCCGATGGTGTACCATCAGTGTTGTAAGTTGCTTTGGATAAAAGTGTCAGCTAAATGTAATGTAATGTATTTCCAAGGAGTTATTTGAGTGAGTTTATACATAAATCATTAGGATTCCACGCATCACTTCCCCAAATCCTTATTTCTTGTTTAGATGTGGGCTGTTCTTGTAAAACAATATATTGTTTAAAGTATATGAATTATAAATAGCGTTTTCTATTTTACATAGGTGACTGGCTGTTGATGGTGCAGACGTTTTGCCTGGCACTTGTATATCTCGGCCTACTAGCATGATATTATGTAGGTAACATGTATGTAATTGAAGACCCCTTTACATGGTTCCCTTTTTCAAGTGAGCTTATTAAAGTTGATCAAATCTGCTAGCAACCTTTGTAATTTTAGCAGTCAAAGTCAAGCGGTGTTTGATTACCTCCATCTAAAATTCAAAGACCATCTCTGCAAACAATACAAATATTTTTGAGTGGAACAATGTCAACACACTTGACTATGGTGGGGGGAAAAAAAGCTTAGTCATTCCATGAATATACTTCTGCTCATCATTCAACTAATTACTGTAATTGCTACAGGTTTAATTATGTACACTGATTTCCCTTTTTGAGGTAGAAACCACATTTCTTGGCTATAAAAACCAGGATTTTAATGAGGTTTGTGGAGGACGGAAGCAGAACCACGGCAGCTGGATGCTTAAGGGTGAACAAGGGCACTAACTGTGTAATGAGCTACTACTTCATAAATCAAGCAGTAATTAGGCTACATGCAGACATAAATGCAAATTGATTAAAGACCCAGCACCTATTTTTGCCAGCACATTTTGTACAGCTACCATTAAATCTTATCTAAGTGTGACCAGGTGATAATATCGAGGGGCCAGAATAAACTGGAACCGAGACTGATGTAGACCAAGATGTGAGCTTTATTACTTTATAAAAAATAAAACATATTTCCAGTTGACTGGATAATCCAACTAAAACACAGGGAAAGATTAAGGGGTTGAAATAACTATGTTCCATACAACAACAACAAAAAAATCAAATTAACCATAAATGAACAACCAAAGAAATAAAGAATGTGAGTTGAAACTGCACTGACAGGGAGACTGGTGGAAAGTAAGGTGTACAAATAAACACCACTGCAAAACAAACTAATTGGAACTAAAACAAACTATTTCACAGCACTACAATATGCTGAAACTTAAAAGAACTCAAACAAAACATGCATGAAGACTGCCACCATTTTGTTCTCCCTGGCAAAAATGAAACAACAGCCCAAACAATTTTGTATTTAAAACCAACTAAAACCTAACAAATGGTGGAAAAAAAAAGAGCAGTGCATCTAGTAAAACCATGTTTTTCAACAAACAATTTAAAACAAAGGTAGCCTACCAAAATCACCACAAAGGCGGGCCTCAGCTTGAGCTCAGGTGTGCAGGAAAGAGGCCCAGGTGAGCTTCCTGTCTCTCCTCCCTTCCTCCCTGGGTCCTAGTGATCGACTGGTATCTGCCCGGCCACGTAAGTATTACAAAAGTACATTTTGGTCTCATATCATACATGTACCTAAACCTTCACTATCAATGCTTTTTTAGAATGATTTAAAGAAAACTCACTGAGCTCTCTTTACTCACCACTGTGGTAAAACATTTGACCAAAAGTTTAACAACAGGAAGGCAACCAAGGACAGAAATGCACCTCCATTTCAATTTATAGTTATATAGTTATATTTATAATTTTGTTGGGTTCTGGCTGCTTTAACTCTACTTGAAAACCTTTAATCCACTGTAGCATTTTGAGACACTTCTAATCTTCCTCATACTTGCTCTTCTTTTCAGGTTCTCGTTTAAAGCCTTTTTTTTTTAAGGACAAAAAAGTATTGAAATCCTTATTGTTTAGTTTAACACTGAACTTCTCCTGCCCGCCACTTTTTATCAAATGCTTGCCAGGACTCCTTTTTCCTTCTTGGCCTCACACCTCTCAGTTTAGCTGTCTGATCTACTATTTCCACAGTTCCCCTCTTTTCCAGCATGTCCATAAGTTAAAGATGGAAAACAGCTGCCTGTCTCTTCTTGTCTGACAGGCCTCACCTGCAGCTTTACAAAACTCCGCCATCTGGACGGAAACAATGACAAAATGCAGGCAGAGCCGCTGCTGTCCATAGACTTTGATCCAGGATTTAGCACCTAATGCCTGACACATGCTCAAGGTCTGTTCACACAGAAATACACACACACACACACACACACACACACACACACACACACACACACACACACACACACACACACACACACACACACACACACATGCAGATAGAGTGATTCAGTCAGGCCCAATCTCTCACGTGCGATTTTCCCACATCACATCAATATCTCTTTTGCTCGCTCTCTGTCTCTTTAGGACTTATAATAGCCATATAATGAAGCTCTTTGGCCCTAAACTTTTCCCTGACTTTGAGGTCAACTTAATTACTGTTGAAACTTAATGATGATTGATTTGATCGTGTGCCTGATGTCCATGATCAGCTTGTTGATAAACTCCATTGGCAGCATGCTTTATAAAATGCCTTTAATTGATGCACAGACCATCTGTCATGTCTGGCATCGCTAACCTTAGTCCTGCAGCTAGCGGACACACACGTCCTAGTGTTTTTTCGGGGGGCAGGAGTACATTCATGAATAGATGGACAAAACTGTGCTCAAACACACATCTCCCACCTATTTTTTTTCCTCCTTTCTTGTCAAAAGTCTAACTTCCAGCAACTAAAACACCCATTTTTTTCTCCTCCCTCACAGACACAGGTGCTTACAGCCAGCCTCTGTTCAACATCTGCTTTGGCGTTTCGTCAGCCACACACACTGAATGAATTCCAATAGAAGCCTTAAAAAACATGACACTAGACAAGGTCTGAGGCTGCAGGACAAAGGAAGCTTTTACTCCAGCATCAGGAAGTCAATCTCTGACTGGAGCTTAAAATCAGTTTTAAAATTACACTCCTGCGGAAAACACACAGAAATCTACAACCATGACAATGAAAAAACATACAGAACAAGTAGTTAATAGTATTGTATAATGTCTTCTGTAAAGGTAGTACGATTTTCTTTTTAGGCCTAAATAATGCACATTTACGTGTTGACCAAAATTAGTTTTTATCCTGGTGAATTTGTGATTTTGAACTGTTTGGTGGCACTTGAGCAATGTTTTTGAATTTGTTTTTTTGTTGAATTGGTTAAAGCTGCTATTCATCCTTAGACTCCCCTTAAGAATTTATGATCCTACAGAGAATTATCACCCAACGCCTGCAATTCCCCTTAGTTCTATGAAGCATTTTAGCATCTTTCAGCCCCCTGTTTTGGTTCACTGACAGTGCTTTCAACAGTGTTGTTTCCAGAGGCGGTAGGTAAAAATATTTAGGGTTCGAAGAAGACACACACACAGTTAGCGTCAACCATTTATCAGTCTATTTGAATTAAATTCATATCACTCACAAAATGACACTTGATTGTAGAAACTTTGTGAAAAAAGTTCAGTAAGCCTTATTTTAAAGATAAGATTTCTAACGGGATGTTTTCAGGTGGTAATGGTAGCCAGTCCTTCCTGCTGGGGGAGTGACAAGTCCTTCAACCAAACTTAAATAATTAAAAGAAATGTAGTCCATCTGGCCTCTGAACATCAGGCTGTGTGTAAATCCATGGCAGTCTCTCTGTTGCTGCTTTCATGCAGGCAGCATTGCATAAGAAGAATTAAGTTTGCAATGACACCAACATCCGACAAGATGCTGTTGTAGGTTTTTACGACCATACACAGTACAGAATAAAACTAATGGAGGATAAATTCATGAAGTTGGAGATCTACAGTAGCAAAGACTGTATAATTCCTCAGCCAATTCTACAACAGCATAAATAAAGTCCATGAGATTCACTCTGTCTTACTGTTGTTTAACAATATTTTCATTTTCAGCCACTGGCAGAAATAAAGCACCCACCCTTTAGCTTTTATTTTGGCACGTGACATCCAGGGGTGTTTGAACATCTGTAAAGCTGACAAGGGAATAAGGAGTAAAGGGGTTGGGTGGTGGGTTATTACCCGTTGGACTGCACTGAAAGCAGATGCTGGAAAAATATAACGTACATGGTTGGTAAAAAGAGGAGAACATTTTCAGCAGTGTTCGTGGTGTGGCATGTAATCATGGTACAAGACGAAAGGGCTGTGTGTGTGTTTGTGTATGTGTGTGTGTGTGTGTGTGTGTGTGTGTGTGTGTGTGTGTGTGTGTGTGTGTGTGTGTGTGTGATGTGCCAGATATGTGGGTTCATTTGTGGCACTCAGGAGAGCCTGAACCTCATCTTTTCAGGGCTGCCGTTAAGTCATTTTACCACGTGGAACTGCTGCGGCCTTTAAGCATGTCTGTTGCATGAATTAGACAGGGCCAAAACAATGTGTGTGTGTGTCCGTTGTTCCCCTGCATAGGAAATGAAAGACCAATCCAAATGGGCTGTGTCAGACTTATTAGTGCAAACTGTGTTTATACAGGGAGTGTTGGAGAGAAAGGAAAACAGAGGAGTGAGAAAAAGAGCTGAAATCAGCAACAACAGGGTCACAGTTTAACACACATTAACAAATCAGCCACACTCAGTTGCACAGACACAAGGAATACTGACATTTACTGAGGCACAATGAGAAAAAAGAAATGGATTTTGGTCATTAGAAGAAATTACTGATTGCAAAGTCAGTGGTCCTCAGCCTTCTTTAAAATATGAGGAGGCATTCATACTCAGTGTTAACTTCTATACTTCTGAGAATTAAATTGCCCTACCTGTCCTTCCATCAGAGGAACCAGGTCTCAGGAAGGTTTCTGCTTTCAGGGTTGTACTTTTTCAAGGTTCAGGAACTCTCGAGGTCGGGCTTACAGCACTGAAAGTCACTGTGACAAAGTCACAATCAAGTAATTTGTAGACAACAATAATCAATAAATTAAAACTGCAAGCAGTGATATGCGGGACCTCGCACGGTGCGCGTTTGAGGAAGATCGGAATATGTACATAAAAGTTACAGTTACTTGTAGTTTCATGACGAGATGGTCAAAATGGCCGCCATGCTATGGGCACACTGATCATGAGGTTTTGGAGCATCGTTTGACCTTAAACATCAACTTCCTGTGTCACAGCGAAACATCAAACTTAGCCGCATCACCCTGGCTATACTATATACTATATACTCTATACTCTATACTCTATACTACATACAAAAATACATTTTGGGTCACTTTTTGGACGACATGTATGACTTTTTTTTGAATATTTCGGACGACACAGTATGACTTTTTTAATCACTTTTTGGACAACATACTTTGTATATTTTGGATGACTTTTTTTTTTATCACTTTTTGGAGAATGACCTTTTTCTGAACTGACATGCATGCCTCAAGTTACTTCTCACTGTGAGGCAACTGCTCTAACCAGTGCACAATGAAAAAAAAAAAAGGCTCTTTTGGACATTTTTTTGTTTGAGTTTTGTATTGTTGTTCACCTTTGGTTTGGTATTAGTATGACTGCACGTACAAACTCATACCTGTGTACCAGCAACTCACCGACAGTCTGGTTAACTCAACAGGTAAAATATTCTACTTCACCAAGGTTGCTATTAATGATTCAGATTCCACCTTGGACTGTTGATGGTGATTCAACTCTTAGTGAAGTTAAAACGTTTGGAGAAATTGAAAAGGTTTTGCATACACTACACATTACAGGAAGATATTTAATATCACTGCAGACCCCCTTGAAAACACGTATATCTACTATCCAAAGAATGTCTGCGGCAATTTTGGTCGCATTTGAATGAATATTTGTGGATGGTGGAGTTATAGGTTGCAGTGAGCCAAAGATTTCTCACAATGCAGCCCATCACCTGGGAACATTGGTGGTGCAGTGGTTAGCACTGCTGCCTCTCAGCCAGAAAGTTTGGGGTTGATCCCCCCCTTTTGTCATGACTTAAAAAAAAAAATCATAAGGCATTTTTGACTTTGAAAATGCCAGCCATTTTTTTAACAACATGCCATAGCATGATTTTTGGGTCACTTTTTGTCCGCCATGCCACGGGCACACCGATCGACGAAAACAAATTATTTTGATAACTTTTAATTCAAACATGTTCAGAGTGAACATCGAGGGTACATAATGGTGTACGTTTTTGTATGTCTAGGTGTGATACACATGTCCACCGGATTTCGTGCATGTGGCCGCCGGGGCATCTCTTTAGGGGGCGCTAGCGAGCCATTTGGTCACGCCCACTCGCGACTCCACTAGAATATGAAATTTTTCGCTGGGAGAGATGTGTGTAAAAACTTTCTGAATTTTTGAATATGATAAAGCCTCAAAATAGTCCATTTATTGTTGAGGAGAAAAAGAAAAATGAAAACTGCAAGCAGTGATGTACGGGCACTCGCACTCCGGCGCGCCACCTCCCCGAAGCCGTCCTCCCAAAGCCGTCTCCCCGACGTGCAGCGCGTGAGGGACTGCGTATACCCGCTTAAAGTTGCTGTTTTTGTCTCATTTCCTGTCTCCAGCAGGGGGCGCTGGCGAGCCGTTTGGCCACGCCGACTTGCAAAACACATCAGATGTATCGTCTCACCACGCTGGACGTATGTCACACGTTTCGTGAGGTTTCAAGCATCCCTTGACCTTAAACATCAACTTCCTGTGTCACAGTGAGACATCCAACTTTGCCGCATCGTCATGGCGACGCCCATTGACAAAGTCGAACGAATGTCTCAATATATCATCAACTACATGTTTAGGTTATTGTGACCCGACTTTACGTTTATGTGATCAATCAGCTCGACGTAGAATGAGAAAGTATGAAAAGTGTAATTTCCAGTGGCCAACAGGGGGCGCTATGACTATGAGCGAATATTACCACATTGTGTCTTCAGGGTGGGGCTGTTATCATACCTGTGATGTTTGGAGAAGGCCGGTCCATGTACATAAGATTTAAAGCAACTCGTAGTTTCATGGCGAGATGCTCAAAATGGCCGCCTCTCATGGGCACACGCATCGACGAAAACGAATTATTTTAAGAAGATTTAATCCCAAACATGTTTTCTATCCATAGAACCTAAATTCAAATTGGTCTGACAAAATCCCTTGGAGGAGTTCGACAAAGTACAACGTGTAAGAATCGGCCAAAATGGCAACTAAATTCAAAATGGTGGACTTCCTGTCCAGTTGACGTAACGGTGCAATGTAACTTTTTTGTGCGTCTAGGTGTGATACACGTGTCCACCGGATTTCGTGAATTTAGGTAAATGTGGCCGCCGGGGCATCTCTTTAGGGGGCGCTCTCGAGCCATTTGGCCGCACCCACTCGCGACTCCACTAGAATACGAAATTTTTCGCCAGGAGACATATGTGTATTCACTTTCATGAGTTTTTGAATATGATAAAGCCTCCAAAAAGGCAAATCACTTTACGTAAGAATAAGAACGTCGAACGACCAAGAAGAACATTTTTACGAAAAACAATAAGGCGTTCGCACCGATGCTCGGTGCTCGGGCCCTAACAATAGGGCTTTCGCACCTTCGGTGCTCGGGCCCTAATAAGATGGCGTGCCCCAAAAGATTTTATGACTGTTGTACAGAAGTTCTAGCAGGGCTTGAGTCAGTGACTTACTCTTGTTTAAATATATGGCTCCAGGGTTTTCTCATGGTTTTTGGTTGGCTTAGGCGTATGGAGGGAGGAGGTTCGGATTTGGGTCTTTTTTAGCTCATCATCTGTGATAGGCGATTTTCTCCCCACTCATCATACATTTCATTCATCCTTGTGTGCACCAGACAAAACTTGCCAAACCAGGAGGGACAGGGTTTATAGGAAATGCAGTGGATGAGGCCACCTAATTTACATGAGCTTCCAGTTGATTGTACTTAATGTGCATATTGACCTAAAATTATTTAAAAAAAACTTTTAAAGCACTTATTTTTACAGATGTAGTTTTTGTGTTGGGTATTAGTCACAGACTGTCTGTTTAGAAATGCTATGTACACTTTAAGACTTTTTTTTTTGTAACTCTGAGAACATGATTTAAGTAAGATGAGAACTATATTCACCTCTGATGTTTTTTTTTTTTTTTCTCTTTTTTTTTATCAAAGGTAGTGATTACTTATGATTCTTTATTTATTTGGCACTAGTTTAATTTTTTAATTTTTTTTCCCCAATTCCTAAACTATTGCTCAAAAAAACGCATTAAACTCTGTAAACTCATTCCTTCACTGTATTACATTACACTGAACGTCAAGCCTTGACCACATTTCAGCACTATAAATATCACAAACACAGTAAGTTAAGTTGATGGAGTTGTGCACACACACCAAAACCCCTTTAATGTATTTGTTGTTTTGCCTGATTCACATTACTCTACAATTTAACAGTAATTACAAACTGACATGTCCATCAAAATAATACTTTAATAATTATAGACAGTCTGAATTAATGAATCCAGCTGTAATCCAAGTTTTGACAAAACGTTCACAGGAGCTGAAGATTTTATTTGTTGCTTCCAGCTGTTTGTGGGAGTCTGCTGAGTTGATTAAATCCTTGCAGCATCAAACAGGTTTTGATTTCCAAATCAAAAAACAGTAATCATAGGCTGCAGCACTGACTTCTCGTGCTTCAGCGGCCCTGACTGAGACAGAGTACAGATAATTATGCTATTGATGCTGGAGCACTACCAGTAAAAGAAAAGTACACTGAGCCTTTACTTCTCCTGTATCCTGCTATTATCCCCTGGCCCGGTTTGGCAGGTGTTACTTTTTCGTGTTAAGGCTAAATCAGAGGTAATTGCCCTTCATTATGTCACTGTGAATCATGGGAGCCACGGCGAGGTGTTGTGAAGTGTGCAGGCAGAGGGTGGCGGGGTTGAATTTAGGACAACCTGTAATGCACCCATGCAGGCCAAACCGAGTCAGCAGAGAATACTCACATACCCCCACTAATGAGAGGTGGTGATCCCTGATGAGTGAACAAAAGGTCTGTGTGTGTCTCTGTGTGTGTCTGCGTCTGTGTGTACATGGAGGGGGGAGAGGGTCTGATTGTGTAGTTGGCAATAAGGCAGGTCAGACTGTTGGGGGCCAGACGTCACCTCGAACCCACAGTTTGGAGGCCACTGATGGCCACAGCAGGGGGAACACGTACTTCCTGCAGCAAAGGAGAATGAAAATTGAATTCTGCTGCACAAGAGAGAGAAAGAGAGAAAAACACACATGAGCTTGACCAGATTAGAGTCAGAGTTCCAAGGTTTTCATTCCTTTGCTAAAAACGTCTGCACTCATTGTGCAGACGAAATCACATTTCAATGCTAGACATCACTGAGGGGGTGAACAGAAACAGCACTGACAGTACAGTCATCATCTGAGACGTATAAATGGAGCTTTAACATGAGGCTGTTTTTGGCAAGGAAGGAAGACTATTCTCAGCACATCAGTCAGACAAATCTCGGCTACTTTTCAGGACGCTGTGCAGGAAATTAGAGCGCAAGAGTAAGTGAGGAGAGGCACTCAGGCCAAACATGACTGTCTGAGTGCTGTGAAACCCAAGAAGAGGAGAAAAAAAACCCTGTAAAAGTCAAAATTGTCCTCTGGGTTCTGTTGGATGGAAGTAAGTCGGGAAGAAAGACCCAGACCACCTCGGTGCACACTCAACTCACAGCCAGTCTTGAGTTTTTCCTCAGGAAACACAGGAAGGGGGGAAGCACACGTCAGCCCGTTGCTCTGGCCTTTAGATGAAGTGCTAATTGAGCCCCGTGGTGGATCTTTCAAAAATAGGCTTTCCCTTGTTGAAAACCCCCCCACAAAACAATGTGATGCATCCTCATCACATTGTTCAACAGAGAGCAGAGAGCATGTATGTGGTGTGGTTAAGGTTATACAACAGCCCTGTAGGTGCAGGAGCCAGCGAGGTTTTTAGAGGGGGCTTAGTGAAAAACGATGACTGAGCTTTTTGTTAAGCTCTGCACTGAACTACTTTCAGATTTGGCACTCCTCTCCTCTGTCAGCATTCTCAGCACCAGCAGGACCCAAGAACCTGATGTACTAAGAATTGCTTTGTACATGAATGACAACAATTTGACCAACAGGAAACAGACTTTAGAATATAGCTTGCAAAGCTGGCATCAGTACTGTGCAACAAAAATGTTTAATTGCAAATAGGCCTCTTTGGTTGCAAGTCAAAAACCTTTGCATGCAAGATATGAAGATATTTTCGTGTCATTATTATGCAAGCATGAAAAACAGTTATGAGAGCAAATTTCTCGCACAGCACTCATAAATCAAGTTCGTAAGTAAAACCATGAACTGATAATACAATTATTTAGATAGCAAACAAACTCAGAGTTTTGTTAGGTTTGGTCACAGAATTCAGAATGTTTCTCATAAAATTTGTTTCTTTTTGTGTTATACAAATTTTGATCGCAAATCCGGTCTATTTGTTTGAGAGTTGAGTTGGACGTAATGAGCGGGACCTACACTCACGGAGGAGACAGGAGTTCCTATTAATGGCTTTGACTTGGATCTACAGCAGTGCTGTAGCCACGGCAACCACCATCTGACATGACTCCGAGTGGTGTCTGAAAATTTCAGTCGCTTGAACAGCAGGTAGCGTTTAAGAAGACCTATAATTAATAATAATAATAATAATAATAATAATAATAATAATAATAATAATAATAATAATAATCAAAGCTTTCCAAGGATGTGCAGCAGCAATCATGTTTCTCTTTCTCATTTCATTCATTTGAGATATTTTTCTGAAAAACACTGACGTAGCAACAATTACTATTTCTGATTATGATTTCTAATTAGTCAATTTGAACTAAAATATTACTTGTAGGTAAAAGTAAATGGTTGGGGTCAGGCATTGGGCCTATTCTATAGATGATGCACCGCATACACGAAGAATGAGACGCAGGCAGTGTGGCTGCTCTAATCTGTTAACATGGATGCTGAAATGAAAACACGCCACACAGCCAGTGTGTCCCAGGGCTTCAAGTGGATGTGTGTTTTGGAGGGAGCCTCAGTTACAGTTTACATTGTTGTCACGTGAGTTCCTTGTATTACAGTCTTTGAAGAGTTTTAAAGAGCTCATCTCTCTCCCTCGGCTTTGTTTATGGGAGTGTGTGTTTGCAGATGGATCAGGGTGAACTTTACTCGTAAGGCTTTGGTGGCATCGCGTTCGACTATGTGGCCTCTGCAGCAGTTTGTACGTCTGTGACAAGAGGCACATTTTTAAATAAGCTGTGGCGAGTGGAAATCAGGTTTCAGCAATAAAAACTCAGTTATCCTGCAATTTTCTTCGTCTTGTCTCTATCTCCATTGCCCTCCTCTTGAACCTCCACAAGCTTTTGCGATCCCCCCTCCCCCCACCACACACACACACACACACACACACACACACACACACACACACCTCCCTTTTTCTTTTCTCTATGTCCTGAGTCTGTTTACGTTGTTTTTTGACCCACTTTGACAGAAAATCAAAGGCAGGCTTTACTGTGCAAACATCACTTGCAGCAGGAGTATCATTGTTCAGCCAGGCAAAGATGGAAAAAATTAGCCAAACAGACAAAAGCAGGGATCCTGTGTCAGAGCCATTAGAGCGGCTCCTTTTACTATAGTCTGAATCAGGATTTACTGAAGTCTTGGCCAAAAACGAAAAGTATGAGCAATTTGTAGAGCGATTCCCAGTTTAGCATTCCAACTGGTTTGTGTTTATTGGTCCAGACGGGGGGACTATCTCTACACACTATTAACACTGAGGTTCACTTCTCTGGTGGCCCAGTGCATGAAGATATTTAACGGGAAGTCGATAAGATAAGTGTACAAGTACTTAAATTAATTCACAATTACACTTGATGTTTACAGCTTCAAGCTTAATCCTGAACATTTTGAAACCCAAAGTAGGTTTATTAATTTAAGTTAAAAACACCCCCCCCCCCCAAAAAAAAAACAATAAAAAGGACAACAGTTTTAAAAGTTATACTTATTGCAAATGGTGAAACTATAATAGCTGTTGCTTTCTTTTGATGCCACATTAGCAGAGTACTGTTTCTGTTTTGTTAGTTTTTTTCCAGGAGTGCAGTCTGTTGATGTTGAGTGAACAGCTCCCAGATCAGCCACTCACGAAAACAGATTCTGTGAAACTTAATGCTCGCGGTGCAGCACAATGGATAACAATGTCTGTCATTTGATGAGTCTGTCACTTTAGTACAGACTGAATATTGAACTTTGGGGATGTCCTGATTTTTCCTTTGTGACCTAGTGAATCTAAGTTTCCAATTGATGAGTAAAATACCTGAGTTTATGAGTTAAAAAGCCTTGAGGGGTCCTGGTGAGAATTTGTTTGAGGACTACTTTACGTTACCTTGTGATATTTTGGATTCTTTCATGATATGTATTTTAGAGTCTACCCTGCTGCTTTGACCACCGCTGCCGAAATTGAACCGCCACTACTGATTTTTTAATTGCTTTGCAAGAGTTTTCTGTAGAAAATACAACAACAACAAGCACAAGGAAGATATCGACAATGAAGAAAGGAAAGGTGATTGGATTGGATTATCATTCACCAAAGGAATAACAGACCTGCAACTTCACATGAGTGTTGCACAGTAACAACAACAGTAACAGTAAGGCCCTCCTGCTTCACACTAAATGCTGTTGCGATTTTTGTTAATTTTGCAGATATTTTTTAATAAACCAAAATATAGGACAGATTTAGTTTTAAACTTTGATAGCGCTAGATGAAAATTCAGTTAATCTCTGTTAATTCAAATGTATTCTCTGGTGCAAATACAAATTCACATCTTGACATCTCATAACAGGAAAAAGCACAAGTTGAAATGGTGGAAATGATAACAGCTGAATTCTGATTTGGTATTGTGCACGCTGCCTCATGACTGTGAGACTTAGAACAGTATTGGTGATATTGATACTTTATTTTCTAGTCAAAAATTTATGTGTAAAATGTTTTTGGGGTTTTGAAGGATATATGTTCATGAATGTCACAGTGAACATCTTTTGGAGGGCTTTACAGTATTTTAATTTAAATATTAAAAGAACTTAGAGAAACCTTACCATCAATTCCAGTCATTTTCATGTTTGACTGTAGATTTATTTCCACCAGTTTAAGAACTGAGAACGCGGAGTCCTGACCCCTCATAGCTCCACGGGACATTCTGAAACCTGAAACATGGCCGTCTAGGTAAACACAAATGTTTTTCTCAGCTCCTGTGAAGTCTCTGGCTATATGCTCTAACCTTAAATCAACAAGATGTTCAGTGTAAAAGTACAAGGCTGATTAATGACTCTTTTGCTCCGGTTCTTTCCCCTTGGTTTGGACCTCATTCTCTCTGGTTTTCTCTGCCCTGCCAGGGAGATGGGGGGTCCTTGCTGTGTAGATATCCTCTGGATTAGTGAGGAATGCAGCTTCATAAGGGGCTTCGAAAGCGGTTTTCAGTCCCAAAGTGCTCAGCTTCTATCAATAGCAGCCTGCTGTGAACCCAGTACCTAAACACAAACTGGACGATTAGACTGGGCTTATCACAGTATGGCTTACTTCTGTATGTACAGTCAACTGCTGTAATAATTTCAGACTACAGAGACACTACCACAACCAAATAATATGAATAGTTGAAGTGCTCAATTAAATTAAAAAGACGTTTACATTCACGTCTTAAAAATGACTGAAGTTAAGTAAAATCCAGAGTTATAACATTCGTAATATTTTATTATGAAAGTGTAAAGGTTAACAGTGAGTTTCTTTACAGCACTCCACAACAGTCACACTTCTTTAAATGTTTGAGAACTTTAACACTGACTCATAAAGTGCAGAAAAGTGCTGCTGCTCTGCTCTGTAAAACAGGTCTTTTTATGGCTATCCCCCCCCCCCCCCCCCCCCCCCACACACACACACACACTATTGATGTCACTGTAAGTATTCACCTTCTGTAACCAAAGTGCTGCACCTCTAAGTCAGCCATCAATCACACAATCACAGACAGTGAAAGAAACACTGCAAAGCTTCACCTGCAGTTTAGTTCATTTGATCTAGAAGAAGGAAGGACATTATACACTGTTTAGACTTTGTCTCTGCAGTGCCTTTTTTTTTTCATTCAGATTCATGAGTAACTCACTGATTGTACTGTTTTAGAGCCGTCGTCCTGCATCATCAGTGCAACATTAGGACATGAAAATCGAATTGTGCAGTTTAGGAAGAGCTCAGGAAGAAATAATTGACTGTCAGAATTATTAGTTTCAGTAGGCTGTAAAAAGGACACATCATGAACAGTAACTGACAGATAGACAAAGGGCAGAAATAAGGTGGGAGGATCACTGTGAGTGGATATAATGAACTGACAAACTGAATACAAACAAGGTTAAGCTTTAAATTAAAAAAGACCAATAGAGCTGCAATAGTTACATCACTGGGCAATTGGGTTGAAAAAAGCTGTAATTTTCCCTTTAATGTTAAGCATTAAGAGTTTTGAACTGAGCTGGACAATAAAAAAATAGGCCTTATTTGTATGACATGAGGTGCCTTCGCCATCTCAAGTTGTTAGTTTCAAGTAGTCACCCCAAATAAAAAAGAAGGCTTTACAGGTACAACAGAAACAATGCAACCATTACAATTGGATAAATGATTCAGTCATAATCAAAGAAACGTTTCACCACCCTGTTCTCAACACAGTAGGTGTTACAGTAGTAACTCATTTAGAGGCTGCTCACAGCGATTACTTGCTATCTCGCGCCTTTGTTACGTTTTATGAGATTATTACATCAAATGTCAATGTCAGAACAAACGTGTTCAGTACTCATGAGACTCAAACATGACACATCACAATAATCCACTTATATGATGACATATGATTCATTCTGCTAGTCCCAGACATGACTTCGCCATCTTCCTTGCATTTTGGTATACGCTCATATGAATCTTATGCTTTTATTCTCAAGTTTTAATGACTTCAAATGAATTCAACATCAAATTTCTGTTTTATTTTCAGACTACACAAACTTCAAAACACACCAGTTGAAACACCCCTTCAAATCTTTTATTTGTGATGAATACATTTTCAGCGCTCACTCAACTCATTAAATCAAATTTTAAAGATTGTAAACAGTGAAACATCCCCAGAGACTCTGCTCTGTAGTTTGAAAAAGTACCACGATAAAAAATTGACATCAAGGTTGTTTCTGTTCATGTGTTTGAAGCTCAGCTTTGTACTGCCTCTGCTGCTGCGAAACTTGTTTCCCTTTGGCCCAGTGAGATAAGAAGATAAGAGCACACAGGTCAGTTTCTCTCCAAGACTGAAACCTTTTCGTCATCCTTTTAAGGTAAAAAAACAACAACATGCTTTGGACTGTGAGATGTGTGAGAACCAAATCAAGCTCTCTTATAATTATGACTTTTATTTGTTGGCATGGGAGTGCATAAGGAAAGATATTAATTGCCTGAAAGACACTTGAAGGAGGCTTCAAACGCTAAAATATAAAATGTAACCACCTTATACCAGCTGTTTCTGCCACTTATATCAAAATAGTAAACATTCTGAAGTGCAGCCAATGTTTGCCCACAATAAAGAGATCCAACAGCCTCCCCAGTATATGGAAATTCATCACTAAAATATTTTCTAGTAGATGTGACATTCAGGAAATGTTCACATGCAGGAGCCCTGTTTTCTCAATTCAAGCACATTGGTATGATTCTCATTTTAGTGTTTGCAGCTTTTTGCAACTTGTTATTAACTTTACCTGACGAGTGATGAGAAAAACAGATTTTGCTGCGGCTTCGTGAGAAGCAGCTACGCTTTGATGAGCTGTTAACATCACAGCATCACACCCCCTCAATATTCATACACACACAAACATGCCCTTACCTCATTCATCTGGCAGACTCTCACACAGGAGGGTGATCAATCCCGATGGAGAGTAATGGAGTTGCAGTTTACATGACATCATACTTTTCAGCTGATCTAAAGCTGGACCCAAAAACAAACATCAGGAATTCCAGAGGTCCATGACATCATCTC
Source organism: Embiotoca jacksoni (assembly GCF_022577435.1). Lineage (NCBI taxonomy): Eukaryota > Metazoa > Chordata > Actinopteri > Embiotocidae > Embiotoca > Embiotoca jacksoni. The sequence continues at coordinate 3,393,087 of NW_027185352.1, read as the reverse complement.
TGTTTTTGGAAGACATCACCAGCAATAAAAGTTTATCACTTTTTATGTGGATGGCCAATAACTATTTATGGTTTCAATCAATTAAAGAAATAAACAAATCAAAATTAATTAACGGTGTTTTTGGGGAGCAGCTGCGACATCTGTTGTTCTTCCGGCCACCAGTAACATCGTTGGAGGCCGGATGGACTTTAAACTATTAGAGCTGTCTGGGTTATCAGGGACGAGCTGGAGATCCTTGTTCTCTTTGCTCTTAGTATAACACCATGTTTCCAAGAGCGAAAATAGCATCCCAAAATATGAGTGTAGATGATGACACAGAAAAGGATACATTTTACTGTGTTTTGGCTGATTTCATATTTATATATTTAATTCAGAGTGTGCAGCTGCGGCTGCAGTAGCCCTGGACTCTTTCTACCTTTAAAATGTAACACTGTTAAGATGCTATGGTAGGCAGTTCAAAGTTGAACTTGATGCATGGGATTTGTTTTTGTTTTGCTTTGATTTCTTATTACAGACTTATTAAAGTGACACCTTGGAATTAGAAGTAATATTTAGTTATATAATAAGCAGATTTACATATAACACAAGTTTAAAATGCATCTAAACACAGCAGACTAACAGCTGGGACATTAGTGTTCAGAATTCAAAGGAGACTTGAATAAAATTTAAACCTGTGTGTTTTTCTGTTTCGGAGGACAATCAACAGCTTTTTACCCGTCAGCAGACGTGAGTGTCTGTGCGTAGGCATGCTGTACGTGCAGCCACACATTTTTGCTGTACGTGATAGCTGGCTAATCTCAGTCACCTGTTGTATTTCAGAGTGATGTCACAGTTTGATAAGACAGGTGTGACCTTTTTTCTTTTTTTTACAACACCTTCGTTGAGGACAGTATTCTCTCTTTTCCTGCTTGTAATATCAACAACAGATAGAATCTTGAAGGGAATGTGAAAAGAGAGCTCTATGTCACCATAAGGTATTCAAAATGCAGCCTTTGACCCAAAAACGTCCTCTTTGAAATGTTCTATGGCCCCCAAGAAGATGCATGGCATGTAAGAGATAAGATAAATCGGGATGGCAACCGAAAAAAGACATCCACAGAGAACCTGCTTTTAGTGACAGCGGGGGACAAAATAACGCTCATAAATGTGGTTACTCTTCATCGGAACAATGGTCAGAAACAGAAACAGGAGCAACCTGTCTAAACGTCCAGCAGAAGTCTGTCAAATACAGGAAATATATCGATTTCCACTGCTTGAATCCCACACATAGACTTAACTACATGATACAGTTATACAAACATGGGCTGATAATTAAAAGTTAACCATTAACCAGCTGACTTTTAGGGGTGTGTCCACAATTTCCGTCTAAAATGGTCAGCGCATCATCTGAGCTGTCGTTCAGAGGTTTACAGTTTTACTTTCAGGTCACTCAGAGCAGGGGCCGATCATTTAGTGACGTGGTTCCTGCATACAGATGGGAGGTTGAACAGCTGCCTCTCTGATCAGAACCACCTGGAGCTGAACCCGCTCAAGACTGTGGAGATGACAGTGGACTTCAGGAGGAGCCCCCCAACACTACCCCTCGTCACCATCCTCAACACAATGTCTGCTGTGGAAACTTTCCAGTTTCTGTGATCCACAATCTCACAAAACCTGAAGTGGGAGTCCAACATCAACTCCATTATCAAGAAAGCCCAGCAACGGATGTACTTCCTGCGGCAGCTCAGGAAGCTCAACCTGCCCCAGGAGCTGCTGATCCAGTTCTACTCAGCCATAATCCAGAGTGTTCTCTGCACCTCCATCACTGTCTGGTTTGGCTCGGCCACCAAACAGGACAGGAACAGACTACAACGGACAGTCAGGACTGCAGAGAAAATCATCGGTGCCGACCTGCCCTTCATTCAAGACTTATACACATCGAGAGTCAGGAAACGGGCCGGTAGCATCTCTGCAGATCAATCCCACCCTGGACAACCTCTGTTTCAGCTCCTCCCCTCTGGTAGGCGCTACAGAGCACTGAGCGCCAAGACCACCAGAAGCAAGAACAGTTTTTATCCGCAGGCCATCACTCTGCTAAACAGTTAAAATGTTTTACATCACTGGACCTTTTTGCACTACATCCAACCGCATCAGCACAATTTGCACTAGGTGCATCTTAATTATTTACTTTCACATTGGTTTGTATCGAACTCATTATTGACCTTTATCTTGATACGTTGCCAGACTTGTTTCCACTCTTCGACTGGCCAGATTTTACATTGTTTTACAGTGGGGGAGCTCACATATGTCTTTTTTAAAAACCTAAATTCTTCAGATGTCTGAAAGGAAACCTGACGACCCCCTTGTGACTTTATTCGTCTTGTTAACTTGCCTTACAAAGTGAGAGGAGCAGCTCTCACTCTTCCCCTGACTTGACGAATGAGACGGCAAACGAATGATAAATGACTTGCTTGCCCCTGAAAAGACAAGCCACATGTGCTCCCAATTCAATCTGTTCTGCTCACGTGAGCTGCACACAGGGAGGAAAGTGAGTGTGTGTCTGTGTGTTTGCACAAGCACAAAAGAGCCTTTGTCACCCTCAGGCACCACAGGTGAATGACATCATCTGTCCCACTGTGGGATTGTAGAGAGGTCAAACTAAATGTCTTTGTTTTGTGTGTGTGTGTTTCTGTTTGTGATTGAGTGTGTGTCTGATATGCAATTATCTGTACCATGAGAAAAAGGCAAAGACACACATCTGCCACCATAGCTGACAGTTTCCCTTTTTATAGGCATATCAACTCAGGGAACAGAGTTTCGTGAGTACACTCAACACAAACACACGTGACTTCATCCATTTTGCTCCAGCATGTTGGATTACACACTCCAAACACAGAGGCACCATTTCTCTCTCAGGCCTAAACAAATGCAATGGAAAAATGTGAAGGTATTTTTCTTTCATAAAAAATAACAATGACAATTTAAACCTAATAATTTTACTCGTTTAATTTAGCAACTAATTCAGCAGCTAAAGATACTGTAATTCACACTATTCTCAGCACAACTTTGAGTACCAGACTGTTGTTTTGTCCGCTTTTGTGCCGGAGAGAGGTTTTCAGGTGGTTTGTCCATCCATCTGATGGATCAGTGGTCACTGTGACCTCACAAAAAATGTGAATCAATCAGAACAGCATTTTATTCAAATGTCTAATAGGATCAAGTAATGAAGTGATAACATTAAGGTTAAGCTTAATTGTCAACTTCACTGTGACATCAAACTGTTCTGTACAAAATGTTTTCTGCTATTGAAACTGTGGTGTTTTTATAGATATTGACAGTTTGTGATTTTAGAACATTGTTGATTTTATTACTTGCAATTTATTAGCTTGCAACAGAGATTAACATGTTGCCAGCACTATAGTGACAGCATATTACTTGTAGTAACTACTTTTTTTTTTCTTTCTCACTTTTAAAAAAAAATGTTTTGGTTTATGTATTAACTGGACAATTAGGAATAATATCTTCTAAGTAAATAGATAAAATAAAAAAATAAAACTTTTAAATAAAATAAAACACATGATTACAAATGTTTCCAAACAAAACTGTACAAACAATGTACGGTTTCATCTAAATGACACAACACTACTCACACACTCATATGCTGTGTTTGCTCACCTCGAGCACCGACCCCCCATTGCGCTTCTGTGACTTCACCTCTTCGGATATAGTAACATAGTTACCCTAATGCGAACACACATGACAACATTCACAAGTTTTCCTGAATGAGGTCATGTGGATCAACAAGGCTGAGTTCTTTAGGGATTTCTATCTATGCACATTTTTAGTAGCTATAATACAGTTTTTCTTGTTTCCTTCAGAGTGCTTTTGGTCTTCAGATGCCTGAAAGTGTGTGTTGTGTACACGCTCCCTAAACAAAATACACAAGGAGATCTGCAAACGCCCTGTGGTGACACCAATGTTGTCCAGCAAGACTTAAGCTGTTTGCTCTGAGGCTTATGGATGTGTTAAAGGAAAATGTCAAAAATCCTGTTTTTTTTGTTTTTATTTCAAATACTATACTGAGACAATGTGAGTTCACTCACTTCTTTTCAGCAAAAGACTTGTGAAGCCTTGACCTTCCAGTTTTTATCAATTCATAATACCCATCAGGCCTTTGATTTATCCCCTCATGCTTAAATTAGGATCGTGTCAGAAATCATGTGAGTAACAAACTGGAAAAATATAATTAGATCCACAAAATTAAATATTTTAACTTTTAATTTGATTTTCAGCATGATTATGAAGTTCTGAGGCAGTTTATAATGCTGACATTTTTAGTATTCCTTTGTGCAAAAAATATACCCAGCTCACAAGATTAAACCACCACAAATGAATACAAAGCACTAATGCTAATGTAATGCAGTCAGTGATAAAAACAACATGAAACTGAGCAAAGCAGAATTACTTGAAATGTTGGCCACTCAGAGCAGCACAATAAGCTGTAAACAGAAGACTGGCATATTATGGATGTAACGTACAAATTAGCAAACTGTTGTTTATGCACATATTCATCAAGGGAGTCATGACTGAACCAAAACAGTAATGATGCAGGCTGTAAAACAACAACTAAAAAAAGAGCTGAAAGATGCTAAAATACTGCATAAAGGTGAGGGAAGCCACAAAGTTGAGTGAATTCTATGTTACAACAAGCACTCCTTTCAGGTTAAGCTACTGAGTTTTGTCCATAGTGAATAAAAATGATTCATAAGAGCAGCTTTAAACACTTTGAAATTAAATTTTGCACTTTTCCAGAATATTATGATTATTTGAGTTTCATTTAGCTATTTCATTCAAATGTGTACAGTACAACAACAACTGATGATTATTCCAGCTTTGTCGCAGCAATCTAACTATGTTTACTGTGTTAGAGATAAGCTGATGGCAATGTTTACTAGCTACCTGACATGATTGGAATGCTGTACTCATCAGGTTACAATGAAAGCATGGATGTTAAGGCATTCAGTACGAAACTGTACACTGTGGCTATGCAGAGCAGTGATGAGGTTTAAGTAAAGCTCCTGATGACAACAGCAGCTGTTGCTCTGCTCTGACTCCCTGCGGCTTGTAACCCAGCAGGAGTTCTACTGTTCCCACATCAAAGGCCAATCTGCCACACACTGTAATCTGCTATATATGAGTCTTCAGTGTGATCTCTGCCTCGCCTGCCTGTAATAGTGTTTTGTGTAACAATGAGCTTTATCAGACATCATACTGACTTTAATTTTTGTTAAAAAGCAGACACAAGTGAACATGGAGCCCTGGATCTGCAAAGTGTGCCACAACGCATTTACTCAGACAGACCTCCACTGTGAAACTGCTTTGCCTCAGTTACCTCCCTTACTTTTAAGGTGTTCAAAGCGACAAACTGTTGAGCAAACAAGATAACATATAAAGAGGGTTCAAGCAGAGTCATACAGAAATCATGCCATAATTGAAGGTTGAACATTAAGCTGATTAATGGGTGGAAATCTGTGCACTTCTGGCCTCGTGGACTGCCTTTACTAATGGTTTCCAGACCTGCATTTCTAAGATGATAGCCATGTGGGATTCCCAGCACATCCATTTCCCACGAGAACAGCCCCCTCTCTTCGAGTAACGTTGCCATGCTTTCAGTGACTGTATTGCTACAGCCTCTGCACTCTGTCTGCCACTGTGAACACACACTGCAGAGAGTATCCTGATACAAAAGTTCTTACATCCAGTATTTACAGTATGTGCGTTTTGTGCCGAAAGGGAAAGCTTTTTTTTAAACAAGAAATTTGCCATTTATGTATTTTTTTTTTTCCAAAAACACATTAAATTGCCCTGGAAGATACATGCATCACAATGTCACCTGACTAGCACACTTGAATAGTTCCAAAAAAAAAGTTTTTTAGTGCATTACATTAATCTAAGTCCTAAAGTACAATAAGGAAGATTAAAACTGATGGAGTGGTGCGTTGTGTTTACATGAAAACAATTGATTATTGTCATGAGAGTAACATTATGTCAACATCATTTTCTTCAGACTATTGTAAACAAGATGTTATCTCAGTTACACTCAGGTTGGCATACAATAGTTTGTTAATATGGTGCATAACTTGGCCAGACAACAATAAATCATATCATGTGTGCTTTGTCAGAGCACCAACCTGTGTGGCTTGTTTTTGTCTTGACAGATGATCACAGGTGACAAATAGTTCCTCCGTTTCACCCTCATCTCCTTACAGGCTGCCTTTGCAATCACAGGTCATAGAGGGGGTGATGGGTACCTGTAGTGACAGCTTAAGATTTTTCCTAAGGACAAAAGCAGCTGCGGATCACTTGTAAAGTGGCAGACAGCGGAACGATGAGAGGGAGGATAAGAGGCTGAAACCAGGCAAGAAAAACACATCTTAACCTGGTGACAGAGGAGCAACACAGAACAGCATCTCCATTTAGAAACAATGCACATTGTACTTGTGCAGGCATGTGTGTGTGCATGTCTGTATTAAACACCCAGTCCTTTGGGAGTTTATTGTCCTAAAACAGTAGCGTAATACAAGCGTAGTAATACATTGCAAGAACAAGTGTAATGAAACCTGCTTTTGAAACAGAGCTCTGGCATTCGTGGTGCTTAAGTCAGCAGATGTGGTGCATGAAGTTTATTTCTTCTGGTGTCATGGTATGTTGATGGAATGATTTCAAAATAAAGCAGCAACAGGTTTATAATGGAGTGAAGAATTATACCTGCAAACAGATATAAAGAGAGTTACTGCCGAGCGGTTGTCGACCTCTGCTGCCCACTTAAGTTGTATTTTACCTGGATATCTGTTCAAACTCCCAGAGATGTTGCTGCAAAGAAGCTGTAAATTCCAAAACATGGATAGTTCACACACAACTTCCACCCTGACAGCACAGAGGATTTAATCACCACAATTTCTAGAGGGATGCCATAGGGTAATGTCAAGAATTTAGCATCTATCATAAATGTAAATTATGGTCCCAATCTCCTCTTCTGCTCCTTTGTTATGTTGTTGAATATTGGACATGATAATTGTGAGGTCACAGTTACCTTTGAACACCAAGCTGTAATCACTTCATCGTTGAGGCCAAGTGAACATTTGTGCCAAATTTGAATTTGGTAAAGGAATAATCCTTCTAGGTGTTCACCAGATACGGAAAGGAACGGTATCCTCTCTCCTTCTGCCACAGTTATTTACCAAACTACCACTCTGGAATCAAAGCCAGTCAATGACAGTAGTATGACTATGGAAGGCACAGGCTTTTGGTACTGCCAGTCAGCTTTGGAACTCAACATCAAGCAAAAAAATATGTTTGACTTGGCCGGGTATTAGGCCTGTGCTCACCACAGTTAGGCCTCCTTGCTGTTAGATAGATAGAGAGATAGATAGATAGTTACTTTATTAATCCCCAAGGGGAAATTCTTTCGCTATGGCAGCATTTATAGATACAGGAAAGAAATAAAATAACAGTAAAAAATATAAAATATAAAAATGCACAGTATATACAATAAAATAGAATAAAATAAAATAGAATAATTAAATTAAAACTAACTAAACAATAGTGCAAAGTTTTTTTTGTTTTTGTTATATTTAAACAACCAAGAAAAACAGACAACAGACAACGGTGTTATTGTTGTGTGATGGATTTTGCCAGAGGTGAGTTATTGTACAGTCTTTTTGCAGTGGGCAGGAATGATCTCCTGTATCAGGAATGATCTCCTGTATCTAGAATGATCTCCTGTATCAGGAATGATCTCCTGTATCGGTCCCTGTGATAGCGGAGCTGAAGGAGTCTTTTGGAGAAAGTGCTCCGCTGTCCCTGCAGCGGGTGGTGGAGAGGGTGGTCAGGATTATCCAATATGGATAATAGTTTCCTCAGCGTCCTCCTCTCCACCACCTTTTCCAGGCTGTCCAGTTTGCAGCCAATGATGGAGCCGGCCTTCTTAACCAGTTTGTTAAGTCTGTTGGTGTCTCCGGCTCCAATGCTGCTCCCCCAGCAGACCACAGCGAAGTACAGTTCACTGGCCACAACAGATGGTAGAACATCTCCAACATCTCGCTGCACACATTGAAGGATCGGAGTTTCCTCAAGAAAAAGAGTTGACTCATCCCCTTCTTGTAGACAGCGTTGATGTTGGTCTTCCAGTTCAGTCTGTTGTCATGGAGACACCAGGTACCTTTACTCCTCAACCATGTCCACCTCCTCTCCCAGAACTCTCAGCGGTTGTGGAGCCGTCGTCTTCCTCTTGAAGTCGACCACCATCTCTCTGGTCTTGGTTAGAAAAGCCAACAGTGTAGTGGTTCATGAATGGAACAACTGCACCCTGCTGCAGATCAACTCCAGGATCAAGTTTGCTTCCCTTGGTAAAACAAAAAGTAAAATGAAGAACCAATCAAATGAGGCTACCATCGTGCTACTGCCAAACTGTGAATAGTCAGGACTATGGCAAGGGTAGCCAGTCACCCGTTGGCATCACAACAATAAAATCATAGCATATCATCAATTTCATTAAAAAACGTAAGAAAAACATGAACCAGTTTGTATTGATCGCTGTTAGAAACATTGGCAAGTGCAGTTATGGAGGGCGGAGATTTACCAAACTAAACTTAGAGCAACAACTTAAAATTAAATCTGACGGTGATTTTGAAAATCAATATATTATAGTTGTAGATTTCTCAAAGAATGACTATTGAACATTTTATAGTTCTGGATATTCAAAAAAGGAATAATTGTGGACACCCAGGGTTTCAATTCACATTCTTTTCTAATTGCAATAGTTATTTTGAATGCATAAGTGCATCCACACCGACAAATATGGCAACATGCCATACTATGTACACTATGTGTACCAGGATAGTGTTGTCAAAACAGTGAAAACACTCAGTGTGAAATGCTGGACACTTCTCACCCTTAACGGTCACCATCTTGGCTACGTAGGAGGGGAAGGACCACCTTTCTAACTATTAAAAGTGGCAGCTGAGGAAGGTGCAGCTGTCGGGTCAAACACTGCACAAAAATATTTATTTTTCATTCTGTCCTATTATATAGTTATTGGACAGAAGCCATCAGTTGCTGCTGTGCTTCAAGTCGTGTAGGCTTTCTTAACTCTTACTATTTTCAGTGCATAACTGCATTCTCACTATCAGGTATAGAAACATGCAGTGCACTACTAGAACTCAGGAGGTGTAAGAGTACTAGATGTGAGTGTACTAAGGGAAGCACGTCATTTGGAACACAAACAGTTTGCTCATATTTTAGTGAAATTAGTGAATAAATATCACAGATATTTTGGTGGGTGATGCATTGTGTGTTGTCATCTCTGCTAAGTACACACTAGCTGCATTGTATGTGAGACACCACAAGTGTTCTTACATGAAGTGTACTGCATGGAAATAACAGACGTATGAGGCACAGCTATAGAATTTGTTGTAAATGTAATTTTATTTGTGACAAATTTATCATAGTTTTGCTTTTTTGTGACTGTACAGTAAGACGTTTAACTTAATCAAAGTGGTTTTAAAAAAGTGTTTACAGGTTTTGAATTCAACATCCTTACACCTGTGGATACCTTGCCAGGTGTTTTTAAGCGAAGCCTTCGAGTGTTTTTGGCCGCTACCAAACAACTTCCACCTCCTTGTGGACTGGAGGAAGACCAACCCTGACTTACTGTACATGCCACAAAAACAAAAATTGGAAACAGATTTGTGATGGCCGAGGCCAACAGAGACACACGTAAGTGTTATTACCTAGTTTCTTATCTAAATGTTGTTGAAGTTTTAACTAAGTTTTGAAAAATCTACAAAGAAAATGTAAATTACCTGTTTCTATGCACATGTGTTATGTGATTATGAGCTGGTTCGCCAAGATAAACTGCCAGTTGGATGCCATTAAACTGTAGAAAAAGAATATGCAAAAAGATGACAATCAAACCTGAGCCAGACCTGAAGGCAGGTGATAGAAAAGCAGATCCAAAGATCAAAATATACATACAGATTTTTTCAGAAAATACAAATCAATAGGTTATATGCTTTTAATCACATAATATAGTGTGAATTGTGTACTGTACTGTGTTCCTTTTTTAATGCTGAATTTACAACTTACTCTGTTCATTTGAAGTGGCCAGGGAAGGAAATCACTTTCATTACCTCATGAAATAAACACACATCAACAAAGTGGCTTTTGTCAAATCAGCGGGCCGGTGGTCCTCCAGTGACTGGAGCGAGAGAGACCAGACGAAACCTCCAGGCTGTGGGAGGGTGTGGCCTCTGCTAAATCAGAGTGAGGAAACAAAGCCAAATGTGTGACAGCAGGTTCCCACCCAACACACTCCTCCACAAACTTTAATTAAACCCATCAGTGAAGATAAAATCTGCAGTTATACAACAGTTACATAAGGTGCAGTTTATAGCCAGCAACGGGCAGTATGAAATACATAGGTTTTAAATTGAACTTTCATTGGGACAGTTAGACATATGCCGGCATTCATTCTACTGTTGCAGTACACTATATTATAAATCAGTGGCATGTGGTGACTTTTACCAATTTACATCCATATCAGTCCAGACTCATTTAATATGTGTAGTGGGACTTGTAAGGAATCCTTGTATGATTTTCCATGCTTGGTCGATTAAGATTATTGATGGTAATCAATACTTCAAATATAGATGTTGCTGTAAAGAAGCTGTACAATCAAAAACATGGATGCTTCACATACATCTTCCATCAAAGAGAAATGTGGTCACAATCATTCCCACTTCTTCCTGAGTTAAGAAAAAAAAGAGAAAAACTTTTTTTGCTGAACATTTTGTGACCTTTGACCTGTTGGTTATAAAATGTCATCACTTCACCATTTTATTTTATCAGCAATTATTTTGACATTTTGATACAATTACCGTGAATTCCTGAGTTATGGACAAAAACTTGTTTTTTGAGGTGACAGTGGCCTTTTGCATTTGGCCACCAAACTTCTGTTCATTTTTGAGACCAAGTGAACATTTATGCCAAATTTGAAGAAAGTCCCTCAAGAATGAAACAGATGTGAGTTCATAATGACCTTATGTAGAATGGTTCAGAAGAATAGGATAGACATCAGGTCCCAGTGACCTTGATCTTGGACCTTTGACCACCTTGTTCCTTCAGGATAAATTAATATTTATGGAAAATTTGAAGAAATTCCCTCAGAAAATTACTGAGATATTGTACTCCCAAGAATCAACGGGAGGTTATGGTATATATTAACTTTGACTTATGAACCCCAAAATCAACCAACGAAACATTTTTTCCATTTGAAAAGATTACAGGCACACATTGGTCACGTTGCGTGTGACACTGTTTCGTTCTGTCCTCTGCATGACGTTATACCTCACTGAGAGCATTTCGCAAGTGAAAGTCATTGCGTGCCTGATTTTTTTAGACTTCCTAATTTATGTCAATATTGGTTGATTCTTGTGCTTCTACTTCTATCATGAAAAAGTAGGCTACATTGCTGAATGGTTTCTCTTTTTTTCTGTCTGTTTTGTATTGCTGTTATTTCCTACTTAGTACTGTAGCCTACAGACATAAAAATACGGTTTGCTGTATTGTCACACAAGGTGATTAGTATGAGACAATTATATTTTACATGAGATGATAAATCCCAGTTCAATTTACTTCCTTCAATTTTTCTCATTAACAAGTATAGTTTTGATACACATCTGCGCACGTGTAATGAGGCATGCCATATCAAAACTGATCTCAGAATCGTGGAAGCTGAGCCAAGGGCAACATGACAAGCACATTTGTTGGTAGCGAGCTATATCCAATTCCCCATCAAAGGATTATCCACAGTGGGCATGCACAATCTCCCCCTTTGCCTGACAAGCTCAAGACATCGTCAATGGAATATGGCCGTACTTAATGAAGTCACAGAAATGGGTATGACTGTGATTTATGGAGAGATAATGCTTCCGCTATATTTCTTATTGATTAACTGTTTAAATTTCTTTTCTGGACTATATTCCACTGTTATAAAAAGTCTGTATTCAAAGGTTGTAAGTATTTATAGGCCAGGAATGTAATAATTCATGCAGAAGGGCAATTTTCAGCTCATTAAGGGTTTATTTTCATTATTTATTTTCCTTCTAAATGTGAAGCTAACTCCCTACACCCTTACCATAGCGCTGCACTAAAAGGTGCAATATGTAGCAATTATTGCTGCTTTTAATGCAACTTTGTACATTTGCAGACCAAAGGGTAATATTGCATAATAGGCTTTTGTTGTTATAACTAATGATTATTAAATTAGATTTTATGAAGCCGGTAGTAGATAGATTAAAAACAGGTGATTGGTTTGAGCCTTTAGTAAATAGACTTACAGATTGTTTATCTCTACTTTAAGACCATAGTAGGAAGAAAACAGCAACACAACCATATATTGATGCCATTGTTAATTTTCTTTAGTATAGTTTGTGTTATCATTAGCTGCACTAAACATCTGTTTTGTATTGGCCAGAAAAGGTCATTATGCCTGGTTTGTTTGCTATATAAAACTGCTTCAGTTTAATAGATCGATAGATAAGCTAATTGAACTAGTCAAATACAGCTCTTATAACTGGTCTGAATCATGAATCATCCAAACAAAGGAAATGTGGAACAGTCCTTTAATATTAAAAAAAAAAAAAGTTGTTCAGTCACAAATTCAAAATCCAAACATTCAAACATTCTTCCTCTAATTAACCTTCCTTGAACACACATTTATTCCCCCTCACAGTGTGCCTTAAGAGCTGCGCAGCAGCAGCTTTGCTGATTTCAGGAGTAAACTTAACTGGGTTCCGATGAGGTTACTACAAGTCTGAGCAGCAGGAGTTAAAAAAAAATTCCTAGAGCCACTACTAAGCTCCCTTTATGCAGCAGGCCAGTCAGACAGGAAATTCTTTAATCAATTTTTCCTGTACTGCCTTGTTTTGTCTGAGGGAGAAGGAGAGGGGGGAAGAGTAATTCATCCAGCAGCTGCTGCAGCACAGAGCTTGAAGTGGAAAAGTGGCCACTACTCTCCTCATTCACACGATGGCGTGTGAAACAGCTGGTATCAGCAGATCATGAAGTATTACATTCTGAATTTCTGCTGTGAATAAAAAAATACTGGCAGATATTGCTGCTGATCTCAACATAAGTTTGTTAAATGAAGAGAATAACATTTTGATTGTTAGAGTAATTAGTAAGTAAGGTGAGTTGGTACTTGTTTGGATTAGCTAGAGGGAAGCTCTAAACTCTACGCTGAGATTGGACCGACCTAGTGGATCATTTTTGATTTTGATTATTCAGTCACTTTTCCTTGGGTACAATGGGGCGGTGGGTTTTTAGTAAAACATCTCAACAGCTATTGGATCGCTTTCCATTCAAATTTGGTTACATAGTCATTTCTAAATGATGAATTATACCTGCAGACAGAATCTGGATTGATTTTTAAGAGTCTGCACAGCATAAAACAAATGAAATGTGATGCCTGCAAATCAGCTCCAAACCACATTTGGAGGTAGTTTAAAATTCACTTTGAATCGAATATTGATGCCTCTTACTTTGAACCCTCAGGTGGCTCAGATCAGATTTTTTGCATCACACGCAATGATGACATCCTTATCAGAGTGACAGAGTGAGCATAATCTTGCCAACCACAAACAGCATGTAGAGTTCAGATTTTGGTGCTGTGCAGTAAGATGTGCTCATAAGGGTCGACAAACACCCCTCGTGACTTTGCATCAGGGCTTTTGCTTCCATGTTTTGACTCAAGTTTTCCCATTGGGCATCCTCTAATTTTATTTGTGTGTGACTGTCTGTCTTTTACATCTCACCACAGTTTGACAACAAGCCCATTATCTGTAAAAAAAAAATATCATTTCACGTGACAGGACAAACCGGACAACAGACACCAATAGACATTGTTCTCTGTCAACCACTTTTCTGAAGTTCTGCACAAGACAATTGCTTTAATAGCTTTCAAATGCAAAACACTAAAAATTGATCTAAAAATTGTGTTTCTTAATTTGATCGATGGTATGAACTGAGAACAAGAAGTGAAATCCAGAGTTTTCTCCTTTTTAACACACATGGAGATCCAGACACTTCTGTTCTCAAACTGCCCAAATCAGCTCATAAGTTGTAACTTATTTAAACATAGTTAACTCAATGTTATAGACTTTCAAGGAAAAAGTCCAGCTGAACTAGGTCATGATTTAACCTGTTACAGACTCACAGATGTCTACTCAGCTTTTACTTTTAAACCCGAGGTTTCCTCAGTTAAACCCAGACTACAGACATTTGTCTCCATAGGATGTCTAATCTACATAAAATCACTCAAAGAGCACTTCCTGTCACTGGGTAGTCCGCCTCTCCTGCAACAGCCGGACTGCTGTGGTTGCAGTTTGGACTGTTTTTTAAATATAACAGACGCAAAGTTATAACTTATAACTTTCAAGTCATACAGTGATAATCAGTCATGTTCTCATACATATGTTTGTGGTGCGGTTCATACAGTTGATGGCTTTGCATGTGCTGAATCTGGTTAGAGATGTCTACACATTTTTAAACTCAATAAGAAGACACAAAGGTTTGAAAGAGCCTTTGGGATGAGCAGGAACGTATAGTAACTTGCAGTTCAAGATATGTCACCTATTTGTAGTGGTTACTATATTCATAACCTGTCAGCTCCTCCCAGGCTCCTGGCCTGGCTGCAACCAGTAAAAGCTTAGCACATTTGCCAGGTTTCTGCTCTGATAAACCTTTTCTTTCAGTTCTTGTAAAAAGACTGAAGAGCAAATGTCCGCTGGAGGTTACGAACACTCTGGAAATATTTTTCAAAATGAAAGCACATCATAGATAATCAACTTAAATTTTCTTTTGGTAATCATACTAACAGAATGGCTGCATGGACTGTGATGGTGGCCATAGTGTCCATCTCTTAGGAACAGACTAAAGTATCTCAATAGACATGTAATTTATGAACAGTGCATTTTTTTTCCCCAGATATTCATGCTGCACAGAGGATGAATCCTCCTAACTTTGGTTCTCTTCTGACTTTTCCTGTTGTGCAAATATGAGGTTAATATTTTTGTCTTTTGGGGCAATGTTTCAACAACTGTTGGATTGAGTGTCACATAATTTGGGCATAGACATTCATTATGTCCACAGGATGAACTGCATAGATTTCTGGTGATCCCTAAACCAACCAACAGTGTCAAATTCAAATTTAATTACCCAGTAAAATACCTTCAATAACTGAACTACTACTGCAGTACAGATGGGCTGCCATGAAATGTTGTACCTTCATGGTTGAATCCTCATTACTTTGGTGATGACCTGACTTTTCCCACCATTAAGTTGACATTTATGTATTTATGTATTGACATTTCTTGACAACTAATGGATGGACTGCTGTCATATTTTATTCAGACACTCATGGTGCTCAGATAAAGAATTTGTATGACTCTGGAGATCCATGAAACTGATTTACTTCCTTCAGCACCAGCAAAGTGTCCCCTATTGAGGGAACTCTTCATTATAAAATGTCACAGATTTGTTGTTTCCAGATAAAATAGCACAGTATTTTCTTTAGTTTTTCTTAGTTTCACGGTGACGTTTACATTTGTGCTGTCACAAAAATTAGCTAAAAAACAATCAGATAGATTGTGACATAATTTGGCCCTCACATTCACAAACCTCTACAGAATGAATTGTAATCATTTTGGTGATCCATTACCTTTTGATCTCCTCCCAATATTGATACTGTGGTTTATGGCCACCTTCAAAACTAACGACATTATGATCAGCCTCAGCCGTTCATTGTTCTGGTGCTAATTAGCTAATTTTGGTCGGCTAGCACACCATCTGAAATAGTAAGCTTGACAAATATTATATCAGCTTTACATCAGCAGCTGAGCCTTTAGTTCAAAGCACCATTGTGCCTAAATACAGCCTCACAGGGCTGTCAGCATGGCTGCAGACTGCTGTTGTTTCTCTGTCAAATGCTCACATCAGCAGTTAATGGTTGGTCTCCTTCCTGAAACACAGCACAGCTCATCAAAGTTCAGAGCACTGAGAAGTGTTTAACTTATCTGGTGATATGGAGGTTGGTGCATAATATCTTGCCCACTCTGTTGCTCTCTGTCTTCTTATGCCTTCATATCATTAACATCGTGCATTACTGAGCACCACCAGTTGTCCTGTACACGACTCAAGTGGCATCACACGTGCAAATGAGCTTTAGTGGTTTCTTGCATTTTAAGTAAATATTTGTTTTTCCAAATTATTAATCTAATAGCTATTTTTAAGGCTCAAGGTTACTTGTCCTTTTACTTATTTCTTATTTTGCTAGTTGTGTTGTGCAAACAAAGGAAAATTACATGTGTGCATGATTAGCTCAGCACGGGTTGTGAGTGTTTCATTTGATAGCATGCCTTAATTGAAATATTGAAAGAAAAGTCTATCTTTTGCATATTAAGGTGTTCGTGTGTGTTTGGAGACTAAAAGATAGTAACGTATTTATGTTACTTCATGAAAAAATGATGATTAGGATTTTGTGACTTTCAGCATTAATTTGAAGGTGTTTATTTTCATATGAGAAGAAATTGTGGCACTTCCAGAAATGGATTGAATGTGAAATAAGGTTGGCTTTTTTTTGGTGGCAAATCCTTCATAATCCATGCCTGTCTTTTAAAGTGTATGAGCAACAGATCTGCAGACAACTGGTCTGGTTCTCATCCATCTACAGGGTTTTATTCTTTTCTTTTTTTCTTACACGTCTGGGGTGCAAATGTCACCTGAAAACCTCAAAGAACTTTCACCTCCCTGGTGATATTTTCATTCCCTGAAACAGATAGGTGACATAGCTTCTGTTTTTGTGGTCAACTGCATTGATGATGCACATGTTTGTGACACAAGTGGGCACTTTCCATTGTCTGCATGGGTAATACTCAAAGTGTGTGATTTTAATGTTTATATCCAAGCAGCTAATGACCTTCTGATTTCTCAGAAAAGTTCCCACAGCGACAGAACCAGCGACATTCTCAGAAATCCACTCAATATAAATATCAGACCGCTATGACTCTGTTGACATATCACTGACTGTGCAGGTACTGTCTATGTGTGGTTCTCTGAGCTGGAGTCACCATCTGAAAAAGAAAATCAGCTGCAATACTGAAATACAAAACACTGCTGTAGCAGCATCTTTAAGGTCAGTTTGAAATTGTCTTTTATTTCAGAGGAGGAGTTAAATTTTATGTCCTCCATGTTTTAATTTATTTTCATATCTTCTCAACATTGTGAGATCAAATGTAAGTTTAATTTTGTGGGACGTCACCACCAGCAGTGGCCTATGATTTCCTACATTGTAATTGTGGCAAGTGCTCCATTACATTAATAGAAAATAATAGCTGAATGTTTTTGCACAATTTTGAAGTAATAATTACAAATATTACTAATTACTAATACTGACTGTATCAAGTTACAGAATATTCAAATAACAACAAATGCAATCATTAAATAAAAGTACAAAGACCATGTTGATTTATTTGCTTTCTAACTTGCATCAAACTCTATGAACATTAAAATTACCTAGCACAATTGCTAATCGTTCCTTTCCTCTAACTAATAATTGTGGGTACATATGAATGAGATGCTTAGCTCTGTGACTCAAAAGTAGCATTAATATTGTGTTCAAGAGTAGCTCTTATCTGACAGCCTTCTGGGTTTTTGAAAGGTTGCCTGGCGTTTATTTTTCAGAAAAGAATACACTGAGCTCCATGACTCAAATGAAACATAATGCATGAGAGACACACACTGAATCTGGACTGAATCACATTTATTCTCTTGGATTTTCTGTTAATGCAGTCTGAGCATTTGTTGCATTTCATGCTAAATACCACTCTCATAGTTTCTGTGGATCTCTACCTCACCATTGTTTAAATTTTCTGGTGCAAAGTAGCAATTGACCTGTCAAACCTGGTATAAGCCTTCTCACATGTGTGCTTCCTCATATTTGGCTGACACTTATCTAAGTGTTTCATCATATCGATGGTCCAAAAGTCAGCAATAACTGCTTAATGACCCAGCGTGCAAACCCATAAATTGATGTCATTGTCATCAATTACTGATTTTGTAAAAGAGAGAAACAACAGAATAGCGTAAAGGGTCCATAACATTTTTGTACCCACTGGTCTCCTTGGCCAGTAGGTCAAAATTTAACTGGCCCCTTGTGTATTTTTACGAGCCCAGCAGCCAAAAAGCAGCAGCATATCATCAATGTTCATGCAGAGACTCATGCATTAACCAAGGTGGCAGAGTCGAATCATGATGCATGTCTGTTTCTTAAAAATGCTGACATTGTCTAAAACACGCTACATTGCTGACTCTGATTGGCCTTCCAGTCAGCCTTACCAATCAACCTGATTGTGTGAAAAATTCACATTCACTATTGTGTACAGTAATATTTATTTTTTTGTGCAGTTATCAGTGTGGCTCAGTAAAATGATCTCTTTGGTTGCACAACTGATTAATGTTTCAAACATACTTCTGCTGACCTGAATCTGTTGACCTTCAACCGCTGTTATGTGAGCTGAAGCAACCTGTGTGCAGGAAGTAATTGATGCTACTTAAATAGCTGCAACAGTTGCCACCGGGCTGCAAAGTCTGCAACAACAAAATACATATACCGGTACATATATATATATATAATTACTTTTGAACTTTTTTATTGGCCTTTAATAAAGTTGTAACCCACATAAGACAATCCACAAATGTAAACATGACTCACAAATATTTGCCTGTCCACAATTTATTTTTTAATTTGTGTTGTGACATATCCCCAAAAATATAGAGCAATTTGCCCTTAATTTTATGCCGTAGTGGAACCATTTTAACATGTAGAACAGGTTTGCACATTTGTGGATCCTTTGTTGTTTAATTTGTCAGCTGGTGTGATATGTATGATATATATGTATACAAAGAACATAAATAAAATAGAAAAAAAATACTCGGGTACAATAAAAAGTCTGTACCTGGATATTGCCTGCCACTGTCAAAGGACTCAGTGAGTGAAGACCGTCTTGTTGTCGAGCTGTAGTTCGCATGTGACTAAGACAGGCTCTCAAGTTCCTGTCAACCAGTTATTATTTTGATTGATTCTGGTGATATTTGTCTTTCCTTTTGATAATACAATACACATTTCCCCCAAAATAGTGAGTTTAGATATCAATCTTTTAACGAGAACAGATCCTACAACATAAACGTTTTTGATTGGAAGTATTGGTATTTCAGTATCGATCCACTAATGCAAATAGGAAACATGAAGGGGTTATAGAATGGACAATTTCTTGACCAGAGCAATTCAGACTGACAGAAGAAACAATAGTTGTACAAAACGATTTGAATTGTATGTTAAAAAGATACCAGCCGCAAATTCTCTCTCAGAGTTTCCACAAGCAGAAACCCTTTCTGCTTTTTAGATTAAGCTTACAACTTTCCTGTTTGTCAAATCTTATAATTGAGGCTGGCTCAGGTGACCTTGAGTCATCCCTTAGTTATGCTTGTATGTTCATAGGCAGCTGATGGACTAAGCTCCTCTCCTGTAACTCTGTATGCATTTATATGACACCATAAACTTTATGCCTTCTCTGTCCTAGTTGTGTTTATTGTTTGTTATCTCTCTATGCAGTCCTCTTTGCTTGCATAGTTTTGTGCTTTTCTTGACAGGTATCCCTGGCCAGGGGAGCTGCATGTGTCTTGTCTGCGACTACTGGCCCCACCAAATTTATTGTCTTTGATCTTTATGCTGTTACTTTCTCTCTTCCTCTCCTCTCACCCCAACTGAGCTTTCTTCCTCTTACAAGGGAGTTTTTTTTCCTTCCTACTGTTGCCAGCGGACTATATAACAAGAAATTGGGGTCATCTTGTGTAAAACAAGATTCAATGTAACACTCTCACAACAAGGTGATAAATTTGAGCAGTAGACTCTGTTGGACTGGTTGAAGCTGTGCCAGAGTGAAATATTGTCACAGCATCTGCGAGAGTGACACAATATCCTACCCCACCTTACCAACAACACAGCAATCGATCCTTTTCAGCTCAACAATTGGCCTTCATTCTCCCTCTTTATTCTGACAGGTACATCTACCACTGCTGCAGGGCTGAACCAACTCCCACTCTAGTTACCAATGCCAAGGATAAAGCCGAGAGGAAAAAAGGGGTTTTTCCATCACTTTTTTAATGCCGGTAATGTCCACATCATTGAGGATTTGTGTACAGAGACCTACCGCTGTACTGTCTTACAGATCAGCTGCACCCATCGATCACTGCTCAGTTGCTGGTATTTAATCCAGAGCAAGAGAGCAGGGATAGCTAATGAATGGAAGTCAGAGGAAAAAGTAGGACAAGGCACTCAGTTGAGGGAAGGAAAGAAAGAAAAAAAAAAAGACAATCTGACACCAAAAGTAGCACTTGTAGTTTCAGGTCGTGCTCTTGGCTTTTATTTCAACAAATAGCACGTACACTAACATTACTTATTAGTTAACCATGGAGCGTGCACATGGCATTGCAGGCATCAGTCTTTTTTTCACAGACACATTTCACAGACACTTTAAAGCTTTTGACATTAGCAGTAGCCTCAATGTCCCAGAGTGCAAAGCAGCCACAAGATAAGTCGTATGATTTCTTAGTTTTCTTTTTCTCTCCTGTTGAAACCAACAGTTGCAGTAAGTTCAATTCAATTCAATTTTATTTATATAGCGCCAAATCACAACATAGGTTATTTCATGGCACTTAACACATTAAAGTCCTTACAGCAAGACTTTACACTATTATACAGAGAAACCCAACAATTCAACAATTCCCACATAAGCTAGGAGGGAAAAAAAAACCTCTTTAAGGGAGAAAAACCTCCAACAGAGGGAAGGAAAAACTCCCTTTTAACAGGAAGAAACCTCCGACAGAACCAGGATCAGGGGTGGGCGGCCATCTGCCTCAACCGGTTGGGGTGAGAGGAGAGCAGAGAGAGAAAAGGACAGCATAGAGATAGAAGAGAAGAACTGTTAGTGGAGACGAGAAGCGCAGAGCCGAGACATGCAGCTCCATGACGGGACATCTGCAAAAGAAAGAAGAGAAACTACGCGAGCGAAGGAACTGAATGGAGACAACAGATAATAAGAAGAAACTATGGGAGAGAAAAGTATGATGAGGTATGAGTCAGTTAAAGAGTAGGAAGAAAGAAAAGAAGCCCAGCATGTAACGAGGTCCCCCAGCAGCCTCGGCCTATAACAGCATAACTAAGGGTTGGTTCAGGTCTACCTGAGCCAGCCCTAACTATAGGCTTTATCAAAAAGGAACGTTTTGAGTCTAATCTTAAAGCTAGAGAGGGTTTCTGCCCCTCCAACACAAACTGGGAGCTGGTTCCACAGGAGAGGAGCCTGAAAACTGAAGGCCCCGCCTCCCATTCTACTTCTGTAAACTCTTGGAACCACAAGTAGACCAGCGTACTGAGAGAGAAGTGCTCTGCTAGGATTATATGGTTCTATAAGATCTCTAAGATATGATGGAGCCTGGTCATGTAGAGATTTGTAAGTCATCAAGAGAATTTTAAATTCTATTCTTGATTTCACAGGAAGCAGTGAAGAGAAGCTAAAACTGGAGAAATATGATCTCTCTTGCTAATCCCGTCAGTCCTCTTGCTGCAGCATTTTGGATCAGCTGCAGGTTTTTAATGAGTAGTTTGGACATTCTAACAACAAGGAATTACAATAATCTAGCCTAGAAGTAACAAATGCATGAATGAGTTTTTCTGCGTCACGCTGAGGAAGGATTTTCCTGATTTTATTAATATTACATAGATGAAAGAAGGCAGTTCTGGAGATTTGATTTATATGGTGTCTAAAAGACAAATCATCATCAAAGATGACTCCAAGGTTCCTCACAGTTTTGCTGGAGGCCAAGACAACGTCATCTAGAGTAACTAAGTGATTACAGAAAGAGTTTTTGAGGTGTTTAGGACCAAGTACAAGAACTTCTGTTTTGTCTGAATTTAGAAGCAGGAAGTTTTATGTATGTTCAGACAGGTTTTACAAGCATTATGGAAAATATAGAAAATTGCTGGCTAGAGCAGAATAATTGAAGAAAACTGTTTGAGAACATAAGTTCTTTTTGCATTTAAATGGTGTGTGAAAAAAGTGTGAAACAGCATGTGTTTACATCAGATTGTTCATGCTTGCATCCGCTGCTTCATTCATCACTTCTTTCAGCTCCCGATGAGTTATCAGCTGACTAGTAACATTGAATTGTATTTATAGTTGTGTTCGTGTGTAGTTCAAACATGTTTTCACACACATTTAACTTGAAACTCTCCTGTAACTTGGAACTAACCACTAACTAAACTAAATCACACTGATGATGTAACATTTTTGTGTGTCCCATGTGAGTTTGTTCTTTTATTTAAAGTCCCATTTTTTCCCACCACACTGTCCCCTTAAACCAAATCAGGGCAGCATTGTAAAAAAAAATTCCCATGCTGTTTGAACCTGTCAGGAAATAAACAATGACTACCTCTTAATGATGAAGGATAATAACCTGCATCGGCCGTGACTTCATCTAATGATCATTTAATGAAAAACAACACAGTGTGCATTTAAAGCACTGTGCAGCCAGAGAAATGAACATCTTAACCTTCAATTACTGTTTCATTTTCCCATTTCATAAGAATCCTCCAGGCTCCTATGAAAACCTCGCTGGACACTTTATTAATGACTCCATGCTGTTTTTTGATCATTCAACAGTGAATTGACTTTTGAACAATATTCCTGAGAGGATTATATCATCCATGACTCGCAATACTTATTATACAGTCAAATTTATGGATGCCTCTGCTTCACCACAGGTTGCCTCAATTACCTTTAAGATACTCTCTGTTTTTTTAATCTTTCTCCAGGCACTTATCTCGTCACCTGTCCTATTACTCCAGAGAGGCAGAGGAACCGCCCGCTTGAACAAAGAGGACATTGTTAAAACCCATACCAGAAACATCCAGCGACATAAAAAGAGGGTTTCTGGCTGGCATCCGGAGAGCATAAAATCTAAGGCGCAACATGAACCAGCTGTGGAGGCTGAGTTAGTGAAGGCTGCTAAGTGCACCTCATGTATGCTTTGAACTTCTCTCTGATGTCACTTTGGAGTTTTGGACACATATAGCAACAGATGTTATTCTGAGTAGAAATAGTTTAAATCGCTGAACCAGAGTGAGCTTTAAAAAGCCATTGTAAAAGCATGTGGAGCTAATTTAATTTAGTATAAAGAACAAGATGGAGCTGTGGTAAAAATATAAATAGAACATAATTAAAATCATTTATTTTTCCTCATTTATTTATGAGCACACAAGCAGGAACATACATACATGTAACCTCAAAACTTTCTTCACAAAGACACAAACTGAACCTTTCTGACATCTGATTGGATGAACACAACACTCACTGAGATAGTGTTCTCTGTAAATTCTCATAAATTACCCACCAAATTATTTTTCTGGCTACATTTGTAATCTCCTGTTTTATGGGACTGTACAGAAATTATTGGTCAGAACTACAGAAAAGTTATAAAACATCCTTTCACTAACATTTCAACATAATAACACATTATTGAATTTGAAAAAAAGCGATATAAAGTACATATACAATTAAGGGTTGATTTTATTTGTTAGATTTCCTGTAATATTAAGCTTGGCATGGTTTATAAAGATGCAAGAAGTGATGCGAGATCCTCGCAGTAAGATAAATCACGAAACAGTTACTTATTTCTCATCATGCAAACTTAAACTCAACGATTATACAATTTTCTACAGACAATCATGGTCTCTGGAGAAAGAATACAAAATCTGCTCGTTGCAGCATCATGAAACCTGGTGCAAAGCTTCATGTTCCCCTCTGGATGAACTACAGTGGCTGATCGTGATCCCCTGACTTTTTATGTAGCTCCATTATCGTGACAAAATTTCTCTTTGTCTTTGGTTTGGGACCGAACATCTACTTCCTCCTAAATCTCAGCTGTATTTTGTGCCTGGGAGGAAAACCAAAAATCGACTCTTTCATTTATGAATTATTACATTTTTGGTGTTTTTCTTTAATCCAAGGTTTTATATTTGTAATAGTGCTAGAAGAGTGAGTATTATTTTCATGACATCAACAAAATGTAAACTGTATGAGCAGGACAGGGTCAGCACATGTGCAGTGGACCACACAAGTAAACTCAAAACCTACAAAACTATTTTCAGGTGAGCAGGCGGCAACTTTGAGTCCAGCCTCCAGTTCTCCTTCTACATGTTGTCGGCGCTTAAGTTGCTGTTGAGGTCGATGGCAGTGGCAAGGAGAGGGAGGGCAACTGCTGCTTTCAAGGACGCACACAGCTTTGTGCTACTGTGTTTGCCTTTTACAATCGTTAAACAATTTCAACTATCTTATCCAAATGTAGCGAAGATTTTAAACAAATGATCAGAAAGTCTGAAAAAGTAAATGCGAATTAATAACCAGTCTTTCATACACAATCTACACAATAAACGCAGTGGGAAAAAAAATTGAGAGCCGACTCTTAAAATCAGACATCAGACCCATGTCAGGAGCATCATGAAGGAGGGTCCACTGACACAGGTTGACCTGTAGAGCTATACCCCTGGTGTGGGTTTAACCCAGGTCACTGTGTTGGTCTGAATGGGATATTTTACACCTTGGTGCTGTGGCTGCTATGGACATACATTGCAGACAGGCTGACAGCAGCTCAGGGTGGGGAAAATACCTGCATGCCAGATCTGGTTACAGCAGTCAGTAGCAGTTACGCGATAAAGGTAATGATTTTATCTTGTGATAGGATGCCTTAAATAAAGCTAAAGGCTGAAATAAAACGGTCTTGAAGAATTCCAGTATTCCTGATTATATAGTCAAATGCGGTCAAACCTGATTGAGGCACTGATCTCACAGACGTGGTTGTTTTAATAATCTACCACTCATTATCATCAGTGTGGAAGCCTCATTAGTAATCTGATATCTTTGCTTGTGGCTCTGCTTTTTGATGTGGCAGCACCTTTATTCCTTTGGTTTAAAGTTTACATAACCGTTTTCTTGGCAATATGTTGCTGCTGTGTTTCATTTAGCGCTGTCTCCGTCACTGGAGGGATTGGAGAGTCTGTCATTGTTTCTGCTCATCACCGCAGGCGAGAGGTGTGTTTGTTGGCAGGGATCTGCTTCTGCTGCACTGCCAGTGGTGGTGGTGGTGGTGGTGGTGGGGGGTGTCTCACACAAAGATGTTCTGTATTGTGTTCTAAGAGCGAGGGAGTGAGGGTGTGAGTAATCCAGTACCGGGGTGAGTAATAGCTTGAATAATATGGTGTGTTCCCTGAAGCGATGGAGGAGGTCCAGGTGGTTGTCAGGAAGCTCACACGCAACAGACCAGAGAAGGATGCTAGACTTTAGGTGAGGCCAGACTGATGGAGTCATCTGTGATCTCGCTGACGTTGAGGGTGGCTGCATACATGGTACTGATGTATCAAGACGTGTTCATATGAAGTATTCATAGAGCAGGTTTATTTAAAACCGATTTACCTTCAGTTTGAGTCATTAGGTGAGAATAATGTCAATCAAAGCCCCAGTTGCCCCAAATAACCACACTTCCTCTTCCAAGCTCCAAAAAGTGGTTAGTCATCAAATAAATACACTGGGTTTACAGAAGAAGGTCAAATATGAAAAAAAAACACATTTTAATACGCTGTAGTTAGATGCAAACTCTTTCAGACCAATACCTATAAAACAACTTGTTGGATAAACACATCTTATTCCCAAAACATACCATAGGTTTTAAAATTATATTTCTGATTGTTTGTTGTCCATGTACCTGATAATGGTGTATAGTATGAATTAACTACAGTAAATAGCCCTGAAACATGCAAAAAGAGCATAATCGTAAGACCAAAACTTCATCCACCATTCTAAAATGAGCTGGAATTGGATTTGACTGCCTCACTAAAATCTGCATCCTGGCAGACATCATAATAAAGAAGTGTCTTTATAATACAAATGTCTGCACCACATTTGTTGAAAAGCCCTGCGTCCTCCCTAACTGGAAACCAAGTCCACCAGTGGCTGGTTCAATGAGTTTTGAATTTAGCCTCAAACCTTTTTTATTCACCTGTTGTACTTGTTTACTTTAATTACAATAATCCAGCAATCGGTTTTAGATCAATCAGAGAAGACTTGAGTCAAAGACAGGTTGATGTTCAGGGAATTTTGAAATTGTGTCTAAATGAGTTTAAGTCAAAAAATTTAAACGAAACAGTGCATTTTAGTATTCTTCACACGGTTGTTTTACTGTTGTTGGTCAGTCAGCTGGGATATGTTGAACAAAGGAACAAAGGCCTGTGGTTTTAAGAGAGATTAAAATGTGGCAGGATAGGGAAAATGTACATTTGCCTAAATGTAACATTATTTGCTTTAATTGTGATCAGAATTCAGTAAGAACAATAATTATTTTGAAATTTAATTATTTGTAATATTGCAAAGTAAAATATCTTAAGCAGCCTGAGACACTAGGCAGTGAGAGGACGTGTCAAAACATACACAATGTGTGGGAGGTAAAGCACCTACAAGACAGAGTCAAAACACACAAGAGAAAATTAAGTAAATAAACTAAGATGACCTAACATGAGACAAATGTGCATTTAGACCGAAGTCACATTGACAAGTATCTCGCCACACGTTTCTTCTTTGTATGTTAAATGATTCTTAACAAATGGGAGTGAAATGTGAAGTGGCTCACTGTCACCAGTCAGGATATACAGTACTGTATGTAGTAAATGTGTCCTCTATAAGAACAAATAAATTACACTGTGGGTGTGACTGATACAGACGGTTCTCAGAGCACAGACTTCCCACCCAATCGTCTCTTCTCAACCACACAACGAACCGCTGACCGACATGACTGATGCTCTTTGTTTTGTTTCTTCCACACACCCACAATCAAACATACACACACGCAATCATACAAACTTGTGATGACAGCAGAAGAAGCAACCACATATTTTTATGAGGCCAATGGGTCACGGTCCTCATGCTAAAAGTACAATGGCAGTAATCTAAATTCCTATAGATATGAGAAGCCATCTCAGTGCTGGCATATATTCATAAATATTAATCCAACAATCACAAGACACTTGCTAGCCTAGGAAAAAATAATAAAGGTAATGTGATGCCTTCATGGATGTCCTTGTAAACATACAAAACAACACACAAGGAATAGCAGAAAAATCTACCCACACCTTCATTTTACCTTTTTATGTCCACTCTGTCTCAAAGACTAACAGCTAATATGACAAGATCACTTCCCACTCACCATGCAACTGAAAACAAAAATGGAAAAGCTGACTGGTCTGTTCAACAAACCTCCGCTCACATTTCCAGGAAGAACTCAACCACCTCAACCTCTGACCTCGACCCTGTAACCTGTGCAGTTCCAGTCAGGTCGCAGCGTTCACACCTCACAGGTTCATGTGTTCATGTCATGACACCAAACTTGCTGCATCTGTGTCAGATTCAGGCGGATCTTATGAGGATGGCTGATTTAAGTGTCTGGGTCAGATATTTTCCACCAGTTTGAAAATTGAGTGTTCAAGGATGCTTCAGCAAGAAGAATCAATGCTTCCTTTCATGCTGTGACTCTCAATGAATTGACTCGTGTCAACACACCACTGTTACTAGTTGTACAAATCCAGGTATGGTAACATTATACATTTCTTCGCTCAATGTTCTGATGAGTAAATGTAATTAGGTGGCTGTCACTTTATGGTGACTGGGCTGACTGGCAGGCTGATTGAATACATCCCAACTGACTCAGCAGGTGGAGCTGCCCTCTGATGTAGGTGGCAGGTGTCACTTGGCGATCAGTGCTTTCATGAATGAATGAATGACAGGTGGTATTTTACATCAACATTTTAGGCGTTTGGCCAAAACTCGCAGCAGGGTTCCCACGCTTCTGGAAAAGCCATTATTGCAGAGCAATATTTTCTGACATTGAATGTAAATATGTAAAAACATTTAGTTTTTACTGAAATTTAGTCCTTAGATTCATCAGTATTCTCTGCTATCTGTGCCTACGGCAGAGAAGCTCATTTGCATTGTTATCTCATCATTAGAGGTTTACATGTATCCTAATGACTACCTGACCTGGGGTACAGTACCATTCAAAGGTTTGGACACGCCAACTCATTCAGGTGCTTATAGTGCACTGCATGATTGCATACTTGACTGTGAACACACTTATGCACTCAAAATAGTGTGTTCATACATGCATTGGGAATACAGCACCAAAGCCCACAGGTAATGCGGGTTTATTGCAATGCTTTGTGAAAAACAGCAGTAAAAGACAGTATAGCTTCCTAGTGAACATGAATAAGTCATTATTTTTAAAGAAATTACCATACAACTCAAAACATAATGTCTTAGTAAAAGTGACAACTGACATTGATCTTCTTTGACTCAACTCTGCATTATATCCATCCTCCCTGCATTTACTGGTAAAAAGGATCAATGCTGAACTCTGCTCATCATCAGCTGTTGTTTGGGAGGACCACACAGTTTACAGGAAGCTCCTATGGGAGATCCAATCTCACAGATTTTCTCCCAGGGCAGAGCACTTGGATATCAATGTGATTTTAAAAAAGGGATGTTTTCCTATACATGTCTTTAAATTCAATTCTAGCCTTACCACTGATAGCTCTTAATGCTGTGTCTTTGGAATCAGATTATAAATGAGAGTGGATTCAATCATATCAGTGCTTCTGGATAATAAAACAGTGTTTCAATCCTGAAATACTGTGTACACACATGTGACTATCACTCAAAACAACTTTCCAAATCTCTTTTTTTCTGTGACCACACATACTTAATCTTATGTATACACAGCATTCTCAAGTCTTCTCCTTATATAATAACCTGCTAGTGTGATAAAAGGTATGTCAATAACTGCTTCTGCTAGGGTTAGGCAGTTGTAAACAACAACCTGTAATTAGTTTGATTTAATGCAGTTATATAACAGTAAAGGAATGCATCCAGTGTTATGAGAATGTTCTATATCATATAGAGGCCTCTTAGCATTTTTGCATTTTCCAATACAATGTATTTGTAGGTCTTATTATTGCAGATTGTTAACCATTGTCATTCCTTTTGACGTCACCCAGAGCTATTTTTATGAAATTTACATTGACAGATTGATAGCACTTTCATGTTAGAGTAAGCTGACCATGGACATGAACACTTTTAATTGGCCTTAACTCTCAGCAAGAAAATAAATTAGCATAATGTGCTCTGGGTGCACCCAGAGGCATTCTTTTAGCAGTGTGTATGCAGTATGTCCTGGGCCACATGGAAGACTGCCTACTCAACTGACATCCTCAATTTATAATCAATAAAAATATCTCTGTGCTATGTTCCTGTGTTCATACTGTATCTGCTTCCACGTGTTAACATCACGTTACAACAGCTTCAAGTGTTGTTGTTTTTTGTCTGCAAGTTCTCACAGCTGAAGATTTCTGCCTGCTCTTACTTTATATTGTTTTTGTTACCAGAAAAACATCCAGCCTTAACGACAGCCTCCTCTGGTTTTAGCTCATAGACTGTATATAAAAGTGGACGTTGCTTCCAGCTCTAAAAAATTAGGCCGACGCGGAAGTGCCACTTGAGGTTGGCTCCAAAAATCCTCTGGCTCCATAGACTCCAATTCAACTTGTCTCATAAAATTCTCAGTCAATAAAATGTCTCCATGAGTTATCTCAGTTTTGCTACCTAATGTGGCTCCTTCTTATTAGTTTTCTGGCTGTCCATTTGAAAATAATCCCATCATTAATTATAAAATAAGCTTAAAAAAAAGCCGTGTTTTGGGGGGGTGTGTCTGTTTGATTGACAGGCCTGTGGTGCAGTCAGGTTATGGCTATCGGTGAGCAAGACGTAGTATCTCCGGGTTTCCAATCAGATCGAGTCAAATCCCCGGCTCACTGTCCCGCAGCTCACCAAAATATGCTCAAACTGCTCTGTACTAGCAAAATGTAAATAAGAGCTTTCTTTTTCTGAAGTGGGCCTGACTGAGCTACCGTACTTATAGCTCAGATGCATGCCATTGTCAAGAATATGAGAACATTGTACCTAGTAAAGTTTTAGTGAGGTCAAGGCTCACACAAGAGATTTCAAAATAATCTGAGTTATCACAAGATGATTAACAGGATAGAATTAAAAATGATAGAATTATTGTGCACAAAATAGTTTTTGTAATTTTATTATTTTTCCTTCGAAAATGATTTGAATAAAAAAATTTAAAAAAATAATTTGTTCACAGCCCGTTTCACACAACCTGTTCAAGGTAAAAATGTTGCCATTAGTCCACCTTTGCATTCTGGGGATGAATGAGGGTCATTGCACCTCAACCATGTGGAGGCATCGCACTGCTTTGCCGATGTCTGTGTGTTCGGGAATACCAGCATGGAGAGACACATACGAACGAGACTGTTTCTGCTGTAATTCCAACTACACTCATGAAAACGTATTTATGGGAATCATACTCTCACAACTTCACGGAAAATGAACTGTGGCTCCTGATGCAGACATGGAAAATCACAGCACCATTTATGGGTTGTGGTGAAGTGAGAAACTGGCTGCAGAGTAGCAAGCCCTCAGTACGGTCTGATGTTATCTGAGATTCTGAGATTCTTTCTTCTGACCCAGCAAGATAGCCTTCTGTTAATCTGATTTGACCCATTTGGAGGTTTAGAAAGGAGGACGGAACAGTAAACAATCTGATGACAGATTTTAAAACATAACACTACTCAGGATCATTTACACCTGACAGACTGAGTCAATCCGAGGATTTATTGCGAGGAGGTTACTAAACCTCTATTTTTGTTTTTGACTAATCTGTTGTATGCAATGTGATATGTGAGGCAGATTCCTGTTTGATAGCACTTATGACTGAGAGAAAAACTAAATAAAAGCACAGGCCTTCCTTTCAAATAGAACCTACGTGTGCTCTCAGTCAGGGTATTATGGACAAATGCATCTAAAGGTGTTTGATAATCATCTGGTATGTAAGCTATATAGTCTTGGCAGGCCGTGTACTCAGAGTCTTTCTGCTGTCCACTGCACTTTACATCAGCCAGCACCAGCATCCAAAGAATGATTACTTACTACCGCAGACCCACAACGTAAAAACCCAGTGAAAGTTCAGCATCACGGACATCCAAGTAGAACTCCGTTTTGATCTCCAAATCCCTGGGCCTCTTCAAGAGGAAATGAAAGAAAGTTGAATTTCCCCCTGACACAAAAAGCAATATATGGAGGATAAATAACATTTCACTGATCATCACACACTTGTAAACATGTGTTTCACATTTTCTTTCCACTGGAAATCGCAGCTCTTTCTGCTGCGTACAAAGGCTAGATTGTTTGCTTCAAGACTTCAGGCTGTTAGCTGAGTTTTCTTTTTAAACATAAGTCATTATAGTAAGTATAACCTTTTTTTGGTCTGTTCTATGAAACTGTTCCTCCTTTAGAGGCCTTTGGTCTCCAAAGATTCTTCAAACAAATCCAAACGTGATTAAAGCTGCTAAATTAAAGCGAGACATGCAGTCATTACTTTTACATTAATGTTCCTTATGGTTTATTCAGACTTTTTAAGATTTGATGGGGGCCTCAATATCTAACCAAGGATGGATTAAGAAGAGCTAATACCTGATTACAAATGATGCCTCATTCATTTCAATAAATCACAATCAATAAATAAATCTGTAGCGCATTTTTTGGAAGCTCCTACAGTTTTTTGGCCCGTAGAGGAAATGGATAATCCCAGACTGTAACTTTATTCATTCAGAGTTGTTCCATAGTAAAAGTGATACAGAAATCTTGCTGGGTCTGAGCAAAGTATGATCGCTGTCTTAAAATACAGAGTATTAATATAGGATTAAGGAAAATTTAGCAAGGTACTATTCAGATATAGACATGTTAAATGTGCACCGCAATAAGAATGCATGAAAGGGGTTTATGAAACTTGCTTACATTTTTCTCTGAATTGCCTCAGCTGACATTTAGGATATTGTTAAAATGTCTGTAAGATAATTTTGCTATCTGGGATACGAGCAAAACTCCTGATTGTACTGAATCCTGATTGTACTGACTCGAACAAAGGTATCTTACTGTTGATGAATGCATCTTTTATTTGATAAGAAATACATGTCGTGTTCCAGTAGCACATGCAAAAAGAGTCAGTTGCTATAGCTAGGCAGCAATAAGGTTGGCTAACACTAGATAGCCAACATAAACTAGCAGCAAAATTCCTTCATTTATGGACTTACTATGAATCTAATGAATTCATCTTTTGTAAGAACTACATGCAGTGTCACAGTATCTCAAGAGTCTCATTTTAGTTAAACGGCAGTATCTAAAGGTCTATGTAGCTAACAGGTTTTGCTCACTCTAAACCCCTGAGTGTAATGACTTTACCAAAGCTGCATCTTGTTGTTTATGAATTCAACTTTTTTGTAAATTAACTAGCGTATTATTCATACTTTCAAAAGTTAACATTGTCACCCTTCAAACCAATGAATTACACTTAACTTAACATAAAATTTTGACTTTGTATAAAGTATGCAATCTTTAAATCAGGTATTTGGAGCCATTGTTTACGACATTGGAATAATTTGTGATAGGATTTTCAGATTATTCAGACAGCTCTGTGGTTGTGTACACGATAAAGTCATTACAGAAAAGGTGGTGATTTATTGAAAACATTGTGCATATCATATACATTTATTAATCCGTGTAGAACATCTAGGATTTGAAGGTATGCCAAATAAAGCACAGGACTCGTTTATTGTGTAAATACTAAACATTTGGAGAACAGTAATGTTAATGTTCTGGGGTTTAGCTCAACAATTAATCAACACAGTTTGTTTTTTTGCAGGCCCAGGCAGGGATGTGAAGTGCCTCTGTCTATGAAATAGAAATAAATCACAAGATTCTAATTCACAAATTAATATAAACACATTTTTACTGTCGAAAATATCCTGTTGTTGAAATAAAATATTGTGGTAGAGAACACATAAATTCATGTTTTGCATGTCTTATTCAAAAACGTTTATTCTTGCTAGAACTTGCAAAACAGGAAGGATTGCCAACTGGAGCTATGTTTTTGACTGACCTAAAAAATATTGTCCAACTGCAAAGGTCTTCTGGAAATTTATTCTAAAACAGTAGACTATAATCCTGTGCATTTTTCAGTGCATTGTTTTCTATTACCAACCATGATAACCAAGAGAATTTTCCATTTCAAATGCAGCCAGTGACTTTGCCTATTGGAAAAATAAACTTTCACCTCTGGAAACCTGATAGCATAAACTTGCCCACTTGACAAGCCTTGTATTGTAGATAATACAACTGCTGTTTATGAGATAAAGAGTGTTAAAAGTAGACTTTGACTTTTGCAAGTTTACACAGACTCTTTCAGGTCAGAATTTGTTGTGTGTAAAACATCCCTAAAGGGAAACATTTCCATCAAATAGATGAAAGGAAATCCCCGAGACAAAGTGAAATTTATCTGAGAAAAAAGCACACTGAGCTGACAGCTCCTGTCGGTAGAGTGTGAGTGATGACTGAAAAAGCTCCTGGGTGTGTCAGGATGAGCATAACAGAGTGTATTTTGACATAAACATAATGTTCAGGTTTTGATGGAGGTGTGCTGTGAACCTGATTGATCTCTAGTCTTGCGAAGTTGACCCCTCTGCAGATCAAGTTTGGTATTGAGCTTGTTGTGTACAAAGGATCTAAATGTCTCAAATCCATGGAGTTTGCAGTGCCTTCTAGCAACAAACCCTGTGATAAAACTTGATGCATTTAAACATTAAAAGACAAAGAGAAGCCTTTGCATGCCTGCGTGTTGTTACCAGAGACAATCTTTCTATTCTCTCTACTCTGTGTGGGGCTGTGTGGTCCTTTTACCATGCATGAAACATGAATAAATAAATCCATTGCCCACACTGACCCATCAGCACTGAAAGCAGAACTTGAACAAGCTCCAGTGTTGTGCTCCATGAAACACGCTGTAGGCCTTAAATCACATTCACATCCATGTTTGTTAAAGCACATGTCGACCATTTTCTCAAATCTGTCCTTCCCTGGCAAAGCCACCAATTTTCTGGACGTTTAGACTGGCGATTATCAACGCACAATCAGTCCATAAATAACCTCAAAGCAGCAAGGGCACAGGACAAGGCAACAACACTGATGCATACTGGATGCAATCAGAATAATATTTCTATGAATTCATAGAAATAATCATAATTTTAGAAATTCGTTTATTTGCTTTCTTGCTCAGAGTGCAAAAAGAAAATTGATTCCACTCTGATTTCTGTAAGTTAAATATGAAGCTACAAAGCAGTCACCTAGCTTTGTGTATCATAAAAAAAGTTATCATGCAATATTTGTTATCTAAATTTGTGCAATCGATCTCTAACGATAAGCAAGAAAGGGAGTGAATGTATTTGCCAAATTATTTAAATCATCAATGTGTAAATTAGTTAGTGTAACAGCTAATTTGCTCATAAATTAAAACAACTAAATGAAGATATACAGCGCATCCGGAAAGTATTCACAGCGCTTCACTTTTTACACATTTTGTTATGTTACAGCCTTATTCCAAAATGGATTAAATTCATTTTTTTCCTCAAAATTCTACACGCAATATCCCATAATGACAAAGTGAAAATAGTTTGTTTAAAATTTTTGCAAATCTATTAAAAATAAAGAACGAAAATATCACACGTACATAAGTATTCACAGCCTTTGCTCAATACTTTGTTGAAGCACCTTTGGCAGAAATTACAGCCTCAAGTCTTTTTGAGTATGATGCTATAAGCTTGGCACACCTATTCTTGGGCAGTTTCTCCCATTCTTCTTTGCAGGACCTCTCAAGCTCCATCAGGTTGGATGGGGAGCGTCGGTGCACAGCCATTTTCAGATCTCTCCAGAGATGTTCAATCGGGTTCAAGTCTGGGCTCTGCCTGGGCCTCTCAAAGACATTCACATAGTTGTCCCGAAGCCATTCCTTTGTTATCTTGGCTGTGTGCTTCGGGTCATTGTCCTGTTGGAAGATGAACCTTCGCCCCAGTCTGAGGTCCAGAGCGCTCTGGAGAAGGTTTTCATCAAGGATGTCGCTGTACATTGCTGCATTCATCTTTCCCTCCATCCTGACTAGTCTCCCAGTTCCTGCCGCTGAAAAACATCCCCACAGCATGATGCTGCCACCACCATGCTTCACCGTAGAGATGGTATTGGCCAGGTGATGAGCGGTACCTGGTTTCCTCCAAACATGACGCTTGGCATTCAGGCCAAAGAGTTCAATCTTTGTTTCATCAGACCAGAGAATTTAGTTTCTCATGGTCTGACAGTCCTTCAGGTGCCTTTTGGTAAACTCCAGGTGGGCTGTCATGTGCCTTTTACTGAGGAGTGGCTTCTATCTGGCCACTCGACCATACAGGCCTGCTTGGTGGAGTGCTGCAGAGATGGTTGTCCTTCTGGAAGGTTCTCCTCTCTTCACAGAGCAACGTTGGAGCTCTGTCAGAGTGACCATCGGGTTCTTGGTAATCTCCCTGACTAAGGCCCTTCTCCCCCGATCGCTCAGTTTGGCCGGGCGGCCGACTCTAGGAAGAGTCCTGGTGGTTCAAACTTCTTCCATTTACGGATGATGGAGGCCACTGTGCTCATTGGGACCTTCAATGCTGCAGAAATTTTTCTGTACCCTTCCCCAGATCTGTGCCTCGATACAATCCTGTCTCGGAGGTCTACAGACAATTCTTTGGACTTCATGGCTTGGTTTGTGCTCTGACATGCACTGTCAACTGTGGGACCTTATATAGACGGTGTGTGTCTTTCCAAATCATGTCCAATCAACTGAATTTACCACAGGTGGACTCCAATCAAGTTGTAGGAACATCTCAAGGATGATCAGTGGAAACAGGATGTATATGAGCTCAATTTTGAGTGTAATGGCAAAGGCTGTGAATACTTATGTACGTGATTTTTTTCGTTTTTGATTTTTAATAGATTTGCAAAAATTAAAAAAAAAAAAAATTATTTCATGTCATTATGGGGTATTGTGTGTAGAATTTTGAGGGAAAAAATGAATTTCATCCATTTTGGAATAAATATACAATATACATATAACAAAATGTGGAAAAAGTGAAGCGCTGTGATTACTTTCCGGATGCACTGTACCTTTGTAATGGTGTTAAAAGTGCAAGTTCAATCAGGAAGGCCCATCTTAACATTTCATTCTTCCTCAGTTCACTCGCTCCTCTAACCTGACATGGGCTTTTTAATCTGATGACATCAAATTGGGGACTAATCGCCAAAGATTCTCACATTCCTAATGTTTCCTTCCGTTCCTCTTCTGCTATCTCAGCTCATTGTCACATTAACCAACGTACAGCATTAGGTGTCACTTCTGCATTGTCATTGTGGTAAAAGAGAACCTGGTGTGTCTGACTCAGACCAGTCAGGGAAGTTTCTGCTTCCAACCAGTTTATCTGATCCTTCACGCTGAGCCTCTTCTGCCATGCGGTAGCTCAGATTATAAAGCTCCAGGCCGTTTGTTGCTGTCAGGGTGTGTTTGGACAGTTTCTTAATGGAGGGAGATGAGTGTCAAAGGATGCGGTGGTGACAGATCCCTGATAGGAGGCTCAGCTGTCTGCATCCTCCATCCGGGCAAAACCTCTTTCAATGGCAAACATTAACTGCTGAGAGAGACGCTTCTGTAACAGTGGGGAGAAGGTCCTGTTGTGTTTCTGTCTTGGCTGGTTCTCAGGTTGATTATTTTGCTGTTGAAAAGAGAGTTACACTGCGGGGTGCTTCTGAAACATCTCCAAAAAAATTTGTGATGCAACAGCAGCTGGTAAGTGCGTGACAATTTACAATCAACCTCAGCTGCTTTATTTGTGCATTCATTAACACTTTGGTTCAGCAGACACATCCAACTCTCAAATATACAACCATTGTTCTAATTTGTTTGGATGAAAGAGAAAACTAAATAACAGCAGGCTTTATTTAAGTGGTGTGAACTTTTAAAATGGTCCCAGTGCAGTCAACTGTTATGAGTTTTTAGTGTTCTCAACAAAGATAATATTTGTTAACTCAAACCACAATCAAAAGAGCAAACTCTTTGAGTCAAATTTTCAATCTTCAGTTGTATTTTGATAGTCACGGCACTGACAGATTATTTACATAATGGTTTTTGTGGATAAACAGCACTTAACACTGAAGCCACTTAAATTGGTGTTATACAGTACATGTTCCAAAATAACTTAGTTTATTATGGTGGGACTAACGCTAAGGTAATGTGCAATTGCAATTCTTTCTGAAATTGCAAGTATAAAGATAAATAAGGTCATTTTGTCATCCGAACATATCCACGTGTTCATACAGACCCTAATTTGTTCAATTAAAGAAATGTGGAATAGCATAGATTGTCTGCAGAACAAGTGCACCAGGTATGAAACCACTAAAGTAAACTGGATGCTTTTTTGTGCTGTAGTGGTGTACACTCTATTTTCCCTCTTTGACTTTGTTCAACCAAGCGCAATAAACTAAGTAGCTATTTTTTTGTTGTTATCTCCAGACACGGATGTGGAAACTGTAGGCTTTATTTTCATGATGTGCTGTTTTTTGCACTGGGAGTACATATACGTGTGGCTGACGTTTTTGGTAATTTGGTAAACACAAACACAGGTGCATCTGTGGCGCAGCATGGCACAATGGTAGAGTAGTAACAATAGATAATTAGAAGGTTTGTCACAGCTGACTTCAATCATGACCAATCAAATCATTCCCTTTGAAACCGCTGTGGTGCAGCAAATTTTCAGTTTTGTAATAGCTGAAGAATGGAGCAGACCCGCACCACCATCCAAACTTTATGCAGCAGAAAACTGACAGTTGTCAGGGAGGCCCAGCTTAATTTTTATATGATTACTGGATCAGAAGGTTACATAATTTTTGTTTTGTTTTAATCAGGTATGTAGGTAGGTAGGTATTTACTTTATTAATCCCCGAGGGGAAATTTTTTGAATGTAATTGTAAATGGATAAAAATGCATAGAACATCCGCCAAACCTGGGATTTTGGATAGGAACTGATTATGTGCGCTCTTGCCCACTAAAGCTATGAAAATAGTCCTCAGTCGACTGCTTTGCACTTAGATCTGGTTTGAGCAGGCGATAAAATCAATGTGAATAGTGTTTCGATTAATTCCCACATCCCACCTAATTCCTCTTAAAATGCTATTTCCCATTTGCCAATCATTCCTAGTTGGGATTATTTTTTTTCTAAGTGGGCGAGTAATGTAGCCTGGTGCGAACCAGACCCAATTTCATCTTTGTAACCATGAGTCTGGACACACTCCGTAGGGAAGCGTTTGCAGTCGTTCCATCCTACTTGCCGTAGACCTTGGCTTAATTTTAACCAATCAGCATGCACCGAAACCGGCCAAAATTCTTCCGACAGCCCATGTCCACCAAAGCGTTTTTTCCTGAGTATGGCATATAATTATCGTTGACGAAGTGCTGAGGGTTTATTCTGCACTGAGCGCTGAACGTTCTGCGATTTTTTTTTTTCTGGTCAGCAAGAGCGGTCGTCACTGTCACCAGTCATCCAATCACAGTGAAGGAGGGGCGGGACAAACGCAGTTAAAGGCCGAGACTGGTCGCCGATTGGTCCGGCCGAGCAAACGTTAATACAAGCCGAGTTCCAAGACTGTATTCACGGTGAAGAAAACTGAAGCTGTGAGGGACAGATAGTGCAGCCAGGCAAGTAGTTAATAGTGAGAGTTCACCTTCAGACAGAACAAAGGCTAGCTTGTTCCCGGTTTCCAATCTTATTGCAAAGTTAGGCTAACTAAGCTGCATGTTTAGCACATTGCCATGATTGGCATCAATCCTTTTGTCTAATTTGGAAAGGAGGCAATTAAGCAAAATGTTTTCCAAAATGTTTGAGCTATCAGTTTATATGTAAATCAGTGAACAATAAAGATGCAAAATCAAAGTTTTTGGTTGCAGGTCTTACACAGATCTTTATTAGTCTTTACTTACATAAAGCTCGTGGCAACCAAGTTGCCCCTTTCTCTTTTGTTTCCCTCTCAATAACAAAACCATCTGTTACACACATTCAAAAAACTTTTTTGTCTCCCTTCCCCTACTTGCTTTTTCCATCAATTACACTCACTTGATTTTTACCATCTATCTATCTATCTATCTATCTATCGGCAAGATTTCACACCAACCTAACCAACCCGATGGAGTTACACATTTTGCGTCTCTTTCAGTTCCAAAACACAGTTTTAACTATCTTGTCTCTGTTCTCTTCAGCCTTCAACAACATTCTCTTCACATCATCAACCAGTGTTTAATATGTTTCACTGTCCTGCCCTTCCGGACAAGTGCATACATCCTGTCGCTTCTACTGGTGCGAGCATTGTCCAAATAAAGCTCCATGCAAGATGCTACACTGTAAAGTGATCCATTTCATTCTGAATTGTCAGCTTCTTAAAAAACCAACATGGCTCAATTCAAAATTTTGTGTTTCAAACAAAACTCATCATCTCTTTTCTGATATGATTTCAACATTGTTTGTCCGTGCTTGGCTTCGTAGCGAGAAACTGACACCTTATCTGGACCTAAACTAATGCCTCAGCAGTAAATAAAATAAAATGATCCAGCTTCCAACATCTGTCATTTAAGGAATGTATAAAAATAAGACATGTCTTTTGATTAATCTAAAAATCAGACCTTTACGGAGAAATTTGTAGTTTTGCGTGATATAGCTCACCACTTGGGGATTCTCTTTTTTTCCTTCTTCTATGAAACATGCTCAAAATGTGAGACAACTTGCCCTAAGAAGCTAAAACTGCTGCTATATCATACTTAAAAAATAAAACAATAAATTTTAGAATATAAAAATGTAAAACTTTCATTAGCCCCCCAAAACAGGTTTAAAATAATGCTTAAATATCAAATTAATAGTAAACAGAATTTGATGCATCATCTTCAAGAAATCAACAAACTCTTAACATAAAATGTGGGTCTGTTTCTCGTTGTGCTCCCTTTCAGAGCCGGTGAAAGCCGTGCATGTCTCTCCCAAAGACGTGGGAGTGCACTCGGATGGAGGGGTAAGGTAAATAGCTGCCGAGGAGGACAGTAACTCAAAACACTGTAGTAATACTATGCACATACACACATAAATACAAGTCCCACGCTTCTGTTTTAGTACACAAAACCAAATGTCCTTCCAGGAGTCCATTTTCTCAAGACACCTCACTTCACACCATTGTCTCTTTTCTCTTCCCCAAAGAACACAGAGATTTCTTGTCCTTTTTGGTTTTGTGTGATGTGGATGAGAAGAGTGACGATGACGATAATGACGATGATGATGTCGTCGACAAAGATGAGGAGCTGGATGAAAGGGAAGTTGTGCTGGGGCTGGGGCTTGTGCTATTGCACGGCGAGCTGGGGGCAGACTGAGAAGAACGCTGTGGGCAGTTCTCGTCTGCTTCCTCCATGTGTATGATGGCGGAGGTGGAGGAAGGGCGACGCTTAGAGCGGGTGTCGCTTGTGGGTGTGTTGGGGGCGGAGGGCTCGCTGAGGGGCCGGAGGACGGAAATGGCACTGCGGAGGCAGTTGAGCCACTGCTGCTTGTGGAAGATATCGTTGACCTGCAGCGTGTGGGACTGCGCCTGGCTCGGATCTTGGGAACGCACCCGGAAAATGTTCTTGGCTGTGGCGGAAGAAGGAAAAGTGAGATTAGGGATTAAAAATGAGGGAAACCATCTCTTATGCAGTTACAACAATCTTTTGACACCAGCCTTACCTTTGTCAGCATTGCTGAAGGCACCTCTGAAGGAGCCTCCCATTCTGACATCTCCATCCTGCAGGTCCTCCAGCACCAGATCCTGCACTGGAATTGGTTGCCGGTAAACCTGGAAGCACTGGCGCTCATTTCTGGTGACAGGACGGGTCAAGACCAGCAGCTCAGTGAACAGGAACACATGCAGCTTCTGCAAAGAAACAAACAACAGAAAAATATTAAA
This sequence comes from Embiotoca jacksoni, assembly GCF_022577435.1. Lineage (NCBI taxonomy): Eukaryota > Metazoa > Chordata > Actinopteri > Embiotocidae > Embiotoca > Embiotoca jacksoni. Next base: position 3,351,907 of record NW_027185352.1, on the reverse strand, counting down.
ACCAGACCTCTGATATCTTACATAACTACCAACAGTTTTCTAGAGGATTTTTACTGTCATCAAAGTTTATATATATATATATGTATATATGTATATATATATATATATATATGTAACTTTTTACATTGGTTGCACTGGTGTGCCTAACTGATTGTAGATGGATTTCAGATGGACTTATGACTCTTAACTACCTTATGATTTACTTCAATCAAAAGCAGATTTTTTTATTGAGAGATTTTTTGTTGTTGTTAAAAGGCAATGTCTGCACACCTAGACCTGATGCGACCAATTACATTTTTTAGTCGCACTTGACATTTCTGTTAGCATGTACTGATCATACTTGGTTGCATTGTGGAAATCTTTACTGGTTTGGTTAAATTGTATTTTGCTAGCCAGATCAGTGAGGCTGGCAGGTATAGTCTGCCTTATATGGGATGCGAGCACTGTGTTGATGTGTGTGGAGAGAGCTAAAGGGGGATGTTGTTAAGTGTGTGTGTTGCTCACCGTCCCACTCTTGTTGCGCAGCTCCCCGTGACATAGCAGGCTCTTGCACTGCTCGATGCGAGGGTCCTTTTGCCTGTCGTCCAGATACTCCAGCTTGTCGATGTAGTATTGGCACTCAGACTCTCCCTTTTTCATGTTAATGTCAGAAAGAACCCCCTGGATGATGGTGATCTGAACACAAATATTGAATTTAATTTAATTTAATTAGGACTTGAGCCAAATGTTAAGATAACCAATATGGAGATGATGCTTGTTCCTTTGTTAAACAGGTTATATTTGTGTCCTGAACTTACTGCTTCCTCCAGGCTGGTGGTGTCGGGGTGTTCTGGTGGAGTGTGTCTCAGGATCTCTTTGAGCAGCAGCGGGTATTTGACCAAACGGGAGCGTGGAATGTCCAGGAAACTCCACAGGTCCAGCTTCCGGCTGAAGGGTGACTCGAGGCAGCGCTGCAGGAAGTCCTGCACCCGACGGTCCTGCTTCTTCTGGTCCAGCAGCGTCTTGGCTGCAAGCTGGTTGCTGCAGTAGTCCTTGTATGCATTCAGCCTGGGCAACTGCAGAGAAAGGGTTCACACTGTAAATGCTTTCCTTATTTAAAATAGAGTTTTAACAGAATCACACACTGCTAAAACTGTTCATCAAGTCATGAATGGACACTTACCCAGTTTACTACAATCTGCCCAATCTGGCCCACAGTCCCATCTGGCTCTGTTGCTTTGGAGAGCTGGGCCAGCAGGTCCTCGTGCAGAGGGATGTAGGCATCCAGATTGCCAAAGATGTGAGTCAGCTCTTCTTCAGACATGATGGAGAGCTTCAGCATTGGGTCATGATATGCCTGTGAATGGGAACAGAGCCAAAACAATCAAATAACAACCAAAGTGGCGGCTGCTAAGAATAACTTTGCTAATAAAGAGCTTCAAAGGTACAAGAGAAAGACAGAGGAACAATTCCTGTCTTTTTATAGTTCCTGGGTTGGCTGGGTGCAAGACCTGCCAGACTTTCTATTTATTCTGTTTGCTTTATATGTACTCCCCCTAACTCAGAGCCTCTGAAAGTACAAACCTTGCGTGCGAGCTGGAGGTCCTCAATAAGGTCTTGTTCTCCACGAGACAGCTCAAATATGGCCTGAGGAAGGGGAGAAGGAACCAAAGAAAGATTTTTAGCACAACTCATGAGTCAGGTGTCATTACATTATTGCAATTTATAGCCATTAGACTACATCTAAAACTGCAGTGGGGTCAAACAACTGTCATCCCCCCTTTGCTCTTTATGTTGTCAACTCTACTATGTTGAATGTTTTTGTGAGTTCTGACATATGCAGGGCAAGTGGTGAGGCAGGAAACTGGTTTGTTGGCTTGTCAGGTTAAAGTGAGTTTGAGCCCCATTTAAGCTTTTTGACACAAATATTACAGGGACTTGTGAAATTAGTCTGGTAGACAAGTAGAATTCTCTGCTGTCTGGATTTTTTTTTTTTATCTGGCACAATCATTTGGGTACCACTACCCTTTGTCCCATGGAGTCCTCACCATAGTCTACCCGTTTCTAACGTAGTTTCATGTCTCAGTGCTGATTCTCACCTCTTGCCGCTTGATCTCTTTAGTGGAAAAAGTTCCCTTCTGGTGGACGTCCAACGTCTCTGACCAAAGGGTACTGTTCCTCCTTTTGGGCGGTGTAGGGGCCGCTGCCTTGCTGCAAGGCTTCTGGGGCATGCCCGGCGACTTGCCATCACCCCGGAAGGAGGCCTGCAGATGACAAAGCGGAAGCCCCACAAGTCAGACATGTTGCAAGAGGTGGCCCTTTCACCAAGGAGGTCTTTTTTGGTGGGCTGTCACGGGAGCTTACTTGGATGGTTTGGCCGAAGCGCCGGACGGCCCCATTCTTCACTGGAGAGATGAGATTGGCTAAGGACGTCACCCTGCCGAGAGGACGGACACGCTTGTTGCTGGGTTCCTGAAAAAAATTGAAGATGTTATTTAATGTGACAAAACACAAGTTCTGTCATAAATTCTTGTTATTGACTCCACTCCCTGTTTGGGGGTGAGAAAAAGATGAGGTTGAGCTGCAGGCAGACAGACTGGCGGACCAGGGGACACAGAGATACTGAAGAAGAGGAAGCAGCTGTTGGCTCCATCATGTGAGGGCTCATGTGAGCCAGGCCAGCCCACCGAGCACAAAGACCCTTTCTGACTGCTGATCTGGAGGGGAAGGGGGTCTGAAGGAATGCCAGGAATGCAGGAGACTATACATCTCAGCTGTTCAATGCCCCTCCTAGCACAGACTCTACTACTATCTGGCCTGACAACAGCTACAACTCGACTCCAGAGCGGATCTGTTCCAACACTCAAAGTGTGACAAATGCTTCCTGATTGCGCTGGCTCTTTAACTACTGGTCCCAAGCAGAGAGAGCTGTATGGGACAGTGTGGCACTACTGTTCAGTGAACCAGACCACAGATGGGAGTTGGGGAAATGTGCAGCAATCTTAAACACAGTAAGTGTTTACACAAGGTAGTATTGCAGGGGTGCACTGTAGAGTTTATGGCTACAAGTTGAGACAGGCTCTTCAAAAAGCCTTGCGTGAGAACAGCACTACACCTGGGCCAGGTGACCCACCCCCGACACTCCTCACCCAGCCCTGAGGGCGGGAGAAAGAGGAGAGCTACTCGGCCTGGTTCCAACAACAACAGGCCACAGGAATCAAAGAGCTGAAGATGTGGGGTAATTTAAAACAGAACACCATGAGATAACTGAAAAAGGCATTTCCAAAAAAGCATTTAGCATCTTAAGGACTTCACCTTAATAAGGGCTTTCTCACTGAGCACAGTGCAGCAAGAAGCTCCTTGTGTTTTCTCCTGACTCAGGCCAAATGGGATTTTGGCTTGGCTCAGCATTGTGGGAAACCGTGCAGCCATGGAGGCTCCGGGCCCCACGGACACAGCTGTCAAACAGATCTGCTCAGTCTGATGTGGCCTCGGAGCTGCTGTGGCTGTGGTTGGGATCACGGTCTACTGTGGTCAGGGTTTTCACAGACAGCCTTGAGAATTTGGCAAGCCCTCTAGTGGTAGAGGCCATTTCAACTCTTTTGACTGAAGCCTCTATGTGAGGATAGATTTTATTCCTTGTCTGTGGGGACCAGACTTGCCATTATGCCCTTCCTGTCGTTTGGCAACTGGCCCCAGAATAACAAAGGGCCTCTAGTCCCACGTTTTGTATATCATCTATAAAGTGAAATGGTGCAAACGGACTGGGAAAGCTGCTACTCCTAGCAGTCAAACTCTGTTCTTACTCTCTGCACACTTTAGGAAATCAGACAGATCCCAGGTTTGCACTGTTGCTTTGGATAATTGCTATCATTGGTCCTCCAGACAGACACATGTACTCTCCTTAAATTTTAAACCCAGCCTCATAAACCTTACGGAGTTTTTTTTTTTTTTTTATCTTCAGGAATCTCTAAAGCACCCTTCCTATACTTTTGCTTTGATGTAACCTCGTGCTTGCTGTGAGCTAAAACCCCAGATGTGTCCCATGATTACAGCAAAGCATGAGCTGATAGGGAAACAGAGCAGGCAGACTGCAAATCAAAGAGTCTAGGTCATCAATATGTGAACACAAAGGGGGAAAAAAACCCTTTGAAGAGATGACACGTTTTTAAATGGCCAATTCTGTGGGAATAAGACTCATGAAATGTCTTCTGTCAATGAAACCACATGTTCTCTTCCAAAATAAGTCTCCAAAGGGGAAGGAAGGAGTTGAATTGGAAACTTTAATTAATACAAACAACAAACCTGATTTCAACACCTGAGAACCTGTAATAGGGTTTATTACTCAGGGAAAGGTGTCAAGCTGCTGTGCCTCCAAATGTCAAAGACAGAGTATTACTTTTGGATGCAGGGTTATTGACTAAGAATATCCCCCCTGCTGTTTCACTGTTTGTGCTCTTTTGAGTCTGCTGATTGTCTTTCTCCATGTCCCATCGATACTGAGCTGCCTGCTAGGATGCATATTTGAGAACAGAGGGGGAATACGCGACACTGAAGGGAAGGGGTGCCTTCACCGTTTACAACATCAGAAAAGGTGCGGTGTAATCCAATGATTCACTTTCCGAGGATAGACAATATCTCAAGCTTTGGTCCAGGCACAAAGGTCAAAGTCTCATCTCACACTCACAAACACTGTGTTCTCTACTGAGATAAGGTGCTGATTCACTCACAATCCACGCATGACACAAAGATATGACTTCATTTCAAGGAGTTACAGTCAAACATTTACTGAGTGACATCAGTCGCTATACTGTGTGTTTCTGCATCTCACCTCTGACTCCTTGTTGGCTTGATTCTGGGAGTCTATCACTTGCAGAGTCCGTTTGATAGGCACCAAGCTACCAAGTTCATCGTAAGCCACCATAGCTTTCAGTAAAAACACAGTATCCTTAATCCTGGCGAGTTAGCTCCAAGTAATCCACATCAGGAAAAAAGGTGAAAAAAGTAAGAATTGTGTGAAAGGAAAAAACCAAAACTAAATAGATAAATAAATAAACTTTGCCCTTCTTTCCCTCTTCCCTTGTGGGACAGGGCTTCCTGAGAGCAGCCCTCACACACTTTCTAAACTTTGGTCTGAGATGAAGTGAAGGAGGGAGGGCTTTATACCAGGACCAAAGAGGGGGCGGAGCCTGCGTCTTGTTCAGCCCACATTGCACATTGAGCAGGGCTTGGGTTACAGTGGAAGTGAGGACAGGCAGCGTTGATTCATCATTCCAAGTTAAAACAGTACTGAGAATTTATAAAATCACATGCAATACCTACTGTGGTGGTTTACACAAACAACTCAGATGAGGGCTAATGGAGGCTGAACATATGACCCTTGACTAACACAATACAGCTTTCTTTCAGGGAACTGGGTTAACGTGCAGTAAAGCCAGCCCAATAATGAAGGTTTGAATTAAAGACAGGTGTTGATATCTGATAGTAAAAAAAAAAAGAAGCTTTATACTTAAACACTCAATAGAAACATTGCTAGCAATTATTTAGTTGCATTTAGTTACTAAAGAGCTGCATTTAATAGGATATGTAGTGTACAGATGATTTCTGGAGATGAGAGGATGACACTGACAGTAATCTACTTTACAGTAACCTTACCTGGAAATGATTATAGGTCAGATTTTTTTTACTGCTTTCCTAGTAATTATTAATGAAAACATACAAAAAAGAAGACAATAAGGTCATGATCAACCACATATTATATTTCTTTGTGTATATCTGCCTACATATGCATCAGTACAGATCAATCACCTGCGATAAGTCAGTGTTGGCAGGTCATCAGCCGCAGTCATTAGAATTTAGCTTTCAAAAGTGTTAATTTGACTTCTTAGTTAGAAACAAACAAAAACACATTTTAAACAAAGATTTTATTTTAATTTCACCACATTGATGTTTTATTAATTAGGCTTGTAGTCATGTTTCTATATTTGAGATTTTCAATAACATCACTTACAAAGAAATGATATTTGCATTGTCAGTTTTTCTGCCTGAACATAAGTAAATGTTTATTTAGTATGGCATCATGTAATAGAAAGTTGTTGTTTTTAAATGATAAAATCTGGTTAGTATAGATCGGATAAACAAACTTCAATGTAATTGTGACCTGGCTATTTCTTGTTTGTTAATTATTCAAAGCAGTTCCTGTTCTGTGGAGTAATACTCTGCTCTTTGCTTGATGCAGACATCTTGTCAGTTTCTTCAGCTGAAATGGGGAAGATGATGAATTAGAATATGAATATTGAGGCCACTGTGCCACACTCAGCCAGATGTTTACACTGACACCTGTATATTGAGTACCTCTGGGGGACAGGGTGTGACTGCTGTCCATATGTTGACTGGTATGTGTGTGTGTATGTGTGCACAAATGCACAGCTAAAATTGGAGGTGTTGGGGCTGATGGAGTGGTTAATGTGGAGGGGCCATAAGGCAGGGTGTCACAATGTGTATGTTTTGGACAAATGGACGAGCCTGTTATGACACTGCTCCATCCTTCTGGGTCAACATGAAGGTGTAGAACTGCACACAGGCTTCATGCTGTTGTGGTGTGTGTGTGTGTTAGTGGTGACAAAACACAGATGCTGATCGAGATGTATTCACTCGATGGTGACTCCTTGTTCTTTGGGTTTGTTGATGGAGCGGTGAGGAGGACTCATCTGCTGTAGACCGACAGGAAGCTGCGTCTGGATTATATCACCCACAAGCTCTCAAACCAAAGTGAAGTGGGTTCATGAATCAAAGACTTCTGTCTCAAATAAAAGGATCGGGATTTGCGTTTATGTGAGAAATAAGACACTGGAGTGAAAAATCTACACAGAATGAGGAGTCAAAGCTCTCACAAATGTCTGTGTCTGTGTGCAGTCTTGCTGTTACTCACATTGCATGGGGAGACCTCAGGCTGAATCAGCTGCACGTCTGGCCTAGCCACTATAAAAACTAAACATAACATGGCTGGGCCTGTCTCGCCTCTTTGCCCCGAGTCACATGAAGCTGCAGCTGGAGTACAGTCGTGATTTACACTCCCAAAACACACGCTAAGCATACAAACACACAGCCGGTCTGAGTGCAAGCGTGCTTGAGGAGGATGAGTAATGCCGTGAGTGGCGGGGTTTCACTGCTGTCTAACCTATGCCGTGCCAGCGACAGACTGAGCCTGGCAGGGCTGAGCTCAACTTAACTTCCACATCAGCAGCAGTAATCGCGGCACATACAGAGTGTAATTACAACCCTGGGCAAAGCATTAAGCAGGCCGCTCTGGGCAAAGAAACTCTGTGCTGATTTAAAGTAAAAAGAGAAAGGTGGAGATGTTGCTGCCCTCTGCTGATGGATGCCAGCAGCAACAGAAAGGAGGAGTGTCGAAGTGATCAAGTCTGTGTACCAGAGAATCTCAGACTCTGTGAAGTACCTACTGCGTCTAAACTGGAAGAATGTGCACATTTCCAGAAAGTATGAGACAACACATACATACTTTCACCTGTCTGTTAAAGTAACAGTGTTTGTGTGTTCATTATGTAAATGTTCCACATGGCTTTTTCTGACATGAAAGGACATATATTTAATGACTATATAGCATTTTTGAATTTCTTTAGGGTTTCTGCTGACTTTTTAAAACCTGAATATACCCCCATAGAAGAAAGAACAGTGTTTAGTTTTCTTTTACAGGCTACATCAGAGATAGATTTAAAGAATGGTTTTGCTGCTAAAGCCTTGGTTAAACAAGTAGCAAATTTCCCGATCCTCTCTGAACATTCAAGTTCTGCTGCTGATGTTTTATATGATCCCACAAAACACTAGTTTGATCCCTACTAGCTCTCACACTGCTTGAGGAGTGTTCTGGGGTTTATTAATTTATTTTCCTGCACAAAAATGAAAACATATAATTGGGAAGGTAATTGATTCTACAAGATGTTTATGTTTTTTCTTCCAGCTTGTCACTTTTACAGATATATTTGGCATGAGAAGATCTTTAAACTTGTGATGCTGCAGTCTTACTGAATTCAGTTCAGACGAGGGACATAAGAGAACCGATACTTTGGTAACAATTGGATGCCAATGTCCAAAAATGTAGATGTTTTTCTGTGGTAGTGTAAGGTATCGAGGGCACCATAGATGCAGCAGGTATTGGAGATACTGGACAGTAACAACAACATGTGGAATTGTGGTGGCAAGTGTAGATCCAACTGCAGCCATAGCACACACACACCAACTTGTGTATGGAGATATTTTCCACTGATGATTAGGGACAAGTTAGATAGACAGCAATCGGTGTCACAAAAACAGCAGGAAATGGGAAACATATCAAGTTTCCTAATCTAAACAGCTCAGCAACAGACATTATAGCGTCTGTTTCTGATCACTGAATTCAAGGTGAGTTGTTAACGTTATATAAACATATCATTAAAATGTTTATATCCTGAAATGTTACTGTTATTATTTGTGAATTGCGACAGATGCATCTGTTGTAGCAAAGTTCTCTTCACAATGTTCACAAAGGCTAACAGTGTCTCATTTAGGCCAGCCAGTAATAGCTGAGTACTGCTCATGGTGTAAATAGTATTATAAAAAAGTTACCAACTCTAGCTTAACCATTACCATCACAAATTCTCAGCATGGAAGGATTTGCATTCACTGTTTCTCTCACGTGAGTAATAAAGGACTGAGTATTGAAAATGGGGTTATCTAAAGGGAACACATATTTTTTGTAAGTATGTTTCCAAATCAGGCCCACAGTTAGTGTGAATGAAAAAGCTCAACTACTATGAATACTTCTACAATGTAGGAAGTTTCTGTTTTAAAGGGAACTATAAATACCCCCTCTTCTCTGTAGTTACAATTAAGATAACAAGAGACAGACGATGTAAACAGTGATCTAATTACATAACAGCCCATAGAAACAATGAAAACCATAGTTCTCAAACCAGACTGACGTCCGCCAGGTTACTGAACACATTTTTGGGGGTTTTGTCAGTGTTCACACCCAGAGGTTGGTTGCTACCAAACACTGCAAAGCAAATAAGCCTCATGTTGAACCCTCCTACGCTTTGTTGAAAGAACAAACCGATACACTGATAAGAGCTTTGACTGGGAAACACGCAACTATAAGACTTTTTGTCCAGCAACACATGATTTTTTCACGGGTAAGAAACAGAGGAGCATTATGTTGCAAAGGGAGAGCATGGTGACTCAAATGATTCGTGGGTATTCTTCCAGAGTTGGGAGGGATGCATTTTCTCTGAAATGAAGGTGGAAAAAGGTTTCAATTTCCAGCTCAGACGTTTCTGTGTAGCAACTATCTAAATGTTGTGCAACATGTTCGCTGCCCCAGAAAAGAAAATGAAGGCTTTGTTCAACCAAAGTTACGATGGCATCTCTGCCTCTTCTCAACAGTGCAGAGTGGATCAGTAGTTACCATCTAAGAGCCAGCTGAGAGTAAAGACACTGGCATGGTTAGCAGTCACTGATCTGAAGAGGTAACTTTGAGCTATAGGCTTTCTCAATTCCAACTTCTATTTCCCTCTCTGTCTCTCAAACACACACACATGCGTTTTATTTCCTGGCTGTGTCAGTAATCTGGTAGTAGCCTAGACAACGACGCTGTTAGGCTAAAATACAATACAATAACTTCCTGGTTGATCTGCCACATTCAGAATCATCACTGCTTCTGCTGTTAGATTTGATGTTGACAGGCAGCTTATGTATGTGCCTGTAAAAGTTATATTTTAAAACGTCTTTATAACAGTTGGACAGTGCTAACAATGTTACTTATTCAAGTCTTATCAGACCTGGAATTCAAACCATTTTCTGATGCCCCTAAAAATATATATTTAAGTAATCAAACTAAAATCATAAACGTCCAATGACAAGTCGACTATTGGCTTGTACTAATGTCCATTCCTCAAATAACAGAATATTTAGTTGGGGGCAACCCCTCGTCAGCTAAAAAAAAAAAAAAAAAAAAAATCAATATTTATTCATATAAAATTATATACAGTAGCCTATAAAACGTCAGAGTTTTTAGTAATATCATCCATGGCTGTAGGAGGTAGACTCTTACTGAACAAATGTGCCAAAGAAATAATAATATAAGCAACGATGCTACGATGTGTTTGCAAGTTCTTTTTTCTCCTTTTTGGAGTTTTTTCTTTGGTTTGTCCTGAAGTAAAATGCATCTTATTCATCTACCTACTATGTTCATCACATCTAGCAATGTAATGGTATGTGTATTTGTCTCAGATTGGTTTGTACAGCACATCAGTTCAGTGTGCTTTGTGAACCAAATAATTACTAATTAATAAAGCTTGGAACGCACTTGAAGACCAACTAAAATCTACAAAGACTGGACAAACAACACCGTTTCCACCAGTGTACATCGACTTTAGCCCCTCGCAAAGACTGATGCTACGCAACAACTCCATTTGAAGTCGGAGCCAAAGGGCGGGAGAATGTCACTACCCAGTGTGCAATGTGCGGGGGATTAGACTGCAGGGGGAAGCGGGTAAATTGGAAAATAAAATAAAGTCAGAGCAAAACACAGAGTGCGACTCTGATTTCAATCAAGGAGTGGCCCCCAAGACTCGCCGCAACAACACATAACCTTTGTTTAGCTAAATCACAGCAACTGATCAAAGTGGTTACAGAGGTCTTGGCTGTATGTTTCTGCTAATCCCTCTCAAGTGAGCGCAAGACAATGGGGACAGAAAACATGGAGCGAGAAGACGGGCTGAATGCAAACCGGTAGAGTAGTGAAATATTCCTGAAACTAAGGCATGTTCAGTTGTGACAAGATTTGATCCTCCATGGGATTAGCACTGACAGATCTTGGTGTGCATATGAGTAGGTGTGTTCATTCAAACACCCACTCACCAAATGAGGTGTATTTTCCGATCTCAACATGGACAAACCGGCTTCATAACAGCAGACTTAACCCGTTCCTTACAAAACAAGCACAAGCTTTATCTAGATGTATCCTGGTGATAGTAAATAAACATAAATTCCAGTGACAGAGTAGAAAGTGACAAGTGAGTCTGTGTTAGAAGAAGCAGCAGTTTTTAAAAAAAATCTTTTCTGCTTGAGAAAAGAAGAATCAAATCTTATTTTTCCAGCTGAATTCTCTCCAGGAGGGGGAGCTTGTCATAACTATTGCTGTCAACAGATCCTGTCCCAGTCTTCCATTCTTGTTATTGTGAAATTACCCTCTGCTTCCAATCTTGCTTCAATATTTAAGAGTACTTTTAAAATTTTGAAGGGTATAACATAATTTAGATTTTGCCTTTTTTGGTAAATATTTTTTATATGCTTTTAGAAAACCATCAATGTTTTCCTCATACAGTGACGTCATTTCTTTTTTAAAGATTTCTTTCCAACAAAATCTCTTAAAGTGATCAAAATTCGGCAGATTAATGGTGTCTTTAAAGTGCTTGAAGCTCAATACAGTATACAGTTATTTATGAGTTTGCAATATGAAGTTCGACCATTTCCAGTCTAGCTTCTAAACCTAATGTAATTTTTACTGGGCAAGAAGTCCAGGTATGATGATGACAAGAAAGCGACTAGTTAATGATGGCTCTCCCCATTGATCTTTCTGTCCCTTTTCATCTTGATCTATAATTTCCACCGGCCAACTGGTGGCCATATTTGGGCTGAGTGCTGATAATCCCTCAGGCATCCTGGCATTAAGTGCCATAAAATAACCTCTGTTGTGATTTGGCGCTATATAAATAAAAATTAATTGAATTGAATCCCTTGTATATATACATATAAAAAGTCTAAAAAAAAGTCTAAAAAAGTATAAAAGTCTAAAAACCAGTGCTGTGGTCATCACTATCCTCTTGCAATAGGACCAGCTGGATGGCAGAAACAGTGCTAGTAGTACCTCAAAAGTAATTGGAATAAAAAAAAAGTGACTATTGACCATGCCAAAAGAGTTATAAAGAAAAGCTTTGAGTGATGAAAAGAAGGGTTCAGTTCTGGTTTCACTGGCAGAGGGATACAGTGAGCGTCAGGTTGCTTCCATCCTTAACATTTCAAAGATGGCGGTTCATAAGAACAAGGTCAAGCAGCAGACATTAAGGACAACAAAGCTACAGACTGGCAGAGGACGAAAACGACTCTCCACTCACTGGGATGACCGCCAACTCATTCGAATGTCACTCAACAACCGTAGGATGACATCAAGTGACCGCCAAAAAGAATGGCAAACGGCAGCTGGGGTGAAGTGTGCATGGAGAATGGTTAGAAACAGGCTCCTAGGGGCCGGGCTGAAGTCGTGCAAAGCTAGAAAAAAGCCCTTCATCGATGAGAAACAAAGAAGAGCTAGGCTGAGGTTTTCAAAAGACCATAAGGATTTGACCATAGAGGACTGGAGTAAGGTCATCTTCTCTGATGAGTGCAATTTTCAGCTTTGCCCGTCTAATGGTTAGATGGAGACCTGGAGAGGCCTACAAGTCACAGTGTCTCGCACCTACTGTGAAATTTGGTGGAGGATCGGTGATAATCTGGGGGTGCCTCAGCAAGGCTGGAATCAGGCAGATTTGTCTTTGAGAAGGACGCATGATCAAGCCAAGTACAAAGTTGTCCTGGAAGAAAACTTGCTTCCTTCTGCTCTGACAATGTTCCCCAACTCTGAGTAGTGTTTTTTTTCCAGCAGGACAATGCTCCATGCCACACAGCCAGGTCAGTGAAGGTGTGGGTGAAGGACCACCAGATCAGGACCATGTCATGGCCAGCCCAATCTCCAGACCTGAATCCTTTTGAAAACTTCTGGAATGTGATCAACAGGAAGATGGATGGTCACAAGCCATCAAACAAAGCCGGCTGCTTGAATTTTTGTGCCAGGAGTGGCATAAAGTCAACCCAACAGCAATGTGAAAGACTGGTGGAGAGCATGTCGAGATGCATTAAAGCTGTGATTTTAAATCAAGGTTATTCCACCAAATATTGATTTTTGAACTCTTCCTAAATTAAACATTAGTATTGTGTTGTTTAAAAATGAATATTAAGTTGTTTCCTGTGCATTATTCGAGATCTGAAAACACTGCATCTTTTTTGTGATTTTGACCAGTTGTCATTTTCTGCAAATAGATGCTCTAATTTTTATTTGAAATTTGGGAGAAATGTTCTCAGTAGTTTATAGAATAAAACAAAAATTTTCATTTTACTCAAACACATACCAATAAATAGTAAAACCAGAGAAACTGATCATTTTGAAGTTGTCTCTTAATTTTTTCCAGAGCTGTATATATAGAGTAAGAAAAGGGCTTAGAGTTAAACACAAAACTACATCACCAAGGAGAACTACAGTGCATCCGGAAAGTATTCACAGCGCTTCACTTTTTACACATTTTGTTATGTTACAGCCTTATTCCAAAATGGATTAAATTCATTTTTTTCCTCAAAATTCTACACGCAATATCCCATAATGACAAAGTGAAAATAGTTTGTTTAAAATTTTTGCAAATCTATTAAAAATAAAGAACGAAAATATCACACGTACATAAGTATTCACAGCCTTTGCTCAATACTTTGTTGAAGCACCTTTGGCAGAAATTACAGCCTCAGCTGTTTGTGTCACTGTGTGGACTGTGCTGACAGGTCATCATTGTAAATGAGAATTGGTTCTCAATTGATTTTACCTGGTTAAATAAAGGTAAAAAAAAAAAAAAAAAAGTATTTTTGAGTATGATGCTATAAGCTTGGCACACCTATTCTTGGGCAGTTTCTCCCATTCTTCTTTGCAGGACCTCTCAAGCTCCATCAGGTTGGATGGGGAGCGTCGGTGCACAGCCATTTTCAGATCTCTCCAGAGATGTTCAATCGGGTTCAAGCCTGGGCTCTGCCTGGGCCTCTCAAAGACATTCACAGAGTTGTCCCGAAGCCATTCCTTTGTTATCTTGGCTGTGTGCTTCGGGTCGTTGTCCTGTTGGAAGATGAACCTTCGCCCCAGTCTGAGGTCCAGAGCGCTCTGGAGAAGGTTTTCATCAAGGATGTCTCTGTACATTGCTGCATTCATCTTTCCCTCCATCCTGACTAGTCTCCCAGTTCCTGCTGCTGAAAAACATCCCCACAGCATGATGCTGCCACCACCATGCTTCACCATAGAGATGGTATTGACCAGGTGATGAGCAGTGCCTGGTTTCCTCCAAACATGACGCTTGGCATTCAGGCCAAAGAATTCAATCTTTGTTTCATCAGACCAAAGAATTCAGTTTCTCATGGTCTGACAGTCCTTCAGGTGCCTTTTGGTAAACTCCAGGTGGGCTGTCATGTGCCTTTTACTGAGGAGTGGCTTCCGTCTGGCCACTCTACCATACAGGCCTGCTTGGTGGAGTGCTGCAGAGATGGTTGTCCTTCTGGAAGGTTCTCCTCTCTTCACAGAGCAACGTTGGAGCTCTGTCAGAGTGACCATCGGGTTCTTGGTCACCTCCCTGACTAAGGCCCTTCTCCCCCGATCGCTCAGTTTGGCCAGGCGGCCGACTCTAGGAAGAGTCCTGGTGGTTCAAACTTCTTCCATTTACGGATGATGGAGGCCACTGTGCTCATTGGGACCTTCAATGCTGCAGAAATTTTTCTGTACCCTTCCCCAGATCTGTGCCTCGATACAATCCTGTCTCGGAGGTCTACAGACAATTCTTTGGACTTCATGGCTTGGTTTGTGCTCTGACATGCACTGTCAACTGTGGGACCTTATATAGGCGGTGTGTGTCTTTCCAAATCATGTCCAATCAACTGAATTTACCACAGGTGGACTCCAATCAAGTTGTAGAAACATCTCAAGGATGATCAGTGGAAACAGGATGCACCTGAGCTCAATTTTGAGTGTAATGGCAAAGGCTGTGAATACTTATGTACATGTGATTTTTTTCGTTTTTGATTTTTAATAGATTTGCAAAAATTAAAAAAAAAAAATATTTCACGTTGCCATTATGGGGTATTGTGTGTAGAATTTTGAGGGAAAAAAATGAATTTAATCCATTTTGGAATAAGGCTGTAATATAACAAAATGTGTAAAAAGTGAAGCGCTGTGAATACTTTCCGGATGCACTGTAGAGATAAATAACAATAAACAAAACTATGGGACAGAGAAGACATAAGGCCTTAGTTTTGTCCCCTTAGATTTGCGCTGCGCCAGGTACAAAAATATGGCCCATAAAGTTAATGAGATGGTGGTTTATAAACCTTAGCTGCAGGCTCTGCCTGTGACCCCGCACACACCTCGCATAAAGATCCAGTCTCATTCATCCTGTTGTGATTGGATCACAAATGGTCAGCTAAGTGTACAGGTGGGAACGAACCCAGGATGCATCCTCTCAAAAGAGAGCATCTCTTACATTCATTTGTGCCACACAGTGAAAACAAGAAGTGATAGAAAATGAGCACTTCATTGTGTCCCCTGTCACACACACCACGCAGGATATAACATAAAAAAATCTCAAATGAAAAAAATGCAAATCCGCGTCCACACAGAGTCTGATGTCTGTTGATGGGTTTTACCTTAAAGTCCGAGTTGCTGAGGCTGATGACGTCGCTGTCATCCTTCACTCTGCGCTTCCGTTTCTGTGGAGACATCAATGGGATGAATTTTAGCAGGAATGTTCAGTTAACATAATTACAGTGGGTACGGAAAGTATTCAGACCCCTTTAAATTTTTCACTCTTTGTTTTATTGCAGCCATTTGCTAAAATCAAAAAAGTTCATTTTATTTCTCATTAATGTACACTCAGCACCCCATCTTGACAGAAAAAAACAGAAATGTAGAAATTTGTGCAAATTTATTAAAAAAGAAAAACTGAAATATCACATGGTCATAAGTATTCAGACCCTTTGCTCAGTATTGAGTAGAAGCACCCTTTTGAGCTTGTACAGCCATGAGTCTTCTTGGGAATGATGCAACAAGCTTTTCACACCTGGATTTGGGGATCCTCTGCCATTCTTCCTTGCAGATCCTCTCCAGTTCCATCAGGTTGGATGGTGAACGTTGGTGGACAGCCATTTTCAGGTCTCTCCAGAGATGCTCAATTGGGTTTAGGTCAGGGCTCTGGCTGGGCCAGTCAAGAATGGTCACAGAATGGTGCCTTGCCACAATTCTGTCTCTGAGCTCCTTGGACAGTTCCTTCGACCTCATGATTCTCATTTGCTCTGACATGCACTGTGAGCTGTAAGGTCTTATATAGATAGGTGTGTGCCTTTCCTAATCAAGTCCAATCAGTTTAATTAAACACAGTTGGACTCCAATGAAGGAGTAGAACCATCTCAAGGAGGATCAGAAGAAATGGACAGCATGTGAGTTAAATATGAGTGTCACAGCAAAGGGTCTGAATACTTATGACCATGTGATATTTCAGTTTTTCTTTTTTAATAAATTTGCACAAATTTCTACATTTCTGTTTTTTTCTGTCAAGATGGGGTGTTGAGTGTACATTAATGAGAAATAAAATGAACTTTTTTGATTTTAGCAAATGGCTGCAATGAAACAAAGAGTGAAAAATTTAAAGGGGTCTGAATACTTTCCGTACCCACTGTATGTCAGGCTTTAGACATCATATACATCATAGCACAGAAACAGCACTAATGAAAGTTACTAACGATCTTCTAGTAGCCTTAGCCAATGGAGTTGTCTCTATACTTGTTCTTCTGGACCTCAGTGCTGCTTTTGATACAATTGATCATACGATCTTATTACAGAGATTAGAAGACGTTACGAGGATCAAAGGAACTGCATTAGACTGGTTCAAATCCTGCTTATCAGATAGATTCCAGTTTGTCCATGTCAACAATGAGTCTTCCAGACAAACAAGAGTTAGCTATGGAGTTCCACAAGGCTCAGTGTTAGGCCCAATACTTTTTACTGTGTACATGCTTCCATTAGGAGATATCTTTAGGAAGCACTGCATCAACTTCCATTGTTATGAAGATGGCACACATCTATCTCTTTCTATAAAACCAGACAAAACAAATCAGTTAGTAAAACTTGAAGACTGTCTGAAAGACATAAAGGCCTGGATGACCAAAAATGTTCTGCTTCTAAATTTAGACAAAACGGAAGTTATTGTACTTGGTCCTAAAAACCTCAGAAACTTTTTCTCTAATCACTTAGTTACTCTAGATGATGTTGTCTTGGCCTCCAGCAAAACTGTGAGGAACCTTGGATTCATCTTTGATGAGGATTTGTCCTTTAACCACCATATAAAGCAAATCTCCAGAACTGCCTTCTTTCAAATACGTAATATTAATAAAATCAGGAAGATCTTTCCTCAGTGTGATGCAGAAAAACTAATTCACGCGTTTGTTACTTCTAGGCTAGATTATTGTGATTCCTTGTTGTTAGGACGTCCAAATTATTATTTAAAAACCCTGCAGTTGATCCAAAATGCTGCAGCAATATTGATGGGATTTAGTAAGAGAGATCATATTTCTTCTGTTTTAGCATCTCTTCATTAGCTTCCTGTTAAATCAATATAATTTAAAATTCTCTTGCTGACTTACAAAGCTCTTCATGACCAGGCTCCATCATATCTCAGAGATCTTTATAGAACCACATCATCCTGACAGAGCACTTCGCTCTCAGAACGCTGGTCTACTTGTGGTTCCCAGAGTTTCCAAAAGTAGAATGAGAGGCAGAGCCTTCAGTTTTTAGGCTCCTCTCCTGAACCAGCTCCCAGTTTGAGTTCGAGGGGCAGAAACCTGCTCTACTTTAAGGTTAGACTCAAAACTTTTCTTCAGCTTCAACAGTTCATATCTTCTATCTCTATGCTGTCCTTTTCTCTCTCTGCTCTCCTCTCACCCCAACCGGTTGAGGCAGATGGCCGCCCACCTCTGAGCCTGATTCTGTCGGAGGTTTCTTCCTGTTAAGAGTTGAGTTTTTCTTCCCTCTGTTGGAGTTTTTTCTCCCTTAAAGAGGAGTTTTTTTTCCCTCCTAGCTTATGTGGGAATTGTTGAATTGTTGGGTTTCTCTGTATAATATTGTAAAGTCTTGCTGTAAGGACTTTAATGTGTTAAGTGCCATAAAAAAACCTGTTTTGTGATTTGGCGCTATATAAATAAAATTGAATTGAATTGGAATGATGCACAGTGTCAGGATTCATGTCTGCCAGAGACACTTAGACAAGTATCATGAGTCTGGAATACACACTAAATACATTTTCCACCTTTTTACACTCCCTGTCCGTCTCCCCATCCTCACTATTTTCTATAAGTGTTTTAACTCAACATACTGTTATGCTCATTCGGGATTCTCTGGGCAAACCCTTCTGAACATGTAGCTCATACAGTATTTTCTTTACCTTGTGGTGGAATACACCATCTGGATGCCAAGACAAGACTAACATGTAGAGAAATTTACAGCCACCCCATTCCTTGACTAGCGCTTATTGGCCCTGCAGCTCTTTTGTAACGCTACAATAGACAATGCTGGAGGTCTGACTGGGAACAGGAAATGGTTAATTAGGTAGCAGGACATTTTAACACCTGCATGAGAGTCAGTTAGCAGTGGCCTGTTGAGGCGGCAGGTTGTAAGAGTTCTGGGACCCCTGGGGCTCCGTTACTTCGCTCCATTAACCACGGAGAACCGTGTGCTTCTGCCGGGACACAAAAACGTTAAGACCTGATTGACCAGCGAGGTGAGGACAGCCAAAATGGACACATAATGGTCAGGGGTGGCTGGTGATAAATGGCTGAGCTGTGTGTTTGTTTGCTTTTGAGTGGGGTGGTGTGGGGCATTTCCTCTCTGCCAGTTCAACCTGTTTGTTTTCCCACATTGGTCACAATTTAAGAGCTTTTCTGGTCAACAACTTCAACTAATCACTTTTAAACATTGCCCCTGAGTGTATTTCAGATCTTAATGTGTCTGACTGTCGTCCTTAAAAAAAGACAATGATTGCTGTGGTTTGGTCAAAGTTGTTTGTGTCTCAGTAGGAGGCAGTGAACAGAGCTGCAAACAACAAAAGATTGTGTAATTCTCCGATAGACAACAGACACAGCTGAGCACAGTAGTGGTTTTGAGTTAGATGTATAGTATTGTTCTGAAAGAAAAGCAGCAGAGATCAGTGATCCTGAAGTGACCGACAGCAGTTAGTCATAAAGTGCATTATTGCAAATAACATCAAAGATAACATTAAATAGCAGTATAAATGGCATCATAGTATAAATAACAGTGAATGACATCAGCAGTAGAAGGTACAGTGGGTACAGAAAGTATTCAGACCCCTTTAAATGTTTCACTCTTTGTTTCATTGCAGCCATTTGCTAAAATCAAAAAAGTTCATTTTATTTCTCATTAATGTACACTCAGCACCCCATCTTGACAGAAAAAAACAGAAATGTAGAAATTTGTGCAAATTTATTAAAAAAGAAAAACTGAAATATCACATGGTCATAAGTATTGTATAAGTCTTGTGCTCCTGGTGGACTTCACACTACTATAGCATCTACCTGATGGTAGAAGTGTGAAGAGTCTGTGCTGGGTTTGTGTACTGTCCCTGATGATGCTATGTGCCCTCCAGGTGACCTTGGCGTGATAATGTCCTGAAGTGAGGGTAAGGCTGCTCCTGAGATTAACTGTGCAGTCGTTGTAATCCGCAGTGACGTAGTATCACTTCAGCTTTAATCTGTACTTTGTTTCGGCTCCCTGAAACATCTATGCTGGTCATATCTGCAGTGGCATGGAGTGGGCAAATTATTCGAGGAAGCAAAGTGAGAAAAGATCTAAATTTGTTTTTTTTTTTTTTTAAAATGCAGAAAAAAATACAAGCTGTTGCTTCTTTTACAGCCAATGTAATGAAACCACATGGTACGCCTGGTATTAAGGTCCAAGGACACTTCAGTGCATCACTGAGTCTCATCTGAAAGTTATTTTTTTTACCTTTTCATTGTGCTTCTTCGCATTAATGCCTCTTGCCAAGTCCAGTGCCTCGTCAATCATGATGCATTTAAAAAGCTTTAATTTCATAGCACAATCTTTGTGACTTTTTGATCTGTCTTGTCTCTCAATTGCCCGTTACAGGTTGGCCAGATCAATAAATCCTATAGTGGTCCACAGATTGTTAAATTAGCATGAATTCTTTTGAAAGAACACACAGCCAGCAAAATAGGCCCTGAGGTTTAGCATGACCAGCTAACCAGTCCGTGCTGACATAGTTTTCCACATTGAAAGCCTGAATTCCTCTTTTTCTCAAGTTTTACTGTTGGACTACCATCAGATTTAATTTTAAGTTGCTGCTTTAATGGTAGTTTAGTAAAACCTTTTTTCATTAAAAACTCCAATCTTCGCCCTCCATAACTGCACTTGCTAATGTTGCTCACGGGGATATCGATACAAATGGGCTCATATTTATTTTCTATTATTTAATGGACATGCTGATGGGGCTTCTTGCAGTGCAAAAAAAAAAAAACACTTTGTACATACACATGCACACGCAGTATACATATGTATGTGATAAATTAGTAACAAACTTTGAGTTCTTAATGTTCTCATAAATCTTTTAATTATGAAGCACAAGTACTTCTTGGGAAAAAGGTTAGCGTAGGGCCCTGCAGGAACACCTTGATGTCCCTCTTTGAGAAACGCTCTACTAGAATTACACTGTTCCACTTCATGTTTGAATCTAACAGAAGGAAAGTATAAACTTTGTTTTTTATGTAAAACTGAATAAGGGGGCACTCCCAGGCTAACAAACACATTTTATTTTACTTTTTTTTTTTTTTTTTAACAATACCCAATAAAGAATGATATGTATCATTTCCTATGATATTTAGCATGATGAAAATTACAGAAATATTTACTTTGAAATTATTTTTTTAATTCATTTTTGGACTTAGAGAACCATTGGCTCAAACTTACAAAGAAATCATAAAAGTGATGCAGCTTTACAAAACCAGACCATCTGTGACTGGAATATATAATACATTGGTTACATCTGCTGTACAATTTAAGCTTTTAAATGCTTTAAAAAAAAAAAAAGTTAATTCAACACATAAGCCTACTATATGCACAGAGATCAGTCTGTTACAACTGGAAGTGTGTGTACAACTAATTTAACCCATTCCTCATTCCAATGATAGGACCACATTTCCCACAAACCCCGTCACTTCCGTTTTTTCTGGTTGTTCAGGTTTTTCGGTCATCTAGCATGTGCTTTGTTTTGATGGTGAGAGGAGATAGAGCAGAACCTTGCTGATTGTAAAGGGGGATTTATTAATGGTAATAGAGGAAATTTTGTTCAGAAAGGCTGTAAAGCTTTTAGCAGAGCTGCTGTTGAATAATTTTTTTTTTCAGATAATTCACTGGAATTTTGCAAAATTGCAAGTTTCTGCAGAGATTGCTTGAATCTGTATTAATTATTGATAGCAATTTCATGGAGGGAGAGACTACAAAATTTTATTATACTGTTAAAACATCTTTATTATACCACCACACATTGTCAATCACAGAGCTAACAAAAAGAGACAGACATGCCTTAACCAAGGAAGGAAGCCAGAGTACTTAGAAAAAAAAGCAGAAGCCAGACCCTTCTCGCTGAAATGCAACAGTGCGAACCGCTGCACTACCAACCACCCGTTAAATCATTTTTATTAAAACAATGGAGCAAAATTCAATAAAATAAACTGTTTATATCCTGTTTACAATTTATAAAAAGTTGTATTCCTAATATAACAATGGATAACAGTTATTTTACCTATCAATGATATAAAAGAAGTAACAAAAGCTATCCCGGTTTCCAAATTTTGTTTCACTGTTTTTTGTACATGAAGCAAATTGTTAAATGGGAAATCTGTAAAAATGTTTAGTTTACAATGTTAATTTTTTTTATAAATGTCATTGAAATTTGTATAGAAATAGTGGTGTTGATGTTTTGTCAAAGACATCTGAGTATAGAGATCCACCGAAGTTAGCATGCTAACCAGCTAGCCCTGGCCCATCCTGTCTCGTAATACCACTTTGTAGCACAATATTGTGAGTTAGTGTCACATAAAGTCTGCCCTCTGTCCAACAGCAAAGGAAGACGTAATATGTTTCAACTTATTGTTATAATGACTTTAACTATAAACACAACGATGGCGGAAATTCTTGGCAAGATATACAGAAGTGTAGGGTGGAATTTCTCTGCATAACGTTACAGACAGTGTTAATACGTTTAGTTTCCTGTTTATTGATCGGTAGTTCAGACCACTTATCATAGCTGTATGTCATCTAGCAGTCTACCGAACTGAGAACATTTTATGGAGCAAACAAACCAGGTGTTCTGACCTTGTTTGGACACTTCAAAACAGATCTTTAGTGCAGCTAATGATAAGACAAAATCGTACTGAAAACTATTTCAAATGCAGTTGCTACATGTTTTTTCAGTGGCTGTTTATTGCTACTATGGTCTTCCTAAAAAGGGGAAATAAGCAGACTACAACTGAACACCATTTTTTTGTCTATCCACCAGCTACATGGTGCATTCAATGTAACTTAACAATCATCTGTTATGAGAAAACATAACCTACTAACTGACAGGAGTAGAATATGTAAAGTCAACTGAACTGCACAAACTCTGGGAGCCAGTGTTTCAATAAAAAAATGTCCCCCATCAGATTCTGTAACCCTCCCCTGATATTCCTACCCTCAGTCCTCATGCCCAAACTTAACCAACCTAAGTTCATCATGTTTGATATTTATTCAATGTATTGTGCACTGACTGTTGAATGTTACACATAATTAATTTTCCCTTAAGGGACAGCAATTTTTTGATTGATCACAAGACAGCGTTCCTCCCAGGAAGATATCTATTGGTTAAACTGTTTGTCTCTTCTTTTCCAAACTTGTGAAGGGATTCCCGACACAGCAGTGTGCTGCTCTGGTGAGTTACTGCAAAGAGTCCCATGGCCCAGAACTATGGGTGGTGTGCAGGACTGGTTTGTGTGAGAAGAATAACATGCACACTGGGTTATGAAAACATTTGACTGAACGTGGAGACTAAGAAAAGCCTGAATAGTCATGTTGGATGCAGATCAGCAGGTCAACTGAAGTTAGCAGCTCACTGTCCATGAAGTGTGCATGCTAAGTGTGAAAGCTTCCTCCAAGATAAATATTTCCTTTACACACAAGATTAAAATGACATGAGTGTTCTCTGCAAAAACAGACACAGCAGGGACAAGGAGGAGAAAATTAGCGGCCCTGCTCCAGCCAACTCTGGAAATCCCTCTGTCAGCAGCTCACATATGAAAAAAACACATTCCAAGCAGCAGCGACTTGTTCAAACAGTGGGCTGGATTCATTGTAAATACTCTGACTCAACAAGCACAGCCTCCCCTTTCTGCTCATTACTCACACTCTGAGGATATAGAAACTGCTGCAAGTTACTTTGTTACTCATCTATCTAGCGACGGACAGATTTGTATGTGACATAAAAGGACGATGATGTACACAGACAACAAAGACACAAAGAAACAGCTATGATGCATATGTTTCAACACTTACAGACACAGACAATGAGTGATTTTGCTTTTTCTATCTTTAGATACTTGCTGAGAGGTTTATCTCCTGCCATAGTTCAAACAATATCATAGTCTCACATTACCATGACATCATGGGTTGGATGTTGGAAGAAAAATCCCTCCTTTGACCAGACAAACAGCTCATTCTGAACAGGACTGTATTTAAATGGAGCCAAACTAGCCAAGATATGTTAAGCTCATGCAGTCTAAGGACTTGGCTCAAAGGAATATAAACATTTACTGAACAGACAGGAAGAAATGGAGGTAGAAAGACGAACAAACACTGAAATAAATAAGAGAAAAAAACGTTCTAAGTTTTGACTATGTTGCTTCAGTTACTGTTACTATTAGTGCCTAATAGTGTAATTTTCTTCAACAATTAATAATGAAGAGTTTAATATTTTTACCTCGTGTTTATTTTGGTTCACTTTATTTTACTTTTAGGACCTGTGTGAAAATCTGATTATGTTTTGCGACTTATTTATGCAGTAATACAGAACATTTTGAAGGGTCCACACACTTTCAAGCACCTCTGTACATGACATGTGCAGGACAGAGTAGGAGAGAGTTGCTCAGCATCATGGGAGGTTTCCACAGCAGCATAAGCCTATGGGCTATAGCAGCATTACTAAGGGATGGTTCAGGGTCACCTGAGCTAGCACTAACAAGCTTTATCAAAAGGGAAAGTTTTGAGCCTATAATCTTAAAAGTAGAGTGTCTGTCCCCCCACACTGGGAGGTGAGGGGCCTGAGAGTGAAACTCTGCCTTTCATTCTACTTCTGGAAACTGCATAAGTACGCCTGCACTCTGAGAGCGAAGTGCTCTATTAGCATGATATGGTACCATAAGGTCTTTGGGATAAGGTGGAGCTTGGCCATTAAGAGCTTTGTAAGTTAGTAAAATAATTTTAAATTCAATTCTTGATTTTATGGCAAATTAAGAGAAGCTAATATGGGAGAGGGGCTAACCCTAACCTAAACCTTAACTATATTATAGGGTACAATCGATCTTCAAGACATGATGGAGCTTGTTTATTTTGAGCTTTGTTTCGGAGGAGAAGGACTTTATTACACATTTTACAAAAAGCCAATAAAGAGAAGATTATATGGAGGTTTTGTTTTTTTTTTCCCTTAAAGAGGAGTTTTTCCCTCCTGGCTTACTGTATGTGGGAATTGTTGAATTGTTGGGTTTCTCTTTATGATGTTGTAAAGTTCTGCTGTAAGGACTTTAATGTATTAAGTGCCATGAAATAACGTGTGTTGTGATTTGGCGCTAATTGAATATGGACAAAATATGATATTTCTTGCTAAAACCAGTCAGAAATCTCTGCAGCATTTTGGATCAATTGAAGACTATTTGGAGAGTTGCTGGCACATGTCCAACTAGCCTCTGCCATCCATTCCTGCATAAGAGGATCCATTTGTGTGATGGAGGGGCAGAGCTACCTCACCTTGCTGAACCTTTGTGCAGCCTAGCAACCAGTGGGTCGAATGTAAAGTGGTAGCTTAACCTGAAGACTACAAACCGTGGGTTGCAAATACTCTGAACTGTAACAAGTCCAGCGTGAGAGGACCTAACTGCATGACACAGAAGCAGATGGTTGAAGTAAATAAAGATCTTATACTTAGACAAAGGTTTGGGCATTTACTGCAAAACTCAGAAAGGAGAGCAGAGCCTCAAGTCAAAATTAAGGCAAACAAACTGAAGAACATAAAATGTCCCCAAATAGGAGTGACTGAAGGGGAGTGTATACTGACTGGGTCATTGCAGGTGAGTCAAATTGGGAAACTGGGACCAGGTAAGATTGGCCTGGAAGGCAGAGGACCAGGCATGGACAGAAAGGGACTGAGGACCTCTGGTGGGTGGAGGAAGAGACACATGGACAAGGAGAAAGACCACAAGTGCAGTCGAATAGTAAATTAAAGTGATGTCCTAAGTCCTTACCTAACCATTTTAAATGTTTAATGTTTATTTGTATAGGTACAAGGATGTAGTATATACCAATGCCACAGACCACAGCATGTATAGCCTAAGCTAATTTGCAATGGCCATCCCTATATAGGCCTTTAAAATAAATTAAAAAAAAAACATAATAACTCCCAACCCATAAACAAGAGACAGTACAAATCACAAACTCAAGTATGATCATTCAAAACATGAAACCCAAAACTGGTGAGCCTGAATATAGATGGCTTTACAATTAGCAAATTTTATAAAATGATAAAAACATATTTGGTGTTATTAAATTTGTCAGCAGTCTCTGATGAGTCCAAATGTATGTAAGACCTTACTCCCTATTTTAATTGTGCTTCTCAAACTTATAAGTGGGCCTTCAAAGAAAAAACAAACTGAGACAGTTTCCTTAACATTGAGTGTAAGACATGAGTTTTCAAACCATGCTGCTATGGACTGTCAATGATATGACAGCTGTGTGGAAACAGACAGAGAGGTTCTACCAGACACATACAGTGGGTACGGAAAGTATTCAGACCCCTTTAAATTTTTCACTCTTTGTTTCATTGCAGCCATTTGCTAAAATCAAAAAAGTTCATTTTATTTCTCATTAATGTACACTCAGCACCCCATCTTGACAGAAAAAAACAGAAATGTAGAAATTTGTGCAAATTTATTAAAAAAGAAAAACTGAAATATCACATGGTCATAAGTATTCAGACCCTTTGCTCAGTATTGAGTAGAAGCACCCTTTTGAGCTAGTACAGCCACGAGTCTTCTTGGGAATGATGCAACAAGCTTTTCACACCTGGATTTGGGGATCCTCTGCCATTCTTCCTTGCAGATCCTCTCCAGTTCCGTCAGGTTGGATGGTGAACGTTGGTGGACAGCCATTTTCAGGTCTCTCCAGAGATGCTCAATTGGGTTTAGGTCAGGGCTCTGGCTGGGCCAGTCAAGAATGGTCACAGAGTTGTTCCGAAGCCACTCCTTTGTTATTTTAGCTGTGTGCTTAGGGTCATTGTCTTGTTGGAAGGTGAACCTTCGGCCCAGTCTGAGGTCCAGAGCACTCTGGAAGAGGTTTTCTTCCAGGATATCTCTGTACTTGGCCGCATTCATCTTTCCTTCAATTGCAACCAGTCGTCCTGTCCCTGCAGCTGAAAAACACCCCCACAGCATGATGCTGCCACCACCATGTTTCACTGTTGGGATTGTATTGGGCAGGTGCCTGGTTTTCTCCACACATACCGCTTAGAATTAACGCCAAAAAGTTCAATTTTGGTTTCATCAGACCAGAGAATCTTATTTCTCATAGTCTGGGAGTCCTTCATGTGTTTTTTGGCAAACTCTATGCGGGCTTTCATATGTCTTGCACTGAGGAGAGGCTTCCGTCGGGCCACTCTGCCATAAAGCCCCGACTGGTGGAGGGCTGCAGTGATAGTTGACTTTGTGGAACTTTCTCCCATCTCCCTACTGCATCTCTGGAGCTCAGCCACAGTAATCTTTGGGTTCTTCTTTACCTCTCTCACCAAGGCTCTTCTCCCACGATTGCTCAGTTTGGCTGGACGGCCAGGTCTAGGAAGAGTTCTGGTCGTCCCAAACTTCTTCCATTTAAGGATTATGGAGGCCACTGTGCTCTTAGGAACCTTGAGTGCTGCAGAAATTATTTTGTAACCTTGGCCAGATCTGTGCCTTGCCACAATTCTGTCTCTGAGCTCCTTGGACAGTTCCTTCGACCTCATGATTCTCATTTGCTCTGACATGCACTGTGAGCTGTAAGGTCTTATATAGACAGGTGTGTGCCTTTCCTAATCAAGTCCAATCAGTTTAATTAAACACAGTTGGACTCCAATGAAGGAGTAGAACCATCTCAAGGAGGATCAGAAGAAATGGACAGCATGTGAGTTAAATATGAGTGTCACAGCAAAGGGTCTGAATACTTATGACCATGTGATATTTCAGTTTTTCTTTTTTAATAAATTTGCACAAATTTCTACATTTCTGTTTTTTTCTGTCAAGATGGGGTGCTGAGTGTACATTAATGAGAAATAAAATGAACTTTTTTGATTTTAGCAAATGGCTGCAATGAAACAAAGAGTGAAAAATTTAAAGGGGTCTGAATATTTTCCGTACCCACTGTAACTGTATCATCTGCATACATCTGAAAAGCTGCTCCAAGAATTGATTGTGGAAGTCACCTAAATGTAAACTAAATAGAAGTGGACCCACAGCAGAACTCTGTGGAACTTTCTATAATGTTGGAAGGTTCTGTTGGAAGGTCTTTACTATGTACAATTGTTGTTATTTGGCCATTTATAAATAGAATTGAATTGAATTGTAACTCCGGTTTTATACAGAAAGATGATTTCTCAGGATTAATAACAACTCATTGTTTGCAGTTTGAAAGACGGGATTCCAACCTCATAGAAATTTAAATTAAATTAAACGGAAACTAAATTAATAGGAATATAATGATTTAATGTGTCAAATCCCTTTTTAAGATCCAGAAAGACTGCCCTGGCTACTTCACCTTTATCAAATGATAATTTAAGTTATGAAAAAGCAATTAGCAGTCTTCGTAAGATAAACGGACAGATACTTATTTTATTCTACATACTTCATTAACTGATGAGTTACAACTTTTTCCAAAACATTAGAAAATACAGGTTGCAATCTCCACAATATTTGAGGGAACTGGCAGTTTTGCTAAACTCTTGTGATTTTTCTGCAAAAAATACCTTCAACAGAAGCTCTGCTGAAAGTATTACAGCAATAATTTCAATGTGACTGTGACACCTCACCTGTCTGAAGTGCAGCAAATTAGGCTACACATTGTTCAAGATCCTTATCGATCTAGTCTCCACGTCAAGTGTATTTATTAATTATTCTTAAATATTAAGTAAGTTAAGCTCTCGTTAACATGTTATCAAAACCTGGATGATATTCATTATTGGTGAGTCACATTGATCCAACCTGTTACAGACTCTGACTTCAGCGTGGTAAAGTTGCACTTTTATATTGTTAATCTTAACTTGTAGAGAAATGTGAATGAGGCAGACTGAGACATCACAAAATAATGATGTCCCCTCTAATATTGTGGACGCTCGCTAGCAGGCTGCTCACAGAGATGCCTCTGGCCCTACTCAGGTGCTGCACCAAACCCAATTCAGACTGATGTTTGGGTAAAGATCGGTTTGCTTAAAAAGAGTGAAATAAGGTGTTAAAATGTAATATTAAAATTTTGCTCTCTGTGTAACACGATTGAAAAAAGTGTCTGCGGCTGTGTTCCAAATAGCGTACTTACCCTGGAACACTAACAAATAGTACCCTTAAATGTTGGCACACCTACTTGTGTAGTATTTCAATTTTGACAGTGTAGTGTTGTCTTAAATCACACAGTGCCAGTCTGCACTTACTGCAATTGGATTAATGTTTTCAATCCAACAGCAGTGTAGTGATTTTAATGAAAAATAAACACTTTTGTGCGGTGTTCCACAACAGTTGCACCACAATTTGAAAATATTTTATGACGATGATCCCTTCTTTTCCGGTACGTAGCCAAGATGGCGTTGAGTGAGTGTGAAAATTGTCCAGAATTTCCCCCCTGGATCTTGAGTGTTAGTGTTAGTGTTAGTACGTAACTCCGTCATTTGGATCACAGCATTAGTTTTAATAACCTTACTATTGATATGGGCAAGAACATCCCACAGTAATTATCAATGTTTGCGTGAACAACCTGACACCACTCAGCAGCTGGCAACCACATTAAATTACATCATCTTATTAAAGCTGGAATATCAGACATGCCACTCATGAAGCCAAGATGTTTGGCCGCCTGAACCTGTTTGCTTGAAGAGATAGAAAGCTCAATGCCTTATTCTGGCCATTGTTAATTACCTTCACATTCCACCAAACAGCAGTCTGGTTTGATCTCTTCCACCTTGGCATTGAACTGGAAACTTGGCTCACATTCTTGCCATAACAGACAGCCCCTGAAGGCCCTGTGCCTGATGTTGCCTGAAAAAATGCACTGAGCGCCCGGGCAATGCTCCACTCATCTGCTTCCAACGTTTGCCTGGGGGCCAATGCACCCCAAATTGTACCTGCCCCAGCCAGAGGGAAAAAAAAAAATCCCTTCTAACCACTTCAAAGCCAAAGCTGTCTGAACTTTACTCAAAGACTTGGCACAACTTTCGAGTGGCAGGGTTGAGATAAGAGGGGCAAGGAAATGCAGACACTTTGAGGATTCCTTCATAGCATGCTATTTGGTAGATTTATAAGTAACAGAAAAATTTGAGGAGAGGGGGGGGAGTAAATTGAAAGGGTAAGCTAACAAGTTCCACATGGTTTTGGTGGATGAGCTAAGCGTGCCATGCTTGTGAATCAAAGGCAGCAGGCTGGCATGAGATAAAGAGCTGTTGGCCTTCTGTCTGCTTTTATTTCACCTCCTCTGCCTTCAGATGAGTGATAGATTGTGTTTTATGCAGCTGTAAACCATGGAATGCCTACTCACTCCTCATGCCGCTCGCTCTCTTTTTGCTTGCTCTTTTCTGTTTCTAATTATCGCGTATCATTTGAGGCTGACTTTAAAGCACAGGCAGTCCAATCTTAGAGACAGAAGTGCTTTGTAGGCCATTATGGTCCTCTAGTGCAATCAGGATTTTCTTTATCCAGCTATTTGCTCTCTGGCTCCATGAGCAAACCTCAGTTCAGCCATCAGGGAGCCACAACAGTCATCAGTCCCTCACGTATTAGATGGAAATATACGCCCAGAATATAGAGCGAGTTTAAAAAAAAAAAAACTCAACTGAGAGAGCACTCAAAAACCAAGGCAAAAGAATCAAGGCTCTTATGCAGATCTTCAAATAAAGCCAAGATGTTAGATGGATACTACTCTCCTCAGGGCAATAATGCTCAAACTTGTGCCATTCTTACAACAATGCAGTCGCAGATCAGAACACTTAAGAATTTCAGTCAGTCCAATGAAGGTTGTGTGCAACCTTTTAGTTGTGATTCTATTCTTTATTATTTCTACTGGAAATTCATAATAACAGGTCAGAGCATTATTGACATATGTCATTTATCTATTTCTTATCAACATTGTGCAGCATTTAAGTGTTACAATAAGAATTAGAATTTTACCTGCATAAAATCCTGTATAAACACCCCCCCCCCCTGTCTGACACTCTGAAATAACAGCTGTAGGCTATTACATTTGGCTCACCTGGTTTAAAATGGTATTTGTAACTTTAAATTACTGATATGAATTAAAGATTAACTGGAGAATGAGATGAAGTGATGTGCTCGAGAGGAGATGATCACTGAGTTACTGGGACTACACAAACACATTGTTAAATTCTGGTCTGCAATCAAGTTCTTGCCAACATTTAACATGAATTGGGAACAGCTGATATGACCAGCCATCTGTGACATTTGTCATTTGTAAGTGGTGAATGTGATGGTAAGTGCCAGCTTAAAATGAGAAGTTGCTATCTAAAGTGCTTTTGCACACTAGTCTGACAAAGAGAGAAAAAAAGCTTATCAGCACACGATCTTCTGGGGAATACAAAGATTTTACCAATCAGGAGATCAGAGCTCAGAGCCAGTCACTGGTGCACCCACCTTAACACAGTCACATGTGAATTTTCTCTCAAAGTAGAGCAGTACTGCAAAATTAGCAGGCTTAAGTTGACAAAATACAAAATGATGAACTGAAGGACAGGTCAGATTTTTAATCAGCTTCATTTTAGCTCATGTCTTGTTGTTCATTTTGTGTTTAAAAACAGTCCAGTTGCTCATGGACCCACTTTAAGTGATTGTATAAGTAGTGAATGTAGAACTGATTGAATGTTTTACTGTGTTTTACTCTGGTTTTTACTTTTGGTTACCCCACTTTCACACCCTGATAAGATACATTTTCAGGTTACAAAAGTTTGACAATTTGACTCAATGAAAAAAAAAATGAGTCAGTGGTGCAGAAAAGGAGGCTATAACCCAGATATTAGCTAGAGATTGACATAATGACAACTTTTCTCCTAATTTAAACAAATTAATAATAATCATTACACTCAAGTGTCGTGTCTTTTTTTGTATGACACTATTGTATTTTTTTTTTTTTTTTTTTAAGTAGAATAAAACATTTGTTCTCCAGTCTGGATGGTTTATCTGGGTTGCAGCAGATGAAGGCCAACAGGGAGCTACCTTTCATTGCTGTGACAATGAGCAGTGCTACCATTTCCGAGACATTGTTGAAAGCTCAGAGGCGAGATTTAAAGCCCAAACACATTGTCATGATGGCAAGCAGCGCTCCAGTGCACTCCCAGTTTGCTCGACACAGTCAGCCAAAAGTCGGCCTGGAGAAATTGTGGTGACCATAAACGTGTATAAAAATCTGTACTAATGACTTTTAGGTAAATAAGTGTGTATGCAATTGTGTTACAGCTTGGCTCTATGTGTCTTAATGGTGTACCACTTCTTTTATGCACTTCACAATCAGCACAGAACATTTTAATCAGTGATAAACTAGCTAAACTGCATGCTTGTGATTTGCAGGTGGCTAAACATGGCATGTAAACTGGAAATCATGAGGCTAGTACTCACCAAATTTATGTCCCATTGTGGTCCTGGGTTAAGGAAGGCGAAGGAGCTTCCTCTACGCAGTGACCTGTAAGACCACAAAAACACAAGAGACCAGAGGGGACAGTCAGGGTGACAAGAGATGTACTCATCTACAAGGCCTGTTGACTGTGGCCAACCACCGATGATATAAGTATGACTTCAATGTCATTTTCCTGAGAACGTTTGACAAGAGACTGATTTAAACCACAAATGGAGTCTACCCTGACCTAAAGTCCCAGCCAAAGAATGAATAAAGCTGAGTTCAAAGCATTCATGAGGTGATAAGAGGAGAACTGTGACTCAAATAACGGTTCCTGATAAAACATTTGGCTCCCGTTACCTACCACAGCCTCAGCATGGTGTAGCTGCAGCTCAAACCAAGATGACATCCACCCGGTCAGAGAGAGAAAGGAGATATAATTACATCCCACTTCATTCAAAGGAAACCTCACCAACTACTCTGCTGTCCTCAGAGCTAAGACCCTGTGACATTTGAAGGAGTCATTTATCCCACAGCTTCTGGGCCCCCCAAAAATATAAACAGCACCCAACTATCTGTTTTGTTTTGTTTTTTAGGGGGGTGGGGGTGCAGGTGCAGCTTTTCCCTTTTTTGGGACTCCCACCCCCTCCTCCCCACCCAACCAGCTAACTCTAAATCCTTCTCATGTCGAGCAACTTATCATCAACCTCTGTGATTATTAAAGCATTACCCTGAGGTCAGGCTGGAAAAGGCCACAGTGAGGACAATTACACAACACTTCACGCTCAGTGAATGGATGGTAACACGGTGAGAAGTAAAAGATCAAAGCAGCGCTTAAGATCTGTCTTGTACCAACAATAAATTGGATTTTTACTGAAGCACTACTTCATACTGGTGACATACTTTGTATGAGAAGTGTGCTTCAGACTGCCGTAAAAGGCTATGTTACTGTACAATTTATGAAACGAAGGAAACAGATTACAAAAGCTGTGTTTGACAGAGACTGCAGAAAGATGGGACAAAATACTTCATAAAACTGCAAAGCAGCCTTTGGGCCCCACTGATATGTATAGTTCTAAAAATTATAAAAGAAAAACTACATTTCAAATAAATGTGGTTACCAAAAGGGAATGGGTAAAAATAAGATGAAGATGTAAAGACATTGTGGAGTGTGTTTAAAGGAACTGTCATGTAAAAATTGCTTTTAAAATGAGAGAAGGTGCGAATGAGAAAAGCACCAGAATCCAAAGAATACTGAGCTGCTCAGAAACACTTGTACTGTGTGTGTCTGCAGGTGCTGCGCTTAAGGTTAAGTCATTCCTGTCATACTGCACTGACACCAACTGTCCTTCTACAGTCAAGCAGCTGCAGAACATCCTGCACTGTTTCACATCTTCAACCCCTGAGTTAAGCTTCCAGTTAATGTGATGGCAACTTAACATACTGGTCTCATGTCAGAGAAACTCCCTGATCACTTTATGATAGCAGTCAGAGTGGGTCAGACCAAGTAACATTTCTATGTCACTTTTAACTTGAAACAAGTCTGAAAGCAGTCTCACTGATAGATTGCCATTCACAAGATGACAGAGTATTGATGAACGATGTTTTTGCATATAGTGTGCTTACCAATCATGACAGTCCAGGCAGTGATGTTCAAAAAGCTGCACCCTGGTCACAGATATTATTCAGGAGTGGCAGGTTTGATTGCAAATCTTAATTGTTTTGAATGTTGTCGATGACAATATAAGAGAAAGAGTTTTGCAAAAATCTGTGGAAAATATCCAAGAACTAGTCTCCTTCAGGAATGATGTAACTATTAGAAGTGCATTTGGTGTATAGCAGTTGGGCCCAGAGGTAATACAAACCAAGTATTGAGGAGGGGCTCGGGAGGATTGTGTAAATATTCAATTGAATTGAATTTTATTTATATAGCGCCAAATCACAACACAGGTTATTTCATGGCACTTAACACATTAAAGTCCTTACAGTGGAACTTTACAATATTATACAGAGAAACCCAACAATACAACAATTCTAACATAAGCTAGGAGGGGGGAAAAAAACTCCTCTTCAAGGGAGAAAAACCTCCAACAGAGGGAAGAAAAAACTCCATCTCAACAGGAAGAAACCTCCGACAGAACCAGGCTCAGAGGTGGGTGGCCATCTGCCTCGACCGGTTGGGGTGAGAGGAGAGCAGAGAGAGAAAAGGACAGCATAGAGATAGAAGAGAAGAACTGCTGATGGAGACGACAAGCGCAGGGCAGAGACATGCAGCTCCATGACGGGACATCTGCAAAAGAAAGAACAGAAACTACGCAAGTGAGGGAACTGAATGGAGACAACAGACAATAAGAAAAAGAAAAGCTATGGGAGAGAAAAAGATGGTGAGGTGTGAGTCAGTTAAAGAGTAGGAGGAAAGAAAAGAAGCTCAGCATGTAACGAAGTCCCCCAGCAGCCTCGGCCTATAACAGCATAATTATGGGTTGGTTCAGGTCTACCTGAGCCAGCCCTAACTATAGGCTTTATCAAAAAGGAACGTTTTGAGTCTAATCTTAAAGCTAGAGAGGGTTTCTGCCCCTCCAACACAAACTGGGAGCTGGTTCCACAGGAGAAGAGCCTGAAAACTGAAGCTCTGCCTCCCATTCTACTTCTGGAAACTCTGGGACCCACAAGTAGACCAGCGTACTGAGAGAGAAGTGCTCTGCTGGGATTATATGGTTCTATAAGATCTCTAAGATATGATGGAGCCTGGTCATGTAGGGCTTTGTAAGTCATCA
Source organism: Embiotoca jacksoni (assembly GCF_022577435.1). Taxonomy (NCBI): domain Eukaryota; kingdom Metazoa; phylum Chordata; class Actinopteri; family Embiotocidae; genus Embiotoca; species Embiotoca jacksoni. Next base: position 3,317,077 of record NW_027185352.1, on the reverse strand, counting down.
AGATAATTTTAAATTATATTCTTGATTTCACAGGAAGCCAGTGAAGAGAAGCTAAAACTGGAGAAATATGATCTCTCTTGCTAAATCCCGTCAGTACTCTTGCTGCAGCATTTTGGATCAGCTGCAAGGTTTTTAATGAGTAATTTGGACATCCTAACAACAAGGAATTACAATAATCTAGTCTAGAAGTAACAAATGCATGAATGAGTCTTTCTGCATCACGCTGAGGAAGGATTTTCCTGATTTTATTAATATTACGTCGATGAAAGAAGGCAGTTCTGGAGATTTGCTTTATCTGGTGTCTAAAGGACAAATCCTCATCAAATATGACTCTAAGGTTCCTCACAGTTTTGCTGGAGGCCAAGACAACGTCATCTAGAGTAACTAAGTGATTACAGAAAGAGTTTCTGAGGTGTTTAGGACCAAGTACAATAACTTCCGTTTTGTCTGAATTTAGAAGCAGGAAGTTTTTGGTCATCCAGGCCTTTATGTCTTTTAGACAGGCTTCAAGTTTTACTAACTGATTAGTTTCATGTGGTTTTATAGAAAGATATAGCTGAGTGTCATCTGCATAACAATGGAAGTTGATGCAGTGCTTCCTGATGACATCTCCTAATGGAAGCATGTACAAAGTAAAAAGTATTGGACCTAACACTGAGCCTTGTGGAACTCTATAACTAACTCTTGTTTGTCTGGAAGACTCATTGTTGACATGGACAAACTGAAATCTATCTGATAAGTAGGATTTGAACCAGTCTAATGCAGTTCCTTTAATCCTCGTAACGTCTTCTAATCTCTGTAATAAGATCGTATGATCAGTCGTATCAAAAGCAGCACTGAGGTCCAGAAGAACAAGTACAGAGACAAGTCCATTATCTGAGGCTAACAAAAGGTTGTTAGTAACTTTCACCAGAGCTGTTTCTGTGCTATGATGAACTCTAAAGCCTGACTGAAAATCTTCAAACAGATCATTCCCTTGTAAATGATCAAAAAGTTGATTTGCCGCAACTTTTTCAAGGATTTTAGAAATAAACGTCAGATTGGAAATTGGTCTGTAGTTCCCTAAAACAGCTGGATCAAGAGTCGGCTTTTTAAGTGAAGGTTTAATTAAAGCCACTTCAAAAGCCTGTGGTACATAGCCGGTGACAATAGATAGGTTGATCTGATCTAATATGGAAGTATTAATTAAAGGGAAGAGTTCCTTAAAAAGTTTAGTTGGGATGGGATCTAACAGACAGCTAGAGGATCCAGATGAAGAAATAATTCTAGTTAACTCAGAGCTCAACAGGAGAGAAATTTTCCAAAGTATACATCAATCATACATTTTATTTACAATGCACATTGTGGTTTAGTATACAGGGTTGATATAAGATGCAGAAAAGTTTTTAAATTAGATGTTCTGAAAATAAAAGTTGTATTACTCATTGTCTTTTCTGTTCTCTGCTTCTTATTCACACTCTCTGGATGGCACTAAACAAGAAGAAATGTCCTAATATCAACACTTGAGGTGATATCAGCCATGCCAATTAACACAACCCTGTCCTTCAGTTACACCCATTGCCTGTGAATAAGACATACCCATTACTGTAATACTGATAAATGACAACAAAACAGAACTTTTTAACACAAGTGTTGCTGTTTGAGAGGCCTATAAAACTAAGTAATATCACAGACATGTTTGGCTGATGAGAAAAAAAAATTAGAACCAACAAGCAGAGGGGAGAAAATGAGCAGATGGGTTATGTGTTTCTCCAACATACACTAAGGTTTACAGTCACTGTTGGGACCACCCATGCTGGAGATATATGGTCTGGCATCACTGTAAGGTGTATTGGATAAACAGCATGTGCTGCAAAATAACAAAAATAGTTACAGAGAAAAGGAAAATGAGAAGCTCTCTGGGTGTCCTTGAGGTAAGTCATGGGTCAGAGGTCCCGACAGGTGTTCCTACTAACTGTTCAAATTGATAACCCCTGCGGGTTTTTTTTCCAGTTGGTTCTTAAGGAGGACGTTGAAATATGATCATTTGTCCAAGTTTTAGTCTATGTAATGCTTCATTTTAATATAAACTAAAAATGTCCCAGCTTTAGTTTCAATGGCTTCATATAAATATTTAAATGAACTCTTTATTTTATTAAGCACTTATATTCATAACACACTAACAGTTTCTGTGACAAATTTTGGAGGAGTACACTGAGTGACGTCGACCTTAAGTGATGCACAGTCCAAATGTTTATTCAATTGATCGGTAGTTGACAGACGGAAAAATAATCAGGAGCTATTGTGATAATTTTTTCAGTCCAAGGTGAGGCCTTTCTTTGTCTTACAAAATAGTATTCTTTTGGTTTTGGACAATTCCTATGACAAAACATGAAATCTGAAACCGACAGAGGACACAAAAACACAACTGGCCTTTTTGACTATTTTTTGACACTTCACAGATAATGTGGTCACTTTGATGATAAACACCCTTACTCAAATCTTCACTGTAGTTTGACTTTAAAGGTTATAACAAATATCTGTGTCCGCAATGACACAGTACATTAGGGTGTGTTAGTGCATCTGAATAGCACTAGGAAAAATGGATTAATTCTCAAAATCAATGAAATACAACAGTATAATTACAGTGTGAATACTGTGTATTACTGAGGTTGCTTTCAGTCCATCTTGATATTTTTTATATGTTTGATATGTTTTGCATGCAGCCAAACCAATCTCCAGCGTTGGTACAACAAGGTTGAGACACAGTCATGGCAGAATTTGTGGTACCTTTAACAGCTCATAGAAGAAAATGCCTCATTAATCCTGGAAGGTGATATAATTGAAGAGAATTTTTTCATGTATACCTACATGATGTGGTATGTCAGACAGTAAAGCAAAGACACTGTAAAAAAAAAAAAAGAAAAAAGAAGGAAATTATTGGTTCAACAACAAAGATTATTCTTTAGAAAAATATATTCATAATTGGGTAATAGGGAAATTTCAAACTAACTGTTTTCTTAGTAATCAGAGTTCTAACTAAGAAACTTGTTTGTAAACTCTTAATGTAAGCAGTGGCACTGCAGTCTAGTTTTATGCCTTATTTCAGCTTTTCCTGCTGAGATAACACTGTTTATGAAATACTGTGTTTCCTGTGAAATTCTCCACACAGTGACTTCATAACCCTTGGACGGACAGCGGGTAGGGCAGCTGACAGGCCAGCTGGCAGGACTGTCAGCGGGGGACAGCGGGTAGGACGGCTGACAGGACAGCTGACCCGACAGCTGACAGGCAGGAGCGTTGTCCGGTAGCGCTGGCTGGTACTGGAGCAGGACCAGAGATGGACGGACAAACGGACGGTCAGACTCACTGGCTCCGACTGGTAGTTCTGCAGCACCTGGTATTCCCAGGTGTTAGCTCATTTCTAATACTGGAGTGGAAGGACATGCTGGGAATCTCACTTTAGAGTCTGCAGCCATTAAACATAACTGCTCTTCCACTCACTGATTTAATACCTTGCTTATTCTAAACAAGTGATTCCCAAACTGTGGAAACTCCATCTGGTGATACACAAGAACCTTGCAGAAATCAGTGTTGTCCTCTACGTGATACGCAGGTATACAATGTATACCCATTAAGAAAGCTTCAGGATTTTCCACTTAAAATGTGCAGGAATAGGTTTTGTAAAAATATAGTTTTGTGACTTTCCCCTCAGTGATTTTGTGTTGCAAATACTCTTATGGCGTGAGATACCTGTTTCAGGCTCTCACGCTTCAATCAAAGAAATGATTAAAAAACTGAAATTGAGGTTTGTCCTTAAATAGGCCCAGTTATGCAAAAAAATGTACACTGTACACTTTTGGTATGTTGTTTGCGGATGTACATGTAATTCGTACATTCAAAGAGGACTTTGCCTTTCTGTTGATGCAGCTGGGAGTTGTTTTACATGCCGTTTCCCAAAAAGTTGGGACACTGTGAAATGTAAATAAAAACAGGATGCAAGGATTTTCAAATCATGTAAACCCATTTTTAATTGGAAATAGAACAAATAACAAATCAAAAGTTGAAACTGATACATTTTATTGTTTTATGAAAAATATATACTCATTTTGAATTTGATGTCAGCAACACATTTCAAAAAAGTTGAGACAGGGTCAACAGATGACTCGAAAAATTGTGTAAGGCTAAAAGAAAGACCTTGTTGAACATCTCACAACTAAATAGGTTAACTGGCAAAAGCTCAGTAACATGATTGGGTATAAAAGGAGTATCCCATGGAGGCAGAGTCTCTCAGTACTGAAGATGGGGAGGGGTTCACCACTCTTTGAAATACTATGCAAGAATAATGTTCCTAAAATGGTAAAGGGCTTTATCATCTGCGTTTCATAATATCATTAGAAGATTCAGAGAATCTGGAGAAATCTCTATGCAAGGGACAAGGCCGAAAAACAATATTGAATGGAGGTGATCTTTGGGCCCTCAGGTGACAATGCATTAAAAACAGACACAAATCTGTAGTGGAAATAAGTGCATGAGCTTAGGTACTGCACAAATGCATGTTAAAACTACCATGCAAAGAAGAAACAATATATAAACATGATCCTGAAGCGCCACTACCTTCTCTGGGTCCGAGCTCATTTCAGATGGACTGAGCCAAGGTGGAAGACTGTGTGACAACTGTGGTCTGACAAATAAAAATTTGAAATTAATTTTGGAAATCATCTGTGTAATCTTGGCTAAAGAGAAGAGGGACCACCCAGCTTGTTTTCGGCGCACAGTTCAAAAGCTAACATCCATGACGGTACAGGGATGCATTAATGCACATGGCATGGGTAGCTTGAACATGTGGGGAGGCACTATAAATGCTGAACGATATATACAGGTTTTGGAGCAGCATATGGTGCCAACCAGACAATTTTTTTTTTTTTCAGACAAGGCCTTGCTTATTTATGCAAGACATTGCCAAACCACATTCTGCACGTATTACAAAAGCATCGCTCTAGTCCAGGTACACTGAAAAAATTTGGCACATGAAATTTAAAGTACGACAAAGTTGACCACTTAATGTTGAGCAGTTGAAATCCTTTATCAGGCAAGAATGAGACAACATTTCCCTCTCAAAATTCCAGGAACTGGTCTCTTCAGTTCCCAGACCTTTACAAAGTGTTGTTAAAAGAAGACATGATACAATAAAGTGGTGAACACACCTCTATCCCAACTTTTTCGAAAACCGGGCTGTACTTCATTGTGTTTTCAGTCAATTTCTCTGAAGGATTGGAGCTTCTGTTTGTTACGTCTGAAACTGAACAATCCCTGCCCTGCCCCACCAGCACCCACATGCCCCCATCTTTTATATTGATCCTACAGGGAACACATAGAAGAATAGGACTTTAGTTATATTGGCAGGTCAGGGGTTCATGTGCACATTATTGCTATGTGACATTTACAGAAAAACGTACATTTATATGTGGCACAAAACCTACCCTAAGGACATTTATATAATTCTGTCTCTGCCCATTTATGAACAGTTGTGATTTATGTAGACTACGACTTTGCAATGTTGAGTTCACAAGCTCCTAACCAAGTCTGTTTTTTTCTGTTGGTTGAATCCTGCACGTGCTTGGCAACAAGACCACTGAAAAAGAAAATATTCTAGAATTTATTGCTATGCCTTGGGAAATCAAGTCTAATTTTCTACCACTCAACATTCATGGTTTTTTTCCTATAAATATTATGGAGGTCAAATAGTGGGTGATGTTTTTCCATGTTTCCCTGCTGAGCAGTTGGGCAGCCGGCAGGGCTGGGGCACTTTGGTAGAGACCATATGAAACTTTGAAAAGAGTCCAACATAAAGGCTACCAGGGGTTTATCATACCAAAACATAATGATTACTGTTATATTACCTGCCAATCTGAAAATTTTCCAGACAAAACTTCTTGCATTGATGTATTGTAACTGAGCTCTGGGGCACTATTGGTGGGGTCACATACATACGTACATATATGGCCAATGAGCTAAAGATGAGACAATTTGAGAGACAATCACAGGAGTCTCTGTTGCCTCCAAGCTGATGTGTAGGACTGGTAGATCGTTTAGTTGCACTGATGCATAAGGGGTTCACAGAATATTACATTTCATCCATGAAACCTGTATTGTTGTTCATTATGTTTGACTTAACAAACAGGTTCACATTATTTTCAAGTGTGTCTCAAAACAATACTCACATGCCCAGTTAAGACTGTCTTCTTGGATAATGGCGCAGAGGGACAGTAATATTTTTTATATACATAATACTGTGGTGGTCTTCACGCACATATGTATAGGCATGTCAAGACTATTTTAAGCTAAGCTTTAATAAGTGAACTATAATACAGCTTGTAACTTGCATCACCATGAATTAAATGTTTAATAAACTGCTTATCTACTTAGTATGTTCACCCTGTTCTGTTTTGCAGGTAAGTTAGCACTAAGACCTAAAAGCAATTCCAGTGATACAAACATAATACAACATTATCAGTGCATCTGAAAAATTAAAATGATTCAGTGTAAGACCCAGAACCCCCAATAACTGAAACAAGGACTAGTATTTGTGGGCTTTGTTACATAGAAATATGTGAGATATTAAACACAGATTTCAAATTGCACATAAATCTTCAAATAAAGACAGATAAATAAACAGTAAGCCAGTACAGTGAAAAGACTAGCACATACCTCACTATACAGTGCCCACATTGGCCCTTTGTTGCCATCTTGTGGCAGACAATATCTGCAGGATGCTATAAAATTATATATATATATAAAAAAAAACGTGTGTAATCTAAGCACATCCCCATTTCCAAAAAAGTTGGGACAATAAAAAACTAAATGCAATGATTTCATGTAAACCCATATTTAATAGCAAATAGACCAAATACAACATCTCTAATGTTGACACTAAGGCATTTTCTTGTTTTATGAAAAATATGTTTATTTTAAATTTGATGCCAGCAACACATCCCAAAAAAGTTGCTACAGGGGCATGTTTACCATTATTTTGCATCACCTCTTCTTTTTACAATACTCTGTAAACGTTTGGGGCCTGAGGAGAGCAGTTGCAGGAGTTTTGGAAGTGAAATATTGTCCCATTTTTGCACGATATAGGATTTCAGCTGCTCAACATTTTGGGGTCTCTTGTGTTGTATTTTTTACTTCACAATATTTTTTTAAATAGGTAACAGGTCTAGACTACAGCAGGCCCATTTAGCGCAGGGACTCTTCTACTATGGAGCCTTGCTGTTGTAATACGTGCAGAATGTGGTTTGGCATTGTTTTGCTTTTTTAGTAAAACTAGTCAGACCAAAAAAATACTATACCGATAACCATTATCAAAGAGAAACGTATTGATTCATTGGTAGGACCTGGAGCTGCAGCTAAGACGTGCATCAGAGGTAACGCACACGCCAGGCAGGCAAGTATGTTCAGGCCTTATAATTTATTCTCTGAGAGGAAAATAAGTGCTGGTTGTAATTTCATAATAATAATAACAGTATAGTCTTATATATTATATAGTGGTATAGTGGTATCATTGTATTGTTGATTAATTTTCCTACTTAAAGGTTATCGGCCAAATTGATGACACGCCAACATCAGACATATGTGCATTTACAAACCAATCAACGTCACAAATAGGAAAACACAGCCTTCGTTGGTGATGACAGGATGTAGTTATGTCACACTGTTTTGCACTGGCAAAATTACAATTAAACTAACCAGTAGTTAAGCAATGAAACCCACATTTACAAAAGACACGGGTAAAACAGATGCATTAGAGATCACGTTGTTATTCGTGAATGGTTGAATGGTGCTCTTCAAATGCTTTCTTCCACTTGTCTTCTCTGGTATTGCTGCAGTGATCCACAGTTTTATAACCGATTTCAAATGGTGCTAGAAGGCTACAGTGGACTCTGACCACCATAGGAAATCAGTTATCTTTTAGCAGAGATAGAGTGTGAAGGGCAGTCCTGTGCTTGTGCTCCTGATGCTAACCCACTGCTGGAGCTGTCCTGCTGTCCCCAAGAACACTGATTTCAAATGGTGCTAGACAACAGGAACACACATCTAAACCACCACATGAAACCAGCTTCTGGAGGAAGACGTTCGGTGACCGCAGCTGCAGCGGTGAAATGAACTTACCCTATTACCCTTGAACTGATGTCTTCTTCACAACAAAATCTGTCATATAGCAATGCAATATGAAAACCAGGAGTTACTTGGACTTTTATTTTTGCTGATATGAATGTGAACTGTGGGATCTAATGTACACAGGTGTCTGCCTTTTTGAACCCTATCCAAACCATTACATTTGCCAACAATCAAGTTCTGGACAGATCTAATGGATAATAAAAAGCAAACACGATAAAACTGAGCACACTCTAGAGGCACAGCAGAGAGCCTCAATACTTTTCTGATTAGGTGGTTTTAGATTTAGATTTTTAATAATGTGCAAACATTTCTAAAAACATGTTTTCACATTGTCATTATGGATCATTGACTGTACATTGATGAAAATCAATGGTAATTGTATCATTTAAAATTCAATCTACAATGCTAAAAAGTGAAGCAAATATAGTTTAAAACAAACTCCAAAGACTTGCCTTTCCCAGGAGACCAGCATCATGGCCATAATTAAAAGGGTTCAAGAGCACTAGCTATTTCATTTTCAAATTTTTTTTGGTGGGAGGATTTGGCACAAAGAGAACGTTATTATTTAAAAGGCTCACTATAGTTTAGTTCACTAATGTTTGTTTTTTTAAATCAAGAAAAAACAACGAACAAAAACAACTAATTTTACCTCCTGATGGAAAGCTGATGGAAAGATTAGTAATGAGGCTGGCCTAATCCCAATCTGCACCCTGTGTTGTATAAAAAACATAATGAATAAAAAAAAGTATAGTAGCAGCATGGGGTTAGTGTCTGATAGCACCCAGCATGCAACGGGGCAGAAGAACAATCACTCGGCGCTTCTGTAGCGCAGCTGTAGCTCTCCTGTGTTAACATGTGTGCCTGCTCACGTTTAGCCAACAAAACATGTTTTCATTTCCAACAAAAAGCAGCAAAGTTGTCCTATGGTCATTGTGCTAACGACCTGGATATTTGTTTTTATTACTGGTATTGATATTTGTGGACTAACTCTCCATCTACACTAAGTTCATATTGTTTGGTGCTGCTGTTCATTGAGTATGTACCTTCATATGGTAAGCTGAACTGCAGGTCAAGTTTTTTCACAAAAACAAGGACACAATGGATTTAATGGCCCTGTCACATAAAACGGCGTAACTTTTACTCCTCTCTGGTTATAAAACAAAAAAGTGACCTATTAATCACATAAACTTCATGTAATATTTCATCAAACATCTTTAGATATTTGAAGTTTCTATAAACAGAAAAAGTGCCAGATGAAATAAGACCTCCATGCAGCAATTGAATGAACTACTTGCTCATTACAGTATGTTATTGTACAGCTTCTTGCAATGTTGGTCAGGAATTTCTGGAAGTCCAAAATTTTCAATGGCCCTTGAAATGTAAGCAAACTTTTTTTCTACATCTTAAAGTAGGCTACCCACCACTGAAACCTTGCAGCTAGTCAGTAAAAAGCAACTCAGTACACTAGTATACTTGTCCACAGAACTTACTATTCGGCTTTGATGTAAATTTGAGGTATAGTACAGTGTGTACGCATATTATAGCAAACTGCATGGATGTGTGAAACTGTATTTTACTTTTATCACAGATAATGAATTTGTGACATACCCCTGTGGGTCCATCTAGAAATGATAGAACATCTGTGCTGTCAGGATTGAAGCTGTGCCTGAAGCATTCATGTTTTAGAATGGACAGCTTCTTTGCAGCAACATCTATATAGCTTTGGACAGATATGCATGTAAACTACAACTTGACTTGGCATACAACCACAAGGCGATAGTTTGAACATCATTTCACAATACGCACCATGTTGCATGGGGCAAGAAGGTTTGTACAGCTCTGCAAACTACTATTTTCAAAGCCAAGAAGAACCCTTAACTGATAACATTACTATAGTTACATATACTGCAACTATAATATAGAGCAATAGACAGATAATATATACTTTATATAATATGGTCTATTCTTTGTCAAAAGCATAACACAACAATTATAATATTAACCATGACTACAAAAGCACCATGAAAAGCCATCCAGTCATGTCTCATAAACATACACAACATCACTTGTAGTCAGGTAATTCAGTCGTACTCTGTCCACGTGTCCTTCTATCAGCAAATGACCCGCCATGCAGGGGAATGCAGAGGAAGAAAAAAACATCGAGGAAGTCTTTCTTAAACATGAATGCCGTTGTCATGGAAGTGCAGCGTCATGGATGGCTTGCATGTGAAAGTTTGCTTTCAGAGGTAGAGAAGAAGAAAACAGACAACACATCAAACAAGGCTGACAGTCTAGCTATTGACGCCTGCTAGGAAAAAAAAAAAATCATAGCTGGGGTTGTCTGTGACTTAGTCAAATTCACAGGCATCAGATTATCTTAATCAGCCTTACCTGTATGTCTTTGGACTGTGGGAGGAAACAGGAGCACCAGCAAAAACCCACAGAGGAAGAGCGAAAACATGCAAACTCCACAGAAGACTGAGGCTCAAATGCACAAATATTCTGTAAGTAATGGTGTGCACTAACCCTTTTCTAAACAATGTTTGGATATTCTTAGCCTTGGTCTCACTGCCATCGATTCTGGAGGATAGAAGACAGAAGAACCACATGAACACAGAGTGGAAAGCCCCTGTAAATGACGTATGAGTATGGGCCACACACATTATTCATGACGCTTTGGTACACAACCCTCAACTCCCAACAATAGCTCATTTATTCTCCTTGAGCTAAAGCTATGTGAAACTGACTGTACCTGTGTTACAGGTATAGATTGAAGCATGACACACACCCATGTGCATGTGACACTGACTAACCTTTTGCTTGCCTTCTTTTCACTCCCATTTGCGGATAAGCATGGTCAAATGACCCTTCTATCTATAACCGAGGCTGGAGACCAATGTTGTTTTCCATGTGCCATTTGAATAAAGAAAAAGTGACAGTCTTGCGTGAGTCTCGTGTATCAAGACCACCACTAAAGCTACAATGATTATATGGGAGAATAGTTCACTCTAATATAACAATTTAGTTTATTCATATATTTAAACTTTGTCTTTCTTAAGGTTTTCACAAAGTGTGGAAATATTAAAGAATTTTAACCTGTAACTAGTAGTTAGCCAACTTGATAAGGATAGCACTTTAAATGATAGCACAAATGCTAAATTGTTAATTAAGTCCTCTTGTTTAGTGCAATCAGGATCTACTGAGCACAGGTTGCGTCATGCAGCTAATTTTAAACCTCGACACTGGATTAAAGTAGTTGTTTTGTGACATATGAGCAGCTCGAGGTGTACAATAAGTGACTGTATGTTTGTGTATGTGTGGGTGTTGTGTCACTGCACAAAGACCTCAACACGCCACCGTTGGGAATTAGCCCAGCACTTGCGTAACTGACCAGATCGTCATGACAACAGAGCTACGGGGAATGCATTGCATTGTCTCAGTGGCCCTTACAGGTGTTCTAAAAATGGATGTCAGATGATAGGAGGTGTTTGAGGGGGCCACAATCACCACATCAAGGCTGGAAAATATTTATTTAGGGTTTAATGACACCATACTGTCACCTATAGGAGGGTGAAGTCTTTGGAGAAGAGAGTAAGCTGAGCATCATCTCAGTTGATCAAATCTGTCTAGATTCATGACACAATGTTGCATCAACACAACGTAATTATATATGTAGGCACAAGAAGGTAACATTACATCTAGAGGCTCCAATGTTAGCTACTGTAGTTACTATGGCAATGAGAAAGTCTCAACTCTCTTCCACTAGGTTATAGAGGTCAAAGGTCAGAGCCAGCATGGCAGCAGCAGCAGGGAATGAATAGCACAACACAGCAACTGGAGGTGGTACAACAAGGCTGTGATTTCCAGGGGGGATGGTAACTTGCACAGTTCTCTTTTCTCTATCTCAACTGTCTTTCCACTCCTTTATTTATGTCTTTCTTTCTCTTTTTGGTGCATTGGTGAAGTACCTTTAAAATAAAGTGTCAAAACCACACCACATCCTGCCCATTTTAGGAGTTGAGGACTTCAAATTAATCAGGTTGCGATGATTAGTACACATGAAGATAGCATTTAACTCAATTCCATATTTTTGGCTGGCCAATCACTATGTAAAAGTGAACATTTCAAAAATTGGTGAATGTAGAGCTATTTGATCTGTCTGGATTGCCAGGGGATGAGCTCTATACATCACACAAAGAAAACCATGTTTTCTTCACTTGTACTGCAACAAGCCACATTTCCAACAGTAAAAATTGGCATCCCAAAGTATGAGTGCAGAGGTTTCTACATATCAGTGTACATTTTCAAATACTATTATAGTATAGTATTTTTTTTGAGCCAGAAGAAATGCAGTGGAAAGAGGCCAAGCTGCAGCTGCATTAGCCATATAGAGAGGATATGGCCGGCATAGACTACCCCCCACAAATTGAGCTTCTGAGAGCAAACAATGGCCGGTGCAACCTTCACTCAAACGGCCATCTGATGCCAAGAGAAATTTAATCATTCTGCTGTTAGGATTTTCATGGTTAACAGTTTTTGTTGAATGGTATCACTAATGCCAACCTAGAGAGTCACGTGTACTATATATGAATATTTTACTCCTCACCACCGGTTTTCTTAACAAGACTGAGTAATGTTACAATATATGATCTTCTACTAGCATCACGATGACCAGCCACCGAACTCAGTTTTCTTGGTCAATAGATCACACCCTGGGCCCTATTTGTGCACCCATCGCAGCGCAGTGCAGATAGAGGCACATTGGCATTTTGGTGCAGTGCAATGGACTTTTTTCCACACTTGCGCTGATTTTCCCAAAATGGGCGTAACAACGCAACAGGGGGTGTGTTATTAAAGATGTGCCCGAGCAAATTTGATGTCAATTTTGAGGTGAAATTGTGCCTGCGCCTCCTCCGGGTGCGTAACATTTGGTTTTGCCGATAGTGGCCGCAAATGAAAAGACCTATCAAAAACCCCACAGAAATGTTTGGTGAATGTTCTACGTATTTAATCCCACTTACATCAAATAAATAAAACAAGATTCTTTTGAATGCAATGTTTCGATTCAGTTAATTATACAAAAAATTAAACTGACTCCTGCTATTGAATTTGATGTGAATCAGGCACATGACACACATGGTGTAGTAATCTAGCCAGCAGTGAGGCCACAAAGTGTGACACCGTCATTTATGCAAAATTTATGTGGCAATGTACACAGGGCAGCCTTGGCCATTTAATGAATGATTAGAAAGCACATTTCCCACACTCAAAGTTCCTGATGCAATTCATGTATTCACACCACAACATCAGTAATGTTTGGAGCCCATTGCTCTTCATCAGTGTTGTTAATAAATAAATTGTACTGGCAACTTTAACTTTGCGTAATTTACTTATACTCACTCTTTAACATTGTTCCAGCACCTAATTTCAGTATATTGGATGACTTTTTTTTGTCCGCTTTGACATTTTAAGTGTTTGGAGTCAATAACACGCACTTTTTTGTTTTGACCATTCGTCTTATATCATTTAACTGCCGGGAAGCGCTTCTCGTAACACCAGGGGAGATGCATTTCTACTTCATACTGTTAAGAAAATTACTTAGGAAATTACAAAATCCAAAGTCCCTAATTTTTTCCCCTCAATCCCCTTTTTATCTCCGCTTCACGGCAATTATTTTACCTTTAAACGAAACAGTGTTTGGACCCTGTTTCCAAAAAGTCTCCACTGTAACAAAATTAAGACACCACTTTCGAAATAAAAGGGTTAAACTGCTCAAAGAAAATAAAACACCACCCATCTGTAGTATGAATGGACACACACACACATATGCCTTAGTTTTATCTTGGGAGGTGGGGGGGTGGCATCCTTGTAGAGGTGAGGCAGGCACTCATTGTCTCGGATCTCGCTCTGGTTTTCTGTTCTATTCTTTCCCAGGAAGTCACACATAGACACATCACCGACATGAATGGCGGACCAAACCTCCCTCCCTGCTGCTCCACCCATCTGTCCACGCTGTCTCTGTGCCTGCAAGAATGGTAGAAATGACGTTAACTGATGAAGATTGCAAGTTTATAAATTATATATTTTCTTGTCCCTTGCTTAGTTTTGCTAAATCATGGTGCTCTACTACGCAGATGACCGTTAAGATTGGGGGGGCAGGCAGGACCCAAATGCAAGACATTAAAAAGGAGGTTTAGAAAGCAAATCACTGTAACTTCAGCAGGGTAAAAAAACAACCAAAAAGCAACCAAAACTGACTTACCTAAAACTGCATGGCCCATAAAACTAAAACTAAAAACTAAACAATATAAAACCATAATAACAGATGTGGGGAAGTGCAATAGAACTTCAAAAAAACTAAAACAAGCAACTAATGAAAATGCACAAAATGAGGTAACAGGCAGGACATGGAAACAGAAAACAGAGAATGTGTCAGACTGACAAAGAACTGAGGAGGATGGACATCTAAATACACTGATGAGTAAACAAGACACTGATGCGGTCAAAAACATGTAGGAAAAACACAAAGGCAAGAAGTACAACAAAACAGACAAACAGAGAGTAGCTTTCAAAATAAAACAGGAAACACAAAAAAGAAGTAAAGACGAGAAAACAGAAAGAATGTCCAAACCATGACAAACTGGACATCTTTGCATGGATCAATTTGTTTTCTCGGAATAATTGTGTCCTCCTGGAAACTACAGACTTCTTGTGCACTATAGTTGACCTCGGGGAAGGAATGGACAGGTGAATGGGTGGATGAAGGGATGGCAAAGTGTGCGTAGGAGGGTGAGCAGCAAAAATCGAACAGATGCAAAGGTTGTTCACTCCATTCAGCAACAACTGTTAGTCACACCGTGTCACCACTGCCCACATCATTGAACATCTTCAGGTGAGAAATGGAAAGCAAGCGAGGAATCCTCATAAAAGAGAGCACAAGTGGGAAAGTAGCTGATTTGTTGTGCATGACTACTATTACTAAAAAGAAAAAGCTAACAACAGTACTGTTGTAAAATGGCTCATCAACAAATGACTGTGGTAGATTCAGGTTGAAACAGATTAACCTCTTTGTGAGTTTGGATTTACTGTGAAAAAAATCAATAAAGCAGAGTTGAATTAACCTTAATGCTTTTATGGCCTTTGTCAGCACAGTTAAAATTACCTACCAGAGTTGGTATCATAACTTAAGGAGCAGGATGCACCTACCTCTGTATTGTCTACATCACATAAACTCTGACCTTTAAAAATAACGGATCGCAATCATAGATCTACAATATAGAGTACAAGTACTGTACATACTGAATGAACTGAGTAAAACTTGAGACATCACAGGACGTACATATTAGAAATAATATGTTAAAAATTAAATTGAAATATTGCTGGAACTGGAATTTCTGTTCACATAACATATGTACCTGGCAATGGACAGAGCACAGTCACCAGACTGTTCTGAAATGTATATCCTAAGAAATTAATCGTACACCTCTCGCCTCAGGCTCCAGGGTTTGCTGAAAACACACCTTCCACAACGCTTCACATAGTCCAGTCCATAGCAGAATTGCTGACCACAGCGTCCATTACTGACCTTGGTGCCCAGCCTCATCTTGGACACCTTTCAAGACTATTAGTTCAGCGAAGCAGGCGCCACATATTGGTAGGACTTTTTGGATATTGGATTCTTAGTCATTCAGTACAGCACTCCATACACAGGGACAACATCTCCCATGCCTTAAGCAACCTCACGGCCACAATGGTTCTTGGCCATGTTCATTTCTGGAGGGCCTACGACCCCTTTCCACATAGAAATTTACTCAGGCCAGCACATCCTCTTGATTTTGTTTTGACATGAGCTCAGCCTGCTGCAATGCACCAATTTCAGCCATTTCAGCTGGTACTACTGACTGAGGGAACTCTGGTTCTGGAGGTCATCGGTATGGAAAGCCAAGACGGCGGAAACTTCATCACTGGACAAGGATCCAGATATGGTTGGAATTACAATGTTTACATGTGCCCTACTCGCCCTCCCTCTGGCCCTCACTCCAGTTGTGTCACCTAGCAGCACCTGGTGAGGGACTCTTGTGGGCTGAGCTTGACACTATGCTTCACAAAAGGCTGCCTGCTCAATGCATCTGCCACCACATTCTAAGGCCCTGGGATATACTTGATTTCAAATTTAAAGGGGCTAACTTGGCAAGCTATCTTTGTTCACATGCATCGAGTTTCGATTTGGACAGGATGTAAGTCAGTTGGTTGTTATCTGTCCAGATCGAGACAGTGTCAGTCAGTGTCTTAACTTATCACAGAGTGCCCAACGTAGAGCAAAAACTTCCAGCCTGTGATTTGCTTGGTTAACACAGGTTGAGAATTTTTGGTAATGGGTAGCGCAGTGCGTGAATATAGTTTGGTGCAGAAATATCCATTCTGACAACCTTGCTGTCGTCGACATCATTAATAAAGGAAGAAGACACTCCATTGCCATCATGTCCTTCATGTGCAATCTTGTGGTAGTCAGTCATTCACATTTTCATACCCTGAGCCAAACGCGTCCTATGTCTAACCTCCGATCTCGTCTTCCATTGTATCATCAACCCTTCGCTCAAAATACTTGCCCAAATGTTTGGCGTGCACTCTGGAGCCAATGTTTCCACTGCCTTCTTCTGTTTCCTGCAAAGCACTGAGTTCATTTCTTTGTCAATTAAATTCATTCCATGTAGCCACCTCTGCTTATCCAACCTTCACAGGATTTCCAAGGACTGGCGGCCTCACTCAAATCACCACAACATACTAAATCGGCACCACGGCACCCATATTCAATTTCAAATATGTTCACACCTAAACCCCAACAAGCCACAAACACATAACATGCACTTATGAAAATATCATCATGCTTTGATAACATGAAATCTGGCATGGTTCCACTTGCACTTTCATCAGATCAGGATTTCTCCTGGCTTCTTTTACTGGCCACTCCTTCCCTGGTGGGGCAGAGGAATCCCAGATCACCTTATCAGGGTAATGGGCTGATGGCCTTCCAAAGCTGCTCTACACCCGTCACAACCTCCAAGACTACTGCAACGCTGAGTCATTACTGCTTTCTTCGGAAGGATTTTTAGGTATCTGTGAGGCATGGGAGCTGCAGTAGATTCTCAATCAAGCCTTCCCCAAACCACAGTGTCTTTTCCAGCTCAATCACCTTATACAATATCATAATCAATGAAAACTGTTTAAACTTAATTGAGGTGGTGGTCCTTGCTCCTTAATTAGATATTTTATTTGAGTTTAATGAGCAGGAAAACACTCCCTTCCGGACATGTGTCTATAAATACCTGCCCATCCCCCACACCTTTCTGCATTTGTTTTCTGTGCCTTCGTCGCCCTACCCCTGTTTTTCTGTCATTCTCCTAGGTACCAAGGGGATCTGCAAGGCCTGAGAGCCGCAGTTGATTCTCGATCAAACCTTCCCCAATCTCTTACCCTGCGCTCCATTGCCTTTCATAAAATCATAATCAAAAAACATTGTCAACACTTAATTGAGGTGGTGGCACTAAAAGAGTACCAACATTCTTTTGAGAGTAAATGTATAATGTGTTAAACTCCTGTTTTATCTACCCAGGCTTCTACTTGCCTTTCAAGCTGGAAATTGACGCCAGTGAAGTTGGAGCTTGGAGTTGATCATCCTGTGAGGTTATTTTTCATGTAAGTTTAACAAACATTATTATTCCACCCCTGAAAAGCAAGCTTTTCCTCTGTTGGTCACCCAACATTTTAAAGTTTACCTAGAGCCATGTGTTGGGCCCATTAAGGTCTTCACTGACTATATTGCTCTTGTGTTTTCACAGCACTTTTCAGTATCAGCACAACTTGCTTGGTATCTTGGCGGAGGTGATACTGCCAGATACTATTCACATCTTTTTCCCAATGGAAAACCAAAAAAGTGAGTTAAGATGAGCTGGTAGCAGTCAAAAAGGTTATTTTAAGACAGACAAACAATTTAATTGGCACGAATTAAAAACGTTAAAATCAACCCTGGTTATCCTTTGAATGAACACATCCCACAGGCTATTAATAATCCCCTGAAAAAAGACCACATCATAAGGTGAGGCTCAGAGTGCCTTTGTTTCTAGAACATTAACAAGACGATGTTTTTCTCACCCGATTTTCTGTGCTGAAAAGGAGGACAAAACAAAAACTTGTCCTGCTGGAGAATTTCAAACATGTGGCTTTGTTTAAGGTCAGTTCTGGGAATGAATTATGACTCCAGTCCACTCCCAGTGTCTCACGGGTGACCATTCTGGCTGAGAGCCCTACTCCCTGGACAACCATAAATAATGTTAATGGGCTAAATCAAAGCTGAGGAAAACTAGCAGCATGTAACTGCTTGCAGATCTGAAGTTAGCTGGAAAGCAGGCCTTAAGAAGAGAGGGAGGGGGGACAGAAAGCCTTGCACCTCTTACTCAATGGAGACACATACTGCCAAGAAATGAGGAGGAAGAAAACATCAATGGAGCAATGTAAAAATTGTCAGTCAGGCCTCATATGTAATTGATGTATGGATGGACAGGGTGGTATAATGTGCAGTGACCCTGGGGAGAAGTGGGGTAACATGGGTACATTATAATGACAACAATCTGAGTTACTCAAACTGGAAAACTGTTCAGAGCCTCTTTTAGCCTCTTAGTTTTAAACGATAAGGGACAGGTAAGTTGGGGTGGGGGTCATAATCGTGATGCATTACCCACTTACAGTAAACGAGTATAGTCATTTCTTTGAAAATAATGGTACTCACCTCTCACCGCAAACCTCTTGCCAGCTTACACGCACGCACGCACACACACACACACACACACACACACACACACACACACACACACAATGTACACTGAGCATTTTCTGGATTGCACTGCAGTTGTTTTTGAGTCTAAAATATGTCTCCACAGTCCCACAAAGCAGTCTGTCAGAAAACACAGACACACACACACATACACACACACACACACACACACACACACACACACACGCTTGTCTCTATACTTGTGAGGACACTCATTGCCATAATGCATTCTCTAGTCCCTTACAAGCCAATTTATAAGTCTTCAACTTTCCCTCTTGGCTCTGTTCCACAAAAGCTTCCCAAAATGAGCAGAGGTGTTACAATAGTAACTATTGCAGTTGTAGTATCTCCTGCCTGCCAACACATCACTATGACTCTTCAAAAAAGCTCCCAATCTGAAATAAAGTATTCCCTTGATTCCAAATTGACCACCTGATATCTGAATATGGGTGTTATGCCATTAAGTGTAGGTGAATTAACTGCTAGTGAAAGATTCACGTAAACGTCAGCTGGCAAGAGTTCTCATAAAAAGTGTTGGCATCCATTCTGGATCTCTTTTAATGGAGAGCCAGATCTATGAAATTGTAATGATTTGTATTCACCTCAAACCAATGAGCTGGTTTGGAGATAGGCTGGGCCTCCATGGTTTGGCGATTAAAGGAATTCATTTTGGGGCTGCACCCCACTCAATCAATCACTGACAACTTTAGACTGGTGAGTAAACAGTCTAGTCTTAGAAAGACAGCTAATTGTATAAGGTCAGGTAATTTGTAATTATAACTATTAAGCAATGGGCACAGATCAAGATGGGTCGCCGCATCTGCGGGCAGTGCCAACTCTGTCCACCTTCTAACAAACAAATCAATAATGACAGGATGTCTTGTGTGTCTTTGTCAAAATACAACACAATACCAGATAACTCAACAGAAAAGATCACAATCAAGCCGCAGGTGAGTTCTGTTTAAAAGGCCTCCATACCTGAACAAAACCTCCATGTGCATAGCATGTCAGGCCCTGGTGTAGATTGAGGTATTTTGTACTGATTTTAACCTCTTTGGTGGTGACCTTGGCAAGTTAGCATTACCATTTTTATAATAGTTTTAGGATTGTCCGTCCTTCCATTTAAAAAAAAAAAATCCCAAAACCTGTCTTATCTTTATATAGTGTCAAATAAATTGTCAGTCGAGCCACAACACTCATGCGTGAAAAAGAAGGGTAAGAGGGTTGATGTTAATGACATGAAATTCTCAAACTTGTACATGGGGCAGGAATTTTATGACAAACCACACTTTTGCTAGAGATTTATAAGTAAAGCAACAAAAGGAGTTTCATGCCCTTGTTATTCTGTAGCTCTTCCTATTTTTAGAGGACCCATACTCAAAAAAGGATGCAAGTTTGCATTGCAGCCGCATCATGATATAATCATGATGTTACATTTTGGTTTGTTGATCTTTTGTGTACAGTATACACAATGTTACCATTGAATCCATTTTAATAAATATACCAGATCCATTAAAAACCTAACATTGTATGCACTCTAACCAGAAGTAGTCTTTTATTTTCAGGAACATTTCTATGACATTCAGAGCAACAAAGGCTTTTTCTTGAGTGGTGCGTGAAACCTGTGCAACGTCAATCCAAAACCACTTCTACATCCCATAAATGAGTGGAGCTAAAGAGAGGTCACACAATATAGAGATCATTGACTCCACAGATGACCAGCCAGCAGGAGATGAATGGAGGGAGGCTATATGTGTCCTTCACCTCACCGCTCATCTGGTCATCCAGAAGATGACAGAAACAGTCCATTATAGTCAACAGATGCTATATGACCCAAAGCAATCAGTGGACATATTTCCTTGCTACTTAACAAAATGTAAAAGCAAAAAAAAAACATTTTTGAAGAATACTGGAGATTAGCTTTAAGTCATTGTAATGGTTAGGTTTTATTAGATAGACAAGAACTGCTGAAATCTGTACTGAATGAAGAACCTGACTCTGCTGGCGAGCCAGGTAGTTTTATAGTCATATAGTCCCTCAGACAAGGGTGTGAGTCATGAGTTTAGAGAGGCTATGCCCTTTGGGAAGAAGAGAATGTTGCCGCATCTCATGTGGACCAGATAATGGAGGTGGGTTTGTGGCTTGTGAGGCGGTGCAGTGGTTAGCATTGTCAAGTCACAGCGAAAAGGTTAAAATCCGGGCCCGGCCCTTTCTGTGCAGAGTTTGCATGTTCTCCCTGTGCCTGCGTGGGTTCTCTCCAGGTACTCCGGCTTCCTCTCACCATCCAAAAACATGCACCTCAGGTTAATTGGCGGTTCTACAAATTGCCCTTAGGTGTGAATGAGAGTGAGAATGTTCTTTGTTTCCATCTGTCTCTGTGTTGGCCCTGTGATGGACTAGCAACCTGTCCAGGGTGTATCCTGCCTTTGCCCACAGTGAGCTGGGATAGGCCCCCTGTGACCCTGTTCAGGATAAAGCGAGTATAGATAATGGATGGCCTGTGGCTTGTGCTTATGGAGTTCCTTGTGGTAGTGGTGGTGGGGGAGTGTGTGAGTCTTTTCTATTAATTGAGATGTATTTCATGGTGTTTAGAGTGACTTGTATAGGTGCAGTGGCATCATTGAGGTGTGTGGAGTGAGTGTATGGCTAAATATAGAGAATAAGTGATTGATTTGGTGATGAAGTTGTCAATTTTATCAGTTGAGCAGTGGCATGTGTGTATTAAAGTGCTCAGTAAACCAGTGACGTGATTGAGTTGTTCATAATTGCTTAATGAATCACTCATTACATTTGTTGTACCTCAATTTCCTCTGCTATTTCCATGAAGGAGGTTGGGAAGGCGTTGTATTCCATGACTGAGATCCTCTTAGTAACGCTTTAGGAAGATTCCAGAACTCTTGATGTAGATTTACGACTGGGATTAGAAACAATAAAACCATGTCGAGTCTATGCTGCGATATTCTCAGAAATATCCACTAGGATGTAGTCCCAGTGACAAATCTACATACGACTACCAGGACATACCCTTCCTGTCATGGTTTTGGTCTTTGTCCCATTTTTAAGTTTAGTTTGTTCCCTTTATCACTCCCTGTGTCTCTAACTCTACCCACCAGAGGTCCCCTGAGTGTCTCATCCTGTCTCTCTCTCAAGCTTGCTCTCCTGCCTGCTACAACAACCTCACCTTCTCCCAATTTATCAATCAGTCCCAGCTGCTGTCACTTAACAGTCACCTTGCCAGTATACATCCTGCCCTTCAGTCTCTTCCAGTTGCCAGATTATAATGTCAGAACAAAATCAAACTATATCATGTGCCCATAGCCCATGTTCTCTTGTTTTGTGCTGGACTTTGTGTCCCTTGTGTTTATATTCATTTTACATGTTTTCTTCACCTTGTAAGCAAAGTTCTTTCGTTGCTTTTCTGAGTTGTGCATTGGGGTCCTTCCCTCCTGCTCAACTTTGACACTTCAGACGTCGCGCAGCAAGGAAGCCATTTCCAGGTAAAATAAAAAGGGAATTTTGTATGAAACAAGTCTGTCAATTTGACATCTACTCATTTGATTTTGCCATCAAAGACACGTTGCGCTAGTGAAGAATAACTTTACAACCAGTATGGACAAAATCAGCACCTGATTACTATTTCAATGTATATATGGACATGTGAATATTGAATTATAACAGACTCTAAAAAAAATTATAAAGAGCAGCTAATGAGTGCCACATAATGACATTTTGACTGTCAATCTGAAACATTCTTACTTATTAATTGCAGTGAAGAACAGATGCCATAAAATACAGTAGATTTGGAAATTACATCTTTCTCAGGAGGTATTTATCCTGAGTTAAAATTAGCTATCCATTTGCTATCCACAGCTTATCCTGTGATACACATCATTTCCCGTTCTGCTTGCTTTTTGATAGATAGTGTTAGTAAATGCCATTGCCATTCCTCTGACATAACCCTATCTGATTCCAGGGATGGCCCCTTGCCACTCATTAGTCATGCCCCTGTTGGACTGGTTTGTGAATTACCACAACTGAACTTGAACAAGGATCAGATTTTACATACCTTGTTGATGTTGCTTCCACAACTTCATCAAGATCTTCAAAATATATTTTTACCAAACCACCACTATGACAATGCACACACAGATACAGAAACAAGATGACAGCAGGATAGGATCACAGATTGCGCTTCCACTGAGAGCTGCAGAGTCCGAGAAACTCTCTCAGCACCTTATCTTATTACAGAGATTAGAAGACGCTATGAGGATCAAAGGAACTGCATTAGACTGGTTAAAATCCTACTTATCAGATAGATTTCAGTTTGTCCATGTCAACAATGAGTCTTCCAGACAAACAAGAGTTAGTTATGGAGTTCCACAAGGCTCAGTGTTAGGCCCAATACTTTTTACTTTGTACATGCTTCCATTAGGCTATGTCATCAGGAAGCATTGCATCAACTTCCATTGTTATGCAGATGACACTCAGCTATATCTTTCTATAAAACCACATGAAACTAATCAGTTAGTAAAACTTGAAGCCTGTCTAAAAGACATAAAGGCCTGGATGACCAAAAACTTCCTGCTTCTAAATTCAGACAAAACAGAAGTTATTGTACTTGGTCCTAAACACCTCAGAAACTCTTTCTGTAATCACTTAGCTACTCTAGATGACGTTGTCTTGGCCTCCAGCAAAACTGTGAGGAACCTTGGAGTCATATTTGATGAGGATTTGTCCTTCAGACACCAGATAAAGCAAATCTCCAGAACTGCCTTCTTTCATCGACGTAATATTAATAAAATCAGGAAAATCCTTCCTCAGCGTGATGCAGAAAGACTCATTCATGCGTTTGTTACTTCCAGGCTAGATTATTGTAATTCCTTGTTGTTAGGATGTCCAAATTACTCATTAAAAACCTTGCAGCTGATCCAAAATGGTGCAGCAAGAGTACTGACGGGATTTAGCAAGAGAGATCATATTTCTCCAGTTTTAGCTATCTCTTCACTGGCTTCCTGTGAAATCAAGAATAGAATTTAAAATTATCTTGATGACTTGCAAAGCCCTACATGACCAGGCTCCATCATATCTTAGAGATCTTATAGAACCATATAATCCTAGCAGAGCACTTCTCTCTCAGTACGCTGGTCTACTTGTGGGTCCCAGAGTTTCCAGAAGTAGAATGGGAGGCAGAGCTTCAGTTTTCAGGCTCCTCTCCTGTGGAACCAGCTCCCAGTTTGTGTTCGAGGGGCAGAAACCCTCTCTAGCTTTAAGATTAGACTCAAAACGTTCCTTTTTGATAAAGCCTATAGTTAGGGCTGGCTCAGGTAGACCTGAACCAACCTTTAGTTATGCTGTTATAGGCCGAGGCTGCTGGGGGACCTCGTTACATGCTGAGCTTCTTTTCTTTCCTCCTACTCTTTAACTGACTCATACCTCACCATCCTTTTCTCTCCCATAGCTTTTTCTTATTGTCTGTTGTCTCCATTCAGTTCCCTCGCTTGCGTAGTTTCTCTTCTTTCTTTTGCAGATGTCCCGTCATGGAGCTGCATGTCTCTGCCCTGCACTTGTCATCTCCACCAACAGTTCATGTCTTGTATCTCTATGCTGTCCTTTTCTCTCTGTTCTCCTCTCACCCCAACCGGTCGAGGCAGATGGCCGCCCACCTCTGAGCCTGGTTCTGTTGGAGGTTTCTTCCTGTTAAGAGGGAGTTTTTCTTCCCTCTGTTGGAGTTTTTTCCCTCCCAGCTTATGTGGGAATTGTTGAATTGTTGGGTTTCTCTGTATAATATTGTAAAGTCTTGCTGTAAGGACTTTAATGTGTTAAGTGCCATGAAATAACCTATTTTGTGATCTGGCGCTATATAAATAAAATTGAATTGAATTATCACCCGCCAAAGGACATAAACACAGAAAAATGATCGTCGAGGCTGCTGCCAGGTCCCCGCCCGGCAGGAAATGATGCAAGACAGGTTTACGTCACAATGCTGGCTCCTGTCTGAGGGCACCGATGTGACGCATAATGGTGAGGTTTCAGATTTTGATGGTAATGATGACAGCTTTTTTGGGGGCCAATATTTTGCCTCGCATAGGTTTGTGAGAGGAATTAAGGTTGGGCAGTTAAACAAATGCTCAAAAGAGTAATGAGCTCAATCAGTTGCAGGTGGAGATTCCCTTGTTCATTGTTTGAATGAAATGAAGGGACAATATAAGTGTTCTCATCCAAGTTTCCATTTAATTATCTGACACTAAAAAGGAAGTTACTGACTGGAATTTATCAGCTAATTTGGGTTTGATCCCAAAGTGTGTATCAAAAAAGACACACTTAAGTGTATGCACCACTGTCAGTAACACAGTCTCCATCGCCCTCTCTACGGGCCTGTCCAGCTCCCCCTGCTGTTCCGGAGGAGCCAGTAGAATTGGGAAGAGCCAAACACTTAGATTATTAATTTTGTGGTACTAAAGGTGCCAAAATATCTTTAAGCTTGCCAAGGTCCCTTAACTTCCTGTTGGTGACATGATAGACTACAGCTGGCAGCTTCTCTGTGCCCACATATAAGGGGTCTGTCTAAGAACTCTCATTGCATTGACAAACATAAAGTACAATACAAAAGTCCAAAGAGCGCAGGTAAGATCTGAGAAAGAATATTGACGATTTACACAACAACATGGTGTTTAAATGTATGATCTGGTGACACCATGGAGGGACAGCTGGCAGGAGGGAATAGGCCCAATCAGGGCCACTATGAGTTGGCTTTCATAGCTGCAGCAGGGCAGACTGAAAGTGGTCCCACTGCACCCAACCAAGTTACATCCAGCACAGAGAATGGAACGATACCCCAAGTAGAGCCCTCGGCTGCAGAACCTGGAATGGAATTGACCAAGATTTACGCATTGGTCATTGGCCAACTGCAGGTTGGTTGTCGTGGTATGCAAAATAAGTGTTTAATCAGGAAGCTAAACGGTATGTAGGAAAGAGCTAGACAAGTACTTAAGAAATTTGAACACAGATAGGAGAAGATACAGAGAAAAGCCTCCCATCAGATTACCCACCATTGAGTGAGAGAGAAAAAAAAAATGTTCGACCACCAATGTAATTACAGGCAGTTAGGCGTGCAAAGGTTTCATTGGCCCCGGGACCAAATCGGTTCCCCTTCTGGTTATATAAAGTGTGCCTGATGTACGTTAGGTCTTGTGGAGGCTCTTCAGAATAGTAATTTAGTGCAGTGGCACAGAGACTAACAGGTTTAATGGAGAGAAATAAGCTGGTTGAAACTTCTGTGCAAAGAGACAGAAGCCAGGTTTTGTTGGTTGCATAGGACATGTTTCTGTAATTTGGCAATATTCAAGAAGCTAGGTGAGTAAAAAGGGACTTGCTTGTAGTGTTTGCTAGGTGAGCCAGGTAACCTAGTGAAGGAGTACTTTGGGGATATCAGGATGTGTTTAATGGTAACTTGTATATTGCTTTATCACCTTATCGGTCTCAAAGCGCTTTTTACACTATTTTCCATTCACCCAGTTACACACACATGAGCTGCCATGGAAAGTGCTCACCATTAGGAGTGCATTCACACATCAAGGGTATGCCATCAGGAGCAACTTGGGATTCAGTGTCTTGCCCAAGGACACTTAGCCAGAGGAGTCAGGAATCAAACCAACAACCTTCCGATTAGTGGGCAACCCTCTCTACTGTCTGAGCCACAGCCTCCCACAATCAAAGCTGATGTTACTTCAGCATGGCAGAGGTTAGAGATAGGGATCATGGAATTAAAGGAAGGCAGCTCCGATGGCACAGCCACGTAGTGGGTAAGGTTCAGAAATAACGGGGAGTGGGCGGATAGGCATAGGGGGTACAATGTGGAATAGGGCTGGAGAGCAGAGAGGAGGAATCTGGTGATAGGTCAGGTGCAACATGAGGAGTAGGGAGGGAGATGTGTTCGGGCAGTTGCTCAGGGTAAGCAGGACCAATGGTTAAATTGGAAGAGTTTAGAGAGGAGAAAGCTTAGCTGAAAAGAACTGTGGTGCATGGAGGCAGGTTGTATAATCTTTCTGATGGGAGCAACATATTATGTGCTTCCATCACTACAGCAGGTACAGTCCGTTATGTTCAGTGATAGGAAAACACAGGTAAAACACATTCTGTCAGGCTGTAAGATCTATCTATCTATCTATCTATCAAAACTGACGCTCCTAGTATTTTATATGTACAACCCAAACAGACTCAGTGCATGCTGGCATATGTGCCGCCTAGCAACACTTCATGCCAGGATTTTATCTTATCTAATAAGGTATTATGTATTCATTATTAATGCACAGAAAAATTAATATTACACAGAAACTCTGGACATGCAGGTTTGTACACCAAAAGTCAACAATTTGAACCATTAGTTGGAAACCTCTAAATCAACAGAGATTCAAGTCAAGCAGTTTATTATTATTATTATGCGTGCCCCCAGCCAGCTAGACAGGATCCCAACAACACTTAAAGGATGAGAGGGAATACCAGCAGAAAGTGGAATATCTGCTGATTTCACACTCAAATGTAGGATTTCATTGCATAAATCTACAACCCTGAAAGTTTGAGCACCTTGCTCTGCCTACACATCACATCACAAGCTACACATCAGGATCACACACAAACCATCTCTGCTCTAGTCAAATAAGTTCCAGTTCTTCTTTGTCTCAGTAAGCCTCCAACATATGAACTGAATGGTAAACAGCAGGAGAATGAGAGCGGCCAAAGGACTCTATAAAGAGCCTCTGTCTCCATGGCAAAGAGTGGTTCTGTCCGGATGCCCTCCTCGTCTCGGTACACACAGGATATTGTGGAAAAGGAGATGCAGTTCACATGGCCTCACTGTGTGGTATCAGGAGCCTTCACAGCTGTCTTCACACAAATGGCACAATACACTGCTCAGTGTTACTTCTAAGAATCATTTACTCTGTCTGCACAGACCCTAACCCATGTGGGGGTCAGAGGTCGAAGACGGTACACCTGTTTACTTGGACATGGAATGAATAATATTGTTTTTGAGCCATCTGGTATCTCCTTATAATCGAATAAAGGAGGCTGAAAAGGATAATTGGTATTTATCTGTTCAATTCTTTGCATATTGACATTTTGAAGAGTTTATGGCCACACATTGTTAGTTTGAAGGCATTATTAACCAAAGATGAGTAGAATAACAAAAACTATGCTCTGCTCTAAAACATTAGTGGAATATATCCATTAAGATTCAGTGTGCACTATTTGTTCTACATACTGTAGTTTGACATTTTGGTAAAATGCCCTTATTTGCTATTTTGTTAAGAGTTCAGATTGTAATGTAGCAAGTGTCCTAAATAATTAATATTAAGAATTGCAACCAAGCTGAGCAACAAGGATGTAGAAGCGTAGTTCGATATTTTTTTGTATTCACTTAGAGGTGAAGCAGAACAAATGAAAATGTGTACAATATTGTACTGGATAACCAAGGCAACGTTAACATGATTCTCAAGAGGGCAAGATTCCACCAGCGGGCACAGAACCACAGTAAAAATGTGGAGGAATACATTTGGAGGTCACATGAGTTGGTGTGATTTTGGCACCATGTAGAACGAAAATACAAGAGACAGACTTGTGATTGGTGTCCTTAAAGAATTGTCACAAGAAATTGCAAATTGATGTCTGATTTAACACTGGAGAGAGCATGTAGACAAGCTAGGCAGTCAGATAAAGGAGTCGATTCCCAAGAAGAGCGGAGTCACAGCTTTGTGTGAGGTGATTCGCGCGCACAGACGAGCTTCGTCCGAGTGGCCAAAAGCCACATTCAAACCAAAGAGGAGAGACAACCCAAAAAGCCACAGGTCTCCTGGGCAGCAGCACTCGGGTATGGGAAGTTCAGTTCACGGAAAGTGCTCCAGATGTTGCAAGCTGCATTCCAAGAGGGATATTTGTGTTACTGGATGGACAGCAAATGCATTCTGAAAAGCCATTATGTCATGTGTTGCACTCTATAAGTTATCACAGTTCAAAAGAATTAACCCAAAAGCACGACACAGAGGCAAGGGTTTCCCACATCAAATAACTTTTACTAACAATGATTAGTAAGGGAAAACAAAGTCCTGATAGTTGGATATACATACAGGGAATGCAGAGTTCATAGTCTCAACATAAAACAAGAAGACAAAAACGTTGAGCCAAACAACAGTCCAGGATATCAAAGAAGTAAATAAACCATATTAAAGCAGAAGACTTGCACACGAGGACCTGACATTAAGGTTTGATTTGAGGGTTCTGATTGACAGTTAAAATACTGACAGTATGACTAGCAAGTGACTGAAGCTGGGGTTGATTGGCGGAAGTGGGAGCGGTGAGATGGGTGTGGCTGGCAGGAGAGCAGACATGGAGAAAGAGACAGGAGATCACTGGTAGGTAGAGTGACACAGTGACTGGACAAAGAGAGAGACACACAAACCCTCTGGTGGATTAGAAGAATAACTCAATGAACAAACCAAACAAAAGCAAAGCAGAAAGATTAAGAAATACACAAATCAGTGATGCGTTTACTGAACAAAGAACCAGAGCAATTTTTCTTGGGTGCTATTAATGTGCAAGATTCCAGCCTGCCGTGGCCAGAAACAATACAACTCAACAATGATCTAAAGTCGACACCTAGGGTATTTCTCAAGACACTTGTGATACATTAGGAGCTAAATTATATATATATATATATATATATATATTTATTCCTGTATGTACCTGTCCGTCGCAACATTCGCTCCCTCTCTCCCTCCTCTCTGGCCTCCTCTGTTTTATCAGCCCTCCCTTCAACTGACTCTTTCTCACTCATGCATCCTAACTCAGCCACAGACACTCTCCTTTCTGGGGAGGCAATCAACCCCAGAGAGTTCCCAAGAGAGGAAGACAGAGTGTCTTCCTCTCTTGATTCTCTCTGTCCTCTTACATTACGACAGGCCCGCAAGTCCTCCCCAGCTCCGTGGTTGTCTGACTCGGTGCATGCCGAGAGAGCCACTATGAGAGCAGCAGGAAGGAAATGCTCCAGACCTTCTTCCTTTTCTCACCCATCTCATCAACACTTCTCGGCTGCTTTCCGAACTCTCTGAAGGAGGCAAGAGTGAACCCTCTCCTGAAGAAACTCCCCCTCAACCCGGCTGATGTAAACAACTACAGACCTGTCTCTCTTCTTCCCTTTGTTTCCAAAACTCTCGAACGAGCTATCTTTAACCAACTCTCCTCCTATCTCCACCATAATAACCTTCTTGACCACCAGTCTGGTTTCAAGGCAGGCCACTCAACAGAGACGGCCCTCCTTGCTGTCTCTGAGCAGCTTCACACTGCTAGAGCAGCCTCTCTCTCCTCTGTCCTGATCCTTCTTGACCTTTCTGCTGCATTTGACACAGTGAACCACCAGATCCTTCTTTCCTCCTTCAGGACCTCGGTGTCTCAGGCTCTGCTCTCTCCCTGTTCTCATCCTACCTCAACGACCTCACCTACCGGGTAACTTGGAGAGGATCTGTGTCTGAACCTTGTCCTCTCACTACTGGTGTCCCTCAAGGCTCCGTCCTGGGTCCCCTCCTCTTCTCTCTACACCAACTCTCTCGGCTCTGTCATTCACTTGCATGGCTTTTCCTACCATAGCTATACTGATGACACCCAACTGATCCTCTCTTTTCCCTGATCTGAAACACAGGTAGCTGCACGAATCTCTGCCTGTCTGACTGACATCTCTCAGTGGATGTCCTCACACCACCTGAAAATCAACCTCGACAAGACCAAGCTGCTCTTCCTTCCAGGGAAAGACTCTCCCACCCTCGACCTGACTACTACCTTGTACAACTCTGTGTTATCCCCGACCCTGACTGCTAGGAACCTCGGAGTCACTCGACAGTCAACTCTCTCTTTCTGCCAACATCACTGCAACTACGCGTTCCTGTAGATACATGCTGCACAACATCAGGAGAATACGTCCTCTTCTCACTCAGAAGGCGGCGCAGGTTCTGGTCCAGGCTCTGGTCCAGTTTCTGGTCCAGGCTCTGGTCATCTCACGTCTGGACTATTGTAACTCCCTCCTGGCAGGTCTACCTGTTAGTGCCATCCGACCTCTGCAGCTCATCCAGAATGCCGCAGCTCGACTGGTCTTTAACCTCCTAAATTCACTCCCACCACTCCGCTCCTCCGCTCCCTTCACTGGTTACCAGTAGCTGCCCGTATCCATTTCAAAACATTGGTACTTGCGTACCGTGCTGCGAACAGATCGGGTCCAGTGTACATCCAGGACATGGTCCAACCTTACATCCCAGCCCGCTCCCTCCACTCTGCTTCTACCAATCGGCTTGTTGCTCCCTCGCCGTGAGCTAAACACTCTACAAAATCACGACTGTTTGCTGTCCTGGCTCCTAAATGGTGGAATGAGCTCCCCACCGATATCAGGACAACGGAAACTGTACATCTTCCACCGCAAACTAAAAACACACCTCTTCCGACTTTACCTTGAACAGTAGAACTTTAGTAGCACTTAAAATGACACTTGCTGATAGCACTTTGTAGTTTGGCTTTCTTGAAGAAATTGTATTTTCTTGATTCCTGTTGTTCTGGGTTTTGTACCCTCATGGTTCAAATGCACTTATTGTAAGTCGCTTTAGATAAAAGCGTCAGCTAAATGAAATGTAATGTAATGTAATGTAATGTACTCACAACCTGCATTGGATTGTCACATTTAAAACCTCCATTTGGTGAGTTTCTTTCCTAACCCCAAGGTGAAGGAGGAGCTAATAAGAGGAAAAATTTCATTTTGTCCTTTGTGAATGATATACTCACTATAAGCTAAGAGTGTGCTCAATACTGGAAGCTGCAACAGGTAAGGTAAGGTAAAATCTCTGTTGAGAAGGCAGTGTCAAACTCTACAACTTTCATCACACAACCTTCCATTTGGAATTTATAGCGCTCCTGAAATCTTTCAGAGGGTGATGAATGATCTTCTCAAAGACCATGAAGGTACAGACGCTTTCATGACAACATAATAGTCTATGGAGAGACCCTCGAGCGGCATGAACAATGCCTAAAAAGAGTACTACAAATGTTCAAAGAGGCCAGATGGAGGTTCAGTGAGGAACAATGCAATGTTGAAAAGCGTGGTGTCAGACCTGACGTGTAAAAAGGTGGAAGCCCAAAGAAACATTCAGCCACCACAGAATGCTACAGAGCTTAAGCGTGCCACGGGCACGGTACATTATCTGGGGCACTACTTGCCCTACCTCACAAACATCACACCAACTAAACTACTGGCTCAGAGCTGACAAAGGATGGGTGAGTGGCCCAGCACGGGAATAGGCTTTAACAAAAGTTAAATAGACAGAAGCACCCATACTAGCTTTTTATGATGTCAGCAAACCAACAATTTTCAGTGCCAATGCTTGCAATATTGATGGGGACATGTTCTCCTTCAGAACCACAATGGACAACTGTGGCCGGCTGCCTGCTGTTCTGGCACTCTGACAGATGCTGAAACGGGGGGATACACAAGTCGAGGATTGTTTGGCTGTGCTCCCTCATGCATGGTAAAAGTTTGCAAAATACTTAAATGGTCTGAACAACTTCACAATTAAAACAGACCATAAGTCACTGGTCCCATTCTTCGATGTTAAACACGCTGATGTAGTGGGACCTCGTTGTCAAACTCGAAATTCAGACGATTCAACTGTCAGATGACACATTGTCCCGGGAGAAAGCCACACAGGCAGCATGGCCAATGTCGAGTTTACATCTGGATGAGTTCACAGAGCATATCTGACCTGGAGCTACAGATGGTAAGGACTTTTGTAAGTACAACAAAGCAAGGGGCTAAAAAAGTGAGTCGAACACTTCTACTTTGCCAAACGGTAAAACTGCCCTTTGCCAGATAGACCCTGGGAAAGAGTAGCTACATCTTAGGGAGAGTCATTAGAAATGAATAACAATATTGACTTAATGAAAGTCTGAGTAATAAATTGTCCAGCAATTAGACTGAGTGCAGTATGTGAATTTTAGTTTTATTTATATAGCACCAAATCACAACAAAAATCATCTCGGGGCTCTTAAGACAGAAAGAAACCCTAGAAAGTTATAGACCAGAATCCAAAAACTACATTAAACTATTTACACAACAGGAGAAGATATTCAAAGTCTACAGTAACCTTAATTACACAGAGACCCCATGAATGGACTTTGTCTGTGTCTCCTGGTCTTTTAACTGATGAAAGTACAGATTAGTAGCTTTAACGCAGTGGCAAAGACTCAGAACCTAACAAAGCCGGGTGCGAAGCAAAAGATGCAGTATAACAATGTCTCAACACAAAAGCTACAATGGTGGTTGGAACTGTACCAGGGGACGCAGGGGTCCATTTAAATCACAAGCTTGTCAAAACAAAACTTTGCAAACACACCTATACCCTGTCTCTGCCCAGACAAAAGGAGTCTCTTTCTTCAGATCGCTTTGGCACGATGTTAAAGTCTGATCGCATCTGGTGGAGTTTCTTTCTTGGTTGGAGGAGTCTAAAAATTCTGGTCTTAAATTGATTATGACACAAGAAAAATTATGCTATGGTAACACTTGTGTTTCACAAGATGGAAAGGAACGTGTGTTTTACCTTGAATAAGCCTTGCTGGCATTAATCTTATTAAATTCTTTTATTCAAATTTTTTTTACATGAAATTCATCCATCCACAAATATGAAATATGAAACACGGAAGTCTAATTCACTTCTTACTTAAACAAACATAATTTCATGGGTATGACTTATTATATGGATTGTACAAAACTGTTGCTGAAAATGTCTCTGAATTAGTAGTTTCAAAAGGATCTCCTTGGATCTATCTTTCAACAGGTCTTTCTTTCTAAAGTTATAAAAAACATTGCCTTTTACAACTGAGCTGTCAGTGCAATAATGGAGTCTATACTTGCAATTGTAGACTATATTATTCCACAAATTGCATTTTACAAAGTAAACAACATCTCTCATTAAATACAGTAAATTGTGTGCTCAACATAAACCCAAAAACCTAAGCCCCAACAGCAAATCACACCAGAACTGAATTAAAGTTGTGTTTTTAGGATGAATTGGCCCTTTAACTTGATACATCAGTCTATCTACAGTATGTTTCAGAGGTATCTGGGTCACACCAGTAGACATAAATACAGCTGCTCAGAAGAAGATGAGAGCGGGAGAACAGGAGCTATGCCTCCAATTATAGAGAGCAAAATCCATCGCCACAATCATGTCTAGGAGAGAGCGAGAGCGAGAGAGAGAGAGAGAATGCACACGTGTGACCTGAGCGATGAGCAGGTTTCTCACTAATGAGGCCGAACTTTAGTTTACCTCCCGCAGAGATTCACCTTGTGACAGAATGAGGTCTCTGATTACACAATACTCACATGTGCATACACACATAGGGGGGAAACAACAAAATTACAACCCTTACCTTTTCAACCAAACAAGATAAAGATGTAAAGTTGACGGCCACGTGTGTGTTATTGTGCATAGGTCGAGATGAAGCTCTTCTGAATGTGATGTTGTTGCAGGGCTGGGCAAAGGTACAGCAGTGCCGCAGCCAGCCATTCACACACACTGGTCAGACTCCAGGAACACTGGCAAAACATGGGGCAGCAAAGTGCTGAATGGACAGTGTGTCTAAGAGAGAACGAGAGACAAACCAAGAAGCAGTGCTTCAGAACAAGGCAAGATTCATAAATTAAGTAAATAAAATTATATATATTTTCTTTTAAGTAAAACAGCAATCGGTACATTTCAGTGAAGGGATTTTAATTTAAATTTAAACTTTGCATCACTGATAAGCAGCAAACAGTTTTAACAGGGCTGACTATTTAGGAAATGGAAAGTTTGAGAATCTGAAACACTGAATAGCCTCTTAGCTGTGTTATGCCATTCAGTTCTCCAAAAATCTGTGGTTTAGCAATTAGTAATTGAGGGTAAGGAAAGATGCCAGCTCTAAATGTAAATACATGTTTCCAATCCCTGTGGACTTTTTCTGTGTGAAACCATGCCACCATCTTTCCCTAACCTTAACCAGAAGCTGCCAGTGCCTAAAAATAACAAAAAAGCCAAAATAATGCCATAGTTACTATTCAATTCAATTTTATTTATATAGCTATTTATATAGTTATTTCAAGGCACTTAACACATCAAATTCCTTACAGCAGAACTACTTACATGGGATATTCTAAAGCAATAGTATAAATATAAATACAAATTATTTTGTTTTTGGTAGAAAAAAAATACTCTGTCAGTGAACATACAGTGGGTACAGAAAGTATTCAGACCCCTTTAAATTTTTCACTCTTTGTTTCATTGCAGCCATTTGCTAAAATCAAAAAAGTTCATTTTATTTCTCATTAATGTACACTCAGCACCCCATCTTGACAGAAAAAAACAGAAATGTAGAAATTTATGCAAATTTATTAAAAAAAGAAAAACTGAAATATCACATGGTCATAAGTATTCAGACCCTTTGCTCAGTATTGAGTAGAAGCACCCTTTTGAGCTAGTACAGCCATGAGTCTTCTTGGGAATGATGCAACAAGCTTTTCACACCTGGATTTGGGGATCCTCTGCCATTCTTCCTTGCAGATCCTCTCCAGTTCCGTCAGGTTGGATGGTGAACGTTGGTGGACAGCCATTTTCAGGTCTCTCCAGAGATGCTCAATTGGGTTTAGGTCAGGGCTCTGGCTGGGCCAGTCAAGAATGGTCACAGAGTTGTTCTGAAGCCACTCCTTTGTTATTTTAGCTGTGTGCTTAGGGTCATTGTCTTGTTGGAAGGTGAACCTTCGGCCCAGTCTGAGGTCCAGAGCACTCTGGAAGAGGTTTTCTTCCAGGATATCTCTGTACTTGGCCGCATTCATCTTTCCTTCAATTGCAACCAGTCGTCCTGTCCATGCAGCTGAAAAACACCCCCACAGCATGATGCTGCCACCACCATGTTTCACTGTTGGGATTGTATTGGGCAGGTGATGAGCAGTGCCTGGTTTTCTCCACACATACCGTTTAGAATTAACGTCAAAAAGTTCAATCTTGGTCTCATCAGACCAGAGAATCTTATTTCTCATAGTCTGGGAGTCCTTCATGTGTTTTTTTGGCAAACTCTATGCGGGCTTTCATGTCTTGCACTGAGGAGAGGCTTCCGTCGGGCCACTCTGCCATAAAGCCCCGACTGGTGGAGGGCTGCAGTGATAGTTGACTTTGTGGAACTTTCTCCCATCTCCCTACTGCATCTCTGGAGCTCAGCCACAGTGATCTTTGGGTTCTTCTTTACCTCTCTCACCAAGGCTCTTCTCCCACGATTGCTCAGTTTGGCTGGACGGCCAGGTCTAGGAAGAGTTCTGGTCGTCCCAAACTTCTTCCATTTAAGGATTATGGAGGCCACTGTGCTCTTAGGAACCTTGAGTGCTGCAGAAATTATTTTGTAACCTTGGCCAGATCTGCGCCTTGCCACAATTCTATCTCTGAGCTCCTTGGACAGTTCCTTCGACCTCATGATTCTCATTTGCTCTGACATGCACTGTGAGCTGTAAGGTCTTATATAGACAGGTGTGTGCCTTTCCTAATCAAGTCCAATCAGTTTAATTAAACACAGCTGGACTCCAATGAAGGAGTAGAACCATCTCAAGGAGGATCAGAAGAAATGGACAGCATGTGAGTTAAATATGAGTGTCACAGCAAAGGGTCTGAATACTTATGACCATGTGATAGTTCCGTTTTTCTTTTTTTAATAAATTTGCACACATTTCTACATTTCTGTTTTTTTCTGTCAAGATGGGGTGCTGAGTGTACATTAATGAGAAATAAAATGAACTTTTTTGATTTTAGCAAATGGCTGCAATGAAACAAAGAGTGAAACATTTAAAGGGGTCTGAATACTTTCCGTACCCACTGTATATATTTGTAAATTGCTAAATAGACCTACATTAATTACATCAATAAGAAATACCCAGTCTCATGTTTTCTTCAAAACATATGGCATTATAGTTTCGTATGTAATTCCTGGATAAGGAACAGGACATAATTCCAGTTCTATGAGTAAATTTGTAGCCCTCTAACAGATGAAGGGATTAACCAGAAGCAAAGCCCCTTATAGGGCACAACACATATGATATAGAAGTTTGTTCTTTATTAATGAAATATGCTGATTTGCTGCCAGTACACTTTTACATGTTTGTGATTGGTCATATGCTGACAACCTCACCCCGTTTATGTGAATGTGCACGTAGCTGGTTTGGGAAACCCTGGATTGAATTATTGGGTTGATAACCACCATCGTGTGACTCCTTAGCATGTACAGGCCTCAGTTTAGAAATATTGGAAATATTCTACAGAGCAGGGAGCATTGTTGATGGACTTCATCCCTTTAGTTTTAATATTATTGGAAGCATGTGTAATTCATGTTGATTTTAGGCCATAGCAGCATTTAGCAGCAGCAACTGCTCTCTGCCCAGCTCACACCAGCGTTAATCCAGCCTCAGCTCACTGCTTCTGCTCTGCATACCAGTTTATCATTAGCATGTACCTCAGATAGCTAGCTAATCTGGGCCAAGATGTCAAAGTCCAATCAGGATTGATGAAATGCTGTAAAAAAAAACAAAAAAAAAAACAGACCACCAGGAAATGTATAAGGTTAAAGCTCTGAAACAGACCTAATTTCACTGCATGAATATGGGTCTGGTCTGCTCCTGTCACCGCAACTACCCGTGTACAGCATGTTTTTTAAATTGTTTTAATAAATACCAGCTACTTGACGAGGTGCTGAGCGTCAAATTGGCACTGAGCGCTGAACATTCAGCGTTCTTTTTCCGGTGACCGAGAGTTGAAAAATATTAACATTGCACTGAACTGCGAGTGAGGTTAACCACCAACACTTGGCGTCACTGATTGGTCCGCCTTTCAGACTGGCTGAGCAAACGTTAATACAAACCATTCACGAAGACGAAAACTGAAGCTGTGACGACATTCAGTGATATCGGGCTAACAAAAATCTGCAGAAAGACCAAAACTCTGACGACTGCCACAGTTATCAGAGCCAGGCAGGTAGCAGCTTCTTGAGTTGACAAAAAGGTGTGCTTGTTTTACAATTTGTGCAGCAAACACGCATATAACTATAAGGCTCTATCTAGTGGCGTGACTGTGTACTACAAAACATAGGGCCTGATTTACCAAGATCTCAAATAATGGGTACTAAATGTGTGTCCCTTCCAAAAGTTTGCACATTTTTTTGCACCCGTTTTGCAGGTGATTTACTAAGGCTAAATGCGTCATTGAAATCAGGTGCAAATCGCTGTATTTAAATGAGGGGTTTGCCTGTGTTAAAGTGATTCCAGCAATGGAAAACAGAGCGACCGCAAAAGTAAAAGGAAATCTGATCCCTTTGAATTTAGAAATAGAAATATAACAAGAACAAAATGCTATATAGGAGATTGTCAGCAAAAAAGTCAATACGGTGGGAAAAACAAAAAGGCGAAAAACAGGCTTCATAATAAAACATCGGCAATTAAAAGAGGAGGGACAGTGGATGTGATCCTTTAACAAACACCTCATATTCAGGACCTCTGACAGCACACCTGAATAGGGACTGGGTGGGAGATCCAAGCAGCAGCGATACGCTGGAATGACCCAGAGGCAGGAAAATGCTGAGTCCTAAGAAGTTTTTTAATTGCTGGTATTTCGTGGCTCCTCCTTGTTATTGGCTGACAATCATCTTTCAATTCATTCAACAACTCCGAAATGTTGTCGCTGACAAACAATATGTCTGAATAATGTTTCCCTCTGTTATCTCCAAAATGTTTCCACGGGTGTAAAACCACGTTCTCTACATATTCGTTGGTTTCCCTGCATCTCCTTCTCACTACAAAAAGAGCAGCCGTATATCCAGATTTGCGCACCTGATTAATACATACCTTTCAGTCGTACTAAAATACAAACGCAATCACTTCTCCTATTTCTCCTTTCAGGTTTGGTAAATATTGTTGCTCCCAGTATTTTGCACCTTCAGGTAGAAACGCCCAATATTACATATGCATGCAGGCAAACACGCAAAATGGACGTGTTAAATTGCACATTTGAAAGACGCAATCCTCACTGCACGTCGTTGGTAAATCTGCTAGGGAATTTTTTTTGCGGGTGGTGTGGAGTTTGCACCTGATTTTACACACGCAAACATTTAGTAAATCAGGCCCATGTCATTTTCTGACAGTTACACTACCTCTTTTGCATCATTGGATATTACATGTCTAACTGATCAAATTATTAGTGGCAATTAATTCACAGCTTATCATTAAGATCTCACAATGTGTTAGAAGTCACAATAACAAGCAATTAATGTATTTATGTCAACTAAACTAAGACAATAAAAATGTTCCTCTTCTCTTAGACATTGACAAAAATTATAAAGAAAAAGGAAAAATTATAATAGAAGCAACCAATTCTCAATTCAGTACACGCAAGATCCCTTTTCTGTTTGCGCCACTGTCATGCCACATTTCTTCCATTACCCTGTAATAATATACCAGGAAGGTGAATCAACTAAGGTTGAATTTGCGTCACATTCGTGCTAGCATCAAACATTTTTATTAAAGCAATGTTTTATTGCTGAAAAGACAGCCCTCTCCCTATCTTGTTTTACAGATACTTAATATACAGTGTACGCTAATATGCTCTTATGAAGCAGAGGAGTAAATGAGCTACCAAGTTGGACATGTGATTTGATGAGTCATCACTTAATTCATTACTTGACCCACAGAAATCAACCCACTTGTGTGCCGGCCAGCGTGCATTACTGGTCGGTGACTCCAGGCAGAAAATACATACACCCAGGATAAAGCTGTAAAGGCCATGCAATGCATTTAGGAGGCAAAGTTCATACAGAGAGAGGGAGTGTGACGGTGTGTAAGTGCCAGAGAAACACACAACTATAATCTTTCACCGCAGGTAGGAATCATGTTTTCACACAGACACACACACACACACACACACACACACACACACACACACGCACATTTGTTTCATTCCAGGGCCAGGTAAACAATTTGGTCCAGAGAGGAGAAGCCCAAAGAGGTGGTAGGCCTTAAACCACAAGCTAAACACTTAAACCTGAGCCCTAATGTGTTCTGTGTTTGTAATTTGAAATTACCCCCCCTCCCCCCCCCCCCCCCCCCCCCCCACACACACACACGTAGAGAGCGAGAGAGAGGGAGAGATTCAGACCTTTTTGCAAGTATTGTGTCATTCCAATCTTGCTTGTTAATGTATGTGCAGCATACGTTAACTTTAAGTAGTGCCTGCAGAGAAGAGCGAGAAAGAGACAGATAGAGAAAGATAACAGAGAAAGAGAGAGAGGAAGACCACTGGTTACATAAGAAGTCACTGTGAAATGGACAGCATCTCTTTCCTGCATGCCCTCTGTGATCAGCAACCTGGCAGCTTCACTAACAAAGGACAAAAATAAACGGCCATAGACGTTACGAAACTCAATGTAAATGAACACACGAGGTGAGAAGTGAAGCCATGATTTAAACACACACATCTACTGTCAACCAAATAACAGAGCCATTTATCAGCATCTGATTTCTGTTTCCCTCAGTGCTTCTCTCTTACAAGATTATTCTCAGTACACAGGAATGCCATCATCAGCTCTCACGTTTAACCTCCTCTTTGCTGCCTGTTAAAGTATTTGATCATTTCAAAGCATGAGACTGTTCTCTTTGGTTTATCTCACGGCTTTCTAAAAGGGTTCCATTGGAAAGCTTCCAAATCCATTCAATACATTAAACAGCACTCGTGAAGAGAGGATGGAAGCTGGAGATAAGGGCACTAAATGTTGGTTTCTCACCATTTGTGTGATTTTAAGAAACTCCCTCAAGGGCGTTCTTGAGATATCGCAGTTACGAGAATAGGACTGACAGATAGGAGGGATGTGAGGTCATATTGACTTTGATCTCTGACCCTTGATTACCAAATTGTACTCACTTTATTCTTGAGGCCAAGTGAAATTACTTTAACATGTTCTATTGCATTGACAAGAATGGGAAAGATGTGAGGTCACAGTGACTTTGACCTCTGACATTTGACCAATCTAATCACTTTGTTGTTGAGGACAAGTGAATATTTGGATCAATTTTGAAAACATAATAAAACAAAAATATTTTATTTTCTAATTTCAAAATTATTTGTTAACAGTACTTCTATCATGTAACAGCATTGTGAATGCTGCATTATACTGCTAAAGTAGTGGAACATGCCCTAAAAGTCCTGTGCTGTAATATATTGACAGTCGCAGACTTTATTTAAAGACCTATGTGTCATGTGATGAGTGTTTCCTGTTCATAAGACATTTATTTTGTTTTGTACAAATTGCAGAAAATATGTACTTGCAACATTAATTAAGAATTAATGTGGTATGAGTATGTTAGATAATAATAATGATAAACTTTATTTGTATAGCACCTTTCATACAAGAAATGCAGCTCCAAGTGCTTTACAGCAAGAGAAGTACATGCAGTGTTTGACATAAAAACAGATATAACGGAACATTTAAAACTACAGAAAATAAATAAGATGCATAAGAACAGATAAAATGCATGAGAACCGATAAAATGCACAAGAAACAGATAAAATGCATAAAATCAAACACAAATAGAGTTAAAATATAAAATATTTGGAGATGGAATACGGACCCACTTCCACAGAAGCTATCAGACAAATGTCATAAAACAGATATGTTCAGGTAAGGCTTATAAACCGATAGAATTTATAGGCAATTTATAAACTGAAAAAGGTTGGGTCTGTTGCAACCACTGACTTTAACAAGCTGCAAGTAGCAAAACAAAAAACTCTTCTTAGAAATAAACAAATAAAACTTTGTTTATGTGGTCCAACCCCAACCATAATTTCTGTTACAGATGGTGCTGATTGTTCAGAGAAAACACCATTTGGAAATGTGTAATTTATTGTTAAGAACTGTTTCAAGTTTCACCACAAGGTGAGTAAAAGTAACTGCAATGTCCCTATTTTGATGCCATCTTTGGGATCCAGCCAGCTAACACTAATTCTAATTACTTTAATCTGTAAAGAAGAACTTAGAAATTATGAAAATGTTGAATAAACTTCAGTGCACATTTATTAAGAATTAAATGAGATCTGATTTTGACAGATAATAAATACTAGTTCAGACACATGTTGGATATTGTTGCACTATGTGCGACAGTTGGGGCCCATAATGGTATTGTGTTGATGTTTTAATGTCTTGTAAAATAAATTAATAACAATAATACCATCAGGTATGATTGTTTGGTTAATTAGGTATTTTAATGTACTGTATTTTCAACAATATCTTCAGATCACCTTTTCTAACTGCTATTATCATTATTCTTGATTTTATTGCATTTGATATATAAAAAGTTTTTGTTCATATTACTGATTAGTGATAGCCTCCTGATATGGTAGTGGATATGGATTAGTGTTATTAATTGCTGCAGAAGTGGTATGCACAATAATTAAGGAAGACGAAACAATGCAGGAGGGATGATTCTCCCTCAAGCTGGAAGAGGTTGCAGGGAAAGGGACGCTTCACACAGTCAGGTGTCCCTGCAGCGAC
The DNA here is from genome assembly GCF_022577435.1 of Embiotoca jacksoni. Lineage (NCBI taxonomy): Eukaryota > Metazoa > Chordata > Actinopteri > Embiotocidae > Embiotoca > Embiotoca jacksoni. The sequence continues at coordinate 3,274,452 of NW_027185352.1, read as the reverse complement.
CACAATAGACAGTGTGTGAAGCAGTTGTCAAGTAGTTGGAGGTGTATGGGAGCACGCTTGGTAGCGGGGACATTCCCAAATGTTGAGGGAACGTCCCCAGAACCCCAACACAATTTTTCGGTTTGCGAAATGTTAATTATGGAAATATTTTAAAGTCAAGAGTAAACTGCAGTTAATAGTGCTGACACCAGAGATCACCATTGTACAAAAATCCCCATGCTGCTCTGAGTGCCTCACTAACAGGCACTTCTAACTTTCTTTCTTCTCCTTGATTTGATTGGAATATGACTGAGAAAAAGTTCCACTACCTGGCAGCTTCCATAATTTCCAGTCTATCATGACATCAGAGAGATATATCTGCACAAACTGGACTCAAATATCAACATAATAGTGATCTGCTCAGTAATGTGTTCAGTCGAAGCAGTAACACTTACATAACTCTTGCAAGCACTGAGCTTCTACATTATGGAAAGTGTTTCCCACACATAGACTTTGACATCCTCACAAGTATATTTGGGATCCATTTTAGCATTGTTTTTTTTCGTCCTGTCATTTGTAATCCATGAACTAGTGAACTCCCCCCCTTTTACCTCCACTACACCTGATGGCTGATGGCTGGAGCTGCTTTGCGTGTTTTGCATGTCGTGCAGTTTTACCTGCAAAGCTCCGGAGTCTGGAAGCCACATGTTATTCTTCTCCTTATGTTGTTTAATGGAACCAGGTATGGATAAAAACAGGAAATAAGGAAGAACAATTGCCACATACTACTCGTTTCTCTATTGAAATTCATGCCCATCCCTGAACTTGGCTCCACAGTAGTTACACAATCTTAGAAATGAGCCACAACATAACAGTGCACTCGCCTGTGTGTGCGCTCATGCACGTGCCCCTGCACAAATTACAAGTTGGCTTTGGTACTTCAACAAATAACACTACACCCCAGACAGTAATGCACACACAGCTCTCTCTTGGTTAGCGGAAACAAAAGCTGACAACAAAAGCTGCCCAACATGAAAGTCATTGCATCAGAATAATTCTGTTGGAGGGAAGTTAGAGCAACGGCACCACCGCCAGTTTGCTCTCAGTGGGTCAGTTTCTGGATGGTTCCTTGCAACCATATCCTCTTGCACGTTTAATGCAGCTGCATCCCAGCTTCTTTCCACGGCATTTCTTTAGCCGTATTCTAGCTCAAATGAAAACAGCTGACCTTCCAAAGTCTGCTGTTGGAAAAGTATTTTGATGCAATACAAGCAAAGAGAACAAGGTTTTGTTTTGGTCCATAATCTAGAGCACAACCCCAGATAGCTCAATTAGTTTCTACAGTTGTGATGTGGTTGGTGGCTGCAAGTACAATAATTTTTTTTCAGCTGCTTCCTAGATACACATATAATTTATCTAGGAATTTATTGCTTCAAATGATTCCATATACCATCAACAGTAATTGGACATCTGCATAAAAAGTGAGGAATTTCTCTTTTGTAGATGTAGAAAAAGATTTCTCTACTTTTCCCACGCCACACTGTACTTTTCATAATGAAATCAGAGTTTTGAATGACGAATGTGTTCTCGTCTGTTCCAGTCGAGGTTGCAAGTAAAGCGGTTGATTCAAAGATATCTCTGGGCATGTGCTTGTAGATCACACACTACTTTTACCAGGTGAAAACCCCTCAGAGCACGCATTTGATTCATTGCTCACACTGACATGTAGGCAAGTGACTGCACACCAGCAGTTTGAGTCATAGCATAACAAACTTCGACACTCATTACAATCATTCTCATATGGCTATCTCAGTATTGTTGTGAATGTTAGAACTGATAGCCTGGAAATAGAAGAAAGACAAAAAGGGGTTTAACTTTCAAAGTCTGTTGCAAAGTCTGCTAGATGTTGATTTTACGGTGTGATAAGGTTGATTTGAAGAACTAACTTTTACTAAAAGTGGTGGTGGTGATGTTGAGTACAGTTTAAAATAGGGTAATTCAGACTTGTAGCCGACCCTTCTCTTCTCTCTTTTGTAAATGAGTCTCTGGATTTTTCACAGACTATTACAATCATGACTGTATTCAGGCCATTTTTTAGGAAACCAGACCTTTATTCAACATTCCCTCACAACTGCAGACCAACGTCTAAATTAACTTTTCTTGAACCAAACATTTAAAAGGCTGGTGTTCAATGAGTACTGGAAATAAAGGAAGTCATGTGCTGCTTGTCCATTTAAGATAAAGTAGTGTGTGAATCTTTTTTTGACAAAAGCAAAAAATGGATTCAAACGGTGCATGTTTTTTACATTTAACAATCGATTACTGGCCTGTGTGGCTGCGTATACACACTGACAAAGTAAAGTTTCCCTCACTGGACAAATTTAAAATGACGTGAAGCCCAATAAATCTGATCAAATAGTGCTTTGAATTAGATACATTTCAATAGATGTAATCTACTTTTGTTATTGGTCAACTGACCTTTTCTTTGGAGCACTGCTTTGTCATTTGGAATCAATGCAGTGCATGTAGTGCGTCCCTGTTAGCTGAACAAACAGATCGGCCGGGCAGGTAGTCACACAGAGAAAAACTTAAGTTTCACATAAGTATAAGTACTGTTAACAGAAATATACTTAAAGTATTTCAAGTCAGAGCACTCGTGCAAAATGGCTCAATTTAGTGTGCTATATGTATCACACATAAATTACATAAATATTGTTGTTAATGTTGTTTTGGGAACAGCGTTTAAATGTCATGATAGAACATAATTTCAAAGCATGATACTGTTGAATCGTCCAAATTTACATATAACAATACATTTATAACAAACTGATTATATATTTTACAAATAAAATTGCTTTGTAACCTTACAAGTATCTAAAGCTGTGAAATAAATCTTGTGAAGTAAAAAGTGCAATATTTTCCTCTGACTATAGTTAAGTACAGTACTTAGCTAAATGTACTTAGTTTTATATTCCACCACTGCCCGTCAGCCATCTGCCCCCTAAAATCCTCTGAAATGCAAATTCAGTTCATTTAAAAAAAACCTTTATTCATTCCCAAGGGGGCAATTCTTGAGGTCGGCTTCGTTAAATGACACATAAATAGGACATATGATAATCGATGATGTATAAACAGGGGCACCAATGCCACAGCAAAGCATGTAATACACACACCTGTTCACTATAGGGAATTTAAGTGAGTGCAGTTTCATTTATACAGTGCCAAATCACAACACAATTTCAGAGAACTTATCAAAGTAAAGGCCTTACAACAGACCCGTACAACATTCCAGAAAGGAATCCAACAATTCAACATGAGAGACAACTGGGGGGGGGGGACTCCCCTTTTACAGGAAATAGAACCTCCGACAGAGTCAGGCTCAAAGGTGGGCAGCCTTCTGCCAGGACTGGTTAAGGTTAGGTGAAAGGAAGAGAGAAAAGAACAGCATGGTGATCCAACACATGTGGGGCCAGTGATTGCAGACCAGAAACATGCAGATCCCGGGCCAGGGATATCTGGGGGGAAAAAACTACATAAAAAGAAAAGAAACGACAAACAAAACGATGGCATAAAGTTAACGAGATGTAATAGTGTAGAGAGGGGGAGGCTGTGGCTCAGTTGGTAGAGTGGGTTGCACACTAATCAGAAGGTTGGTGGTTCAATCCTCAGCTCCTCCTGTCCACATGCCTAAATGTCCTTGCGCAAGACACTGAACCTTAAGTTACTCCCAATGGTGTACCATCAGTGTGTTGTAAGTCACTTTGGATAAAAGCATCAACTAAATGTAATGTAATGACTAAAAGAGAGGGAGAACAGGAGCTCAGTGCATCATGGAAATTCCCTTTTCAGCCCAGGCCTATAACAGCATAACTAAGGGTAACCCAAACCAGCCCTAACTATAAGCTTTGTCAAATAGGAGAGTTTTAAGCCTAACTTTAAAAGCAGGTAGTTGCAAAAAAAGTGAAAGAGGGAGCTGGTTCCATGGGAGAGGCCTGCCTCTCATTCTCCTTCTGGAAAATGTGTATCAGTGTCACGTCTTTGCCTCTTGTGACAGGAAAACAAAACCCTGTGGAAACCCACGTCTTTATGGTTTGGAAAAAGCAAATCCTGGTTAGGGTATGGGAAAAAAACACCAGAAAAAAATAACACTTTGTCACCTCCTAGACAGGAACTGAGTCACAGCCTCAAGCCCCCTATTGAGTGACATTTATCGCATGACCTCCATCATGTGACCTGCCTCTGTTTACATATGAGTTCTTCTCGTGTCTAGATGATGCCAGCTGTGTCAAAGGTGTGTCAGCTGGGCAGAGATAGTACTTTAGAGTACACAGCAGTGACAATACAGGACAGTAGCAGTGGCAATGTAGCAGATTCAAAAGATCAAATCTCCAGCAATAATCATAGTATTATTATGATTATAATGAGTTATTCTTCTTCTTATTATTATTAGTTATAACTGTAATAATTATAATTAGCCCATGTTTAATAATAATAAAAAATAATGAAGCCCTCCTCTGCACAACCTCTCTCTAAAGTTTTACCTTTTGAGGGGAAAACAAGCTTCAGATCAAGCTAAAATGAAAAATTCATCAGATTTAGTTGTAACAGCTGGACGGTTCTAAAAGTAGTCAAGTACAAGTGCTTTAGAAGATACTAGGATTACCGTTTAGTGGTTGTACGCTTCCGCTAACCACTCAAGTTGTAGTTTGGATGCGTATTTGTTCAAACTCTTAACACTTAAATTCTGAAAGAACAGAAGATCTATTCAATCACCACAATTTCTAAATGGAAGCCCAGGGGTAATGTCAACAATTCAGTATTGGCCATAAATATGAAATAATATCACTTAGCTCCTCAGTTATGGTGTGTAATAATGGATAGAAAAGAATAATAATCATTTTATCCCACTGTATATTTGTGTGAAATGTTTTTGTAACTATTGCAGGAATTATCGAGTTCTGGCAAGAAATGTGTTTTGTGAGGTCAAAGTTACCTTTGACTACTAATATCTAATATCAAGTCCAAGTGAATGTTTGAGTCAAATTTGAAGAAGATCGCTCAAGGTGTTCCTGAGATATCGTATTCATAAGAATGGAAAAGATTTGAGGTCACAGTGACAATCACAGTCACCAATTTTTGACCACCAAAATATTATTACTTCATTGTTGAGGCCAAGTACACATCTGTGGCAACATTTGAATACATTCCCTCTTGGGGTTTCTAACATCGTGCTCACAAGCATGGATCATGGTGAGGTGACCTTAACCCCTAAAATCGAATCAGTTTATTCTTGGGTCCAAGTGAATGTTTCTACCACATTTGAAGAGATTCTTTTCAGGTTTTCCTCAGTTGAAACTGGGAAACAGATTTGAGTTCAAAGTAACCTTGACTTTTGACCAATTATTCTTGAGTCAAAAGTGAGCGTGTGTGCCAAATGTGAATAAATTCCCTGAAGTTGTTGATGGGTGGATAGGACTGACGTGAGGTCAAAGTGACCTAAACATTTGACATGTGATCACCAAAATTGATCAAGTTCAGCCATGAGTCCAAATGAACATTTATGCTGAATTTGAACAAGGTCCCTCAAGGCGTTTCTGATATATTGTGCTCACGAAAATAGAAAAGACATGAGTTTGTGACTTTGACCTTTGACCACCAAACATTTGTGAACATTTGTGACAATTTGAAAGAAATTCCCTGCAGTCATTCCAGAAATATTGCCTTAATAAGCATGGGTTAACATGAGGTGACAGTGACCTTTGACCACCAAAATCGCATCAGTTCATTGTTGCTACCAAGTGAATGTTTTTGCCGAGTTTGAAGAAATTACCTGAAGGCGTTGTTGTGAACCTTAATTTCATCGGTCAGACTCTCAACACCGAGTTCAACTGTGATGTTCTGAGGCATCCGATGGAAAACATTCAGTGCAAATGACCTAAACTGTAGTGCGATGGCACTTGGATTCTCCAACATGACAATGAGTTTGTTCCCCACAACAACTTTGATGTGCGCTATCTGCTCAAGTTTCAGGTACCAAAAAAATACCAGATGCACCTGACTACTGCTAACATGTGTGAATCAAGTTCTAATTGTTAACAAGCAACAAAACTTGAAAGACTTACACACAAAGATTACAGTTTATCTGCGCTCAATGCACATTACAGTATTGCACTCTGTTCATGTGCAACGGGATCTGTCTCGGAGGTTATTGATTCACCCTCGTATAGAAACATAAAAGAAACACAAAACTCCTGCTTCGAGCAAAGTGATCTATGAAGATGCATCCTTCAAGCACATGGAGTTTGGCCCCGAAGCCCTGCTCCTTTGCTACCTGATGAAGACACAGTCCGGCACCACACAAGACACTTTGATCTTTAAATAACAGCCCGAACATCAGTCACCAGGCAGACAAAGAAACCTACATAATCTCAAAGAACTCATGGCTATGTTTTTTTGTTTTTTTCCCCAGCATGCTGCAGACGTGGAATAAAGCCTGTGATGTTCTCTTTATTTTCTAAAATCTCCTCTTTTATAATCTTGTTCATTCTACCTTGTGAAATCATGAACAGAAAGAGGAACATGACTCACGAACAGCAGTCCCACTCACCGACCACAAATGCACATTCAAAGAGTTCTAAGTAACCCTGCATGGTCACGTATATGTATGTATGTGTGTGTGTGTGTGTGTGCGTTTCTTTGAATGGTTTGCATGGGTGACTGGATGAATCATAGCAGCGAGGCAGAGAAAGATGATGGACAAGGTCAAAGCCTTATTTCAACACACACAGAAGCACTCATATTTATACATATTTAAAGATAAGCAGAGGGGAGAAAATTTAATTACCTGCACACCTCTGCCTAAATGACATCACAATAAACCCAACAAAAATCTTGAAATCAAGTTGTAACTGAAAAGAAAGATTAGTCAACCACATCAGCACTATTTGAACTTAAAGGGAAGTCCCACACGCAAAGGTTCTTCTCAGAATATATCCTAAGAGCATCTTCCAAAAACATGCTATAAAAAAAGGTCAACAACCACGATGGCAGATCTTATTGGCAAACGGACCGCTTTTCAGATCAGGAGAACTAATAAGCAGCAGACAGGGTAGAGTCTCAGCGACCTGTCAGTCATATTACCTAACTCGTTCCAGCAGGAGAGTGGTGCAGTCAGGTTTGATCACATCAAACACCAAAACAGGCAGGTTACAGGTTATGGAAGTTGCCGTTTGAATTTTTAAATCAAATTTGTTTGTATGTATATAATTGCACAAAGTATTATAATCTTAATCCTTACATGCTAGAATATGCCAAATAACCATATGCGTATTAATTCTAAGAGCACAGATGGACACATTTGCTGAAAGTCCAAATTTAAAGCAGAATGTGAACCACTTGTCAATGACAGAGCAGTCAGACAGCTGAAAGATAAGTTTGGCCGCACAGAAGAGTCCAAAGTCACCAAGTCACCAGTGTATCTGAAAGTTTGTGTCCGAGGCCAATCAAACATTTGTATTTCTTCATGCGTAATTTATTCTGATGTTTTTACTCAGTGACTTTTTTCACTAATTATTAGACATAATAAACATTTAAATCTTTCTTTGCATACCGTCCCCTCCCTCTTCCACTGACTGGACATGAGAAGCCCTGTTTTCATACCCGTCACAGCGCAGATCCAGGCGTGTTTCCCATGTGGGAGGCTGCACCTCAACATCTCGTTATGTGTACAGACTTTCTGCTGGTATTAATTTCAATATTGTTCACTAGCGTTAATTTCTGTCTTCACACAAATGCACTGGTCAGACTCTGCATCTCGGTGGTGGCCAGGGTCTGATCTCCACACTCAGGAGACTTGACATCTTTCGCTCTCTCTTCCTTTCACACTATGTGGCCCCGAGTTGTCTCCGTCATTGATTGGATTCGCGTTCTTTTGTTTTTTTTTCTTGCTGTAACACTGACACTGTTGGGCTGTGCTGCGCTGTTTTCCTTTGCACAGCTGACTGGAACCATATATGGAGCTCAGACATAAATTGTGCTGAGATATGGCCTTTTTGATTGAGCATGCTCCTTTCTTCTTTGTGCATCATTTTTCATTGGGTTTAAGTGTATATACCTGTTTGCTGTGTTGTTACTTGTTTGATGAATAAACATCTTACAGAGTGCCCTCTTTAAATACAGCCCTGTAGCATGCGTAAAAAGTGTCATACACCCGCCAGTCCACAAGAGAGTAGTAGCATGTCCTTCTGACAATTTTTGCCACCCGCTTTAAAAGTAAACTTATATCACACAAGAGTCTGTTTTTATTATTCTAATAAATAAACTGACAGTGGGAAGCTGAATGATTTATGAAGACAGTCCACATCGAAATATGCATTCAGATTTACACTATATTGTCACTGAGAGCAGTCAGCTGAGTGAAGTTATCTTAACGAGGTAGGAGCGAGCCAATGGAAAACAAACCGGCAGAGTCACGAGCTGGAACTTGCGACTGGTCCAGGAAGAAGAAAGTTCTCTGAGTAACGAATGAAAATATTTTATTCAAACCTAATTTAATCGAGCCGATGCCAGAAATAACCCAAAAGAGTTGCGAGGTGTTGTTAATTCCTGTGGATGCTGAACATTGACAGAAATGGGCGTCTGTGACGAGAGCTGCAGCAGTCTGTGTAAGCTAGGTGTGTAGCTGGCCTCGACGTGTGGACACAGCTAGTGTCTGTTAGAATCCAAAGCCAGTAGTTACCAAATACGGATATTGACATAATTACTCGGATGACACTCGTACTCGTCAAAAGTACATTACCCGTATAGGACACTCGTTTCAGCTGAGTCCTCGTCTCATCCCTACAAATAATGGTTTTAGTCTCTTTAAAACAAAATATCAAACATTTGCTGGTTCCAATTTTAGTATGAGAATTTTTCTGCGTAATATGTAAGAGAGCTGGTTGAGAAAAAAAACAAAAAAACATTGGAAGACATCATTTGTTAGGACAAAACAATTAACCCTCTCCAACCTGGCGGACCCTGTGCTGGAGCAGGTCGTATTTGTAAATGCAATGAACTACCATTTAAAATTTTTGCTGCTGTAGCCTCAAATTTGGTAAGACTGCGGTCTCAATACATCAGTGTCACTAACTCATTGTTATGAGGCTTTAATTTACTCTCTAACTTGCAGTTTGGTTAAGTGGGAGTTTCTCACTCTCAGTGGGTTGTTGATGAGGACAGTGATTTATTCTATCTCTCACATGTACCTTATCCATGCAGCACCAGGTTTTTCATTGTTGCCTTGAATGAGCTGATACTGACCTAATTTGGGAATGATTTTCAGGCGTAAATTTCACAGATGAAATATATTTACTCAGAATCTCTTTTCGTAAATGCTGATCTGACTGCGTCCTTATGTGGATTATGCAGATGGGAGTAAGAAAGAACAAATAAAAAAGCAATACAACAGTACCCAAGGAAGGAATAAATAGGACACATTTGTTGAAATAATGTTATTGCAATCACAACAAAGCATTAAACAACAATTATTCAACAATTTCCAGACCTCTTACAGCCTGTGAAAAAATTCACACAAACAAGCTGATGATGTGCCCATAGTAATCCTAGGAATTCACTCTCATCAATCTGTTTTGAAATTTCTGGGGAATTCACTTGTGGCCTTAATGTGCCTCACCCAGATTGGCTATATTTATGTGACTTCATTGACTACGATCATATTTTTTTGGGCAGGACTTGCTAGAAGGGACGGAGGCTGTGATGGGCTGTCGAGGAAAGTGGCCAAGACAGCAACTGACACATAGAAAAGATGAACAACCTCCACAAACATGCAGCTCTTGCCATTTTAATACATGCCCTTTGGTAGAGTGAGGCTTTGTGGCCACACATCAGTCAATACTGTTAATGACAGCTTATAAAGCAACTGATGATTGAAAAGCAGAATGCTGTTTGACAAGAAATATTTTTTTGTTCCTGTAAAATGAATACTTACTCATAGCTATTTTGTTTATGGAAGTGAAAGAAACATTATTAATACTTAAAAGGACAGGTTTGCATTTTTTGAGTCTGTGTTAAAACAATAGTTAAACTGTTTTTTTCTTGTAAGAATTCCCTTGTTTAACTGTTAAGAAATCCATTTATGAAGCCCTTTTGATGTGAGTGAAGGGGGCCACAAACTACAATCTTCTTTCAGCGCAAAAACATATTCAGAAGTAATCTGATTGTGTTAAGCGTCTAAACGTCTTAGTCAGAAGAAGAAAAGGAGCATCTACACGACCACCAGATAATGCATTTTAGTTAAGGGGCCACATACTGCCCACTTTGATCTCAAGTGGGCCAGACCAGTAAAATCATAGCATAATAACACATACATAACGACAATATTTATCTTTGTTTAAATCATTGGTGAACGTTTTTGGATGATAAACCCTGTTTTAAGGTCTTTCTACAATAAACTAGAAACATAAAGAACAAAAACTCAGACATCAGCCCACTGTTTATCTGCCCCGGCTCTCCTCTGCAGATTCCCTCGCTTTGTGACGCGTTTGACGTCAAACGCATCACAAAGCGAGCAGCGAGCGCGGCTGCCTGTGGCACCGAGCACTTCTTCCTCTGGAGCAGACGTCGCATTTACGCTGTTTTTGAAGCAATTACTGGATCGATTAAAAAAAATAACAAAACGTTTGTACTCATAAACCTCCATATTCTCATAGAAATGCAATTTATGTCTTTCTGTAATTTTCACACTTAGCAAAGTCATCCGGCGGGCCGAGCTGGACCCCCTGGCAGGCCGGATCCGGCCCGCGGGCCGTATGTTTGACACCCCTGAGCTAGACAGATAAGGTCACCTGTTCTACTCCGACACCATAAGCAAGCTTACAAGCCTTCACATCCACACATTTTCTACAACTCAGGCAACAGTAAATCACACAAAGCGGCAGTTGGAAGATCGAGAAGATTGCCCTACATACACCTCATGATTTCAAGAAAAAACTACCGTAGTTTCCGGACTATTGAGCGCACCTGAATATAAGCTGCGCCCACTGAATTTTTAAAAAATAATTATTTTGAACATAAATAAGCCGCACATGTCTATAAGCCGCACATGTCTATAAGCCGCAGGTGCCTACTGGTACATTGAAACAAATTAACTTTACACAGGCTTTAACGAAACACGGCTTGTAACAAAAATAAAAAAAAAATTGTGGTAAACAGTAGCCTACCAAGAAAGTCATTGGTCACTATCTTCCTCCTCCTGTGCACTGAAACCACTGAAGTCATCTCCTTCGGTGTTGGAGTTGAACAGCCTCAGAATTGCTTCATCCGATGTTGGATCGTTTTCATTGTCGCTCTCGTTACTTTCATCCGGAGGCAAATTCCCCACTGAGCTCATGCTGCCCTCTTCAACACGCAGCAGTCCAGCCTTTCAAAACCCGTTGAATCCATAAATTAGCCGCATCATTGTTTAAGCCGTGAGGTTCAAAGCGTGGGAAAAAAGTAGCGGCTTATAGACCGAAAAGTACGGTATAGAATCAGAGCAGGCTAGGACAAACAAAAGAACACCCACACAAGTACATAAATGCACAAAGCCCTGAACTAATGTACAGAAAGTGATACTTCACTCAGCTTTATGACTCTGGGAGGCTGCACAATGTACCTACAAACTGTTTACTGTACATGATATGACTGCATCTTAGGCTTTGGTTTTAGTGACTGCTTAATTTCTGTGTTGAAAGATGTAGCTCTTTAAATGACCACACTTAAGGCCCGCGTCCTCCAAAGCGTTTTTCCCTGAGCGGAGTGTATTTTTGAAATGGTTGTTAATGGGAGCGCCACGTTTTTTCAAACACCAGCAGCTTCATGAGGTGTTGAGATGTTGTTGTTTTTTATGAGAGTTGAAAAATGTTAAACCATGCGCTAGTCACTGTCACTTTTCACCCAGCCATGCAATCAGAGTAAAGGAGGGACAGGACAAATGCCACAAAGACCTAACGTCATCTTTTTCACCTCTGAACATACCTCAGGCAAATGAGACGGTCCTCGAAGCTGCTGGCGTCCCAGTAATTTGTGCCTTTCCTTGAAATTAAAGGTCTAATTTTCCAGAGCAAAACTTTAACCAAATACTCTTCTCTCTGCTGACATTACTTCCGTGTATATTCGGTATCATGGCAACCAAAGTGTCTCAGCTGAAAAAAACACTGCAACTCTAAAGTGCTCACAAGCGTTCCCAGCTGGGCATTTTCAGACGAGCGCATGGCTATTTTTGAATAATTTTTTTTTTTATCACCAGCTGCCATTGATGCTGACTTTTCCATGCACATAAAAGTGAGTCATGGAGTCACACAAAATTTTATGCACACTCTGCTTAAGTTTTAGGCCTATGGTGAAATGTGCACATACCAGTGGTCACAGAAACGCGTGGAACACAGATGCTGATTGTTGATCAAGCCAAGTAACTTGTAAAACTTGCAAAAGTACCTCTCCATCCACACTGCTGTAGTGCTCTCTGGTCACAGGCAACAGGAACAGTCTCTAAACGTTCTGATTGCATCTGGTACAATGTTTGTATTGTCTTGACCATATCATATGTGATGTGTTCCATCAAAATGAGTTGGAAGTCGTGAGCGTCCATTCTTGTAAAAACACGTTTTTTCATGAAAAATACAATTTTGTCAGTTTGGGGTTTTTATGTGCTTCTGAATAAATCAAGTCTCAGCTTTAAAATAATGTCATCATTAATTTAAAATTCAAATGATCAGTACAGTTTTGAAGGTCTTAAACTATATGAGGACGGAATGTTTTCCCCCAAACACCTATTTATCGACAAGGCAAAATGACAGCAACGTTTAACAGCTGTGGTTGACATAGGAGGATCGCTAGCTAGGATCAATGAGTTCCCGTGAGGAAGACATGGCACCGCTTACTTTTGAAATAGCCTATATACGGTAAGCGTAATTTCTAGGAGACAGGGTGACTGTGTTGGACACAAAAAGTGACATAATTTTAAATATAGCCCAAAAAAAGGCTATCATACAGTAAACGTATAGGCTGTAAAATCATTTGATATCACACAGTGAATATATTTTTTTGTTTATTTTTGTTTATTTATGTAGAAATGATCCGGCCTCATTTAACAATGATTCATCGTGATTTGCCAACCTAAAATCTTTGTGACTACTTGAATTTTTATTTTATGCTATGCCATTTTGTAGATGAAAAACATCTGGTTCTCCTTGGGAAGATCAGCTCCCATATGAACTTGTCCAAGATTACGGTGTGCTCCAAGAGAAGCCAGCAGAAAGAGTGATAACACCAGAGGACTGCCTACTTCCTACTTAAATTTTGTACATAGTCTTTTGTTCATATTTTTCACGTGCATTTGCACAAACATGTGTAAGCTACATACACATATGTGGGTTATCACTTTTAATCAAAAAATACCGTTCCTTTTGACTTGAGTCTGAATAAATTTGTTTTAATTCATATGAAAAATGGCTGAAAATGAATCATTATCTTTAATACCATCCATCCATCCAATATCGATACCCGCTGTACCCTGAGCCTATCCCAGCTCACTTTGGGCAAAGGCAGGGTTCACCTGGACAGATCACCAGTCCATCACATCTTTAATACCCTTTTTTTTTTTTATTATTATGTTTGATAACAGGCAAACTTTGAAAGCGTATATCTCAGAATATTTGGTGTAGAACAGGGGTGTCAAACTCAATTGCACAGGGGGCCAAAACTCAAAGCAAACTTCAGGTGGCGGGCCGAACAGGATAAACATTTATTGAACACACTGAAACTACATGTTTGAACATAAATATGAATAAAACAGACAGGAATATTATTTCAGAATAAATAAACTTAAACTCTAAATAAAATAAAGTATTTTGCTCTCCATAAAAATATATCCTGTCAAAATTATACAAGTTAGAAATATGAACATGCTGCAAAAAACCTGAAAAAAATAAATAAAAATAGTACTTTTAAGTAAAATAAATCAAAACATTTTTCTTTGCTCTTATGCCATTTTGTCAGAGCAGGATGTTTGGCATCTTTTTTTGGCAATAAGATCGTTTAGGTTTGGTGTGAGTTCCTGTGTTGTGGAAATCCTCAGGATGGACTGCAGGTGTTCGTCGGTGAAACGACTCCTGTGTGCTGTTTTGTTAATCTTCATCACTGAGAACAGCTTCTCACACAGATATGTGCTACCAAACATGCACAAGGTTTGAGCAGCATGCAGACGGAGCTGGGGCATTGTTTCAGGAATGGAGCGAATAAACTGTGCGGGCCCTGCAGTGTCGTACTTTGCCTTTAGTGTCTCATTACACTGCAGCTCAATCAGCTCCATCTGAATCTGTACAGGAGCAGTTTCCACGTCGACGGCAAACGGGTTGCGAAGCAGATCGAAATTCTTTTTTCGTGCTTCAAAGTCACCAAAGCGCCGTGCGAATTCAGTGCGTAGTGCGCTCAGTTTGTCAGCAAAGTGCGTATTTGGGAACACCGTTGCGCTGACTTGGTTCAACATTACTTGGCAACAGGGGAAGTGAGGCAAGTTGGACTGGTGCATTTGTGTCTCCCATAAGAGCAGCTTCACTTTAAATGTCTTCACCGCATCGTACATGTCAGTGATTATGCGGTCACGTCCCTTTCGGTACTTTCATCAACAGCAAGAGAAAATGCAGTAAAGTCTTTGCTTCTCTCACTCAACTGTGTTTTTAAATCAGTGGCCATCTCACAAATCCGATCAGCAACCGTATTTCTACTCAGGCTTACATTTGCAAACATCTGCTTTTTTTCTGGACACAAGACATCGCACACCTTCATCATGCATCCCTTCAGAAACTCTCCCTCGGTAAATGGACGGGCTGATTTGGCTATCTCCTCTGCCACAATAAAACTTGCTTTCACAGCAGCTTCACTTTGGGATTTTGCTCTGGTGAAAAACGTCTGCTGAAATCTCAGAGTCTTCTTTAACTCTTCTAATCTCTGTATCTTCTCCTCTGCATTCAGGTTTTGCAGCTCCTGATGTTTTGTCTCGTAGTGCCGTCGTAGATTAAATTCCTTAATTACAGCCACATTAGCTCCACAGGTTTACCGGCAATGTCAGTAAACATGTACTCAGCCTCCCATCAGTTTTGAAAAGCTCTGTTTTCAGAATCAACTTTTCTCTTCTCCATTGTGAGGGGCATCGCAATAACTTTTCAACAGGGTTGTAGCCAGTTGTAGCGCAACAGAAGCTGACTTGATTGACGTGGGAAAGTTCCCGGGTATCCGAGCGTCGGTAAAGGCAACTGAAGCACTGCATTATGGGATCTGTAGTTTGTGTATTATCAGCACTTCATATCGCCGGGCCATAATAATAGATCTATATAAAATTATCTCGCGGGCCGGATATAAGTGCACGCTGGGCCGGATGTGGCCCACGGGCCTTGAGCTTGACATATATGATCCAGACAGATTTGTCAGGTTCACTCCAGAGAGCTGCAGCAACTGGTGCATTAGAAAATAGTGACTGTTTCAGAAAAACCTCATCAATTGGGAGAGGAAAAATTCTCTCCCAATTGAAAGGACAATCCATATGAAACTTTCCCTTACAAAAACACACAAGTAAAAACAAAGATAATTACTGTTCTTTAATGCTATGTCTTAAACCCACACATTAAATAGAAATAATAATATTTATTTAAAAGTAGAGTCCGTTCAAAGTAGCCTGTGTATCATAATATCATTAAAAGACTCAGAGAATCTGAAGAAATGTCTGTATGCATGGGACAAGGAAGAAAACCAGCATTGTGTGGCTGTGATCATCGGGCCTTCAGGGGGCACTGCATTAAAAATATAATTCTGTTGTGGAAATCACTGCATGGGCTCAAACACTTCCGAAAAACCATTGTCTGTGAACTCAGTTCGCCGTTGCATCCAGAAATGCTGGTTAAAACTCTGCCACAAAGGAGAAACCATGATTAAACATGTTCCACAAACACCACTGCCTTCTTTGGGCCTGATCTGATTTAAAATGGACTGAGGGGAAGTGGAAAACTGTCCAGATTTTGTAAAAAGATTCGCTGCGTCCTTTGGGCTAAAGAGGAGAGGGACCAATCATTAGTTCAAAAGCTAGGATCTGTAATGGTATGGGGATGTATTAGTGCACGTGGCATGGTTATCTCACACGTCTGGCACAGCACCATTTATGCTGAACGATATATATATTTTCAGGGAAGGCTTTCCTTTTTTAACCAAAACTACGCCAAACCATATTCTGCATGTATTACAACAGCACGGCTCCATTGCAGAAGAGTCTGGGTGCTAAACTTGCCCGCCTGCAGTCCAGATCTGTCACCCATTGAAAACATTTGACATATCATGAAATGAAAAATACGACAAAGGGAACTCCGAACTGTTGAGCAACTGAAATCGTATCTCAGGCAAGAATCGGACAACATTTCACTTTCATAACTCGAGCAACTGGTCTCCCAGACATTTACAGAGTGTTGTTAAAAGAAGAGGGGATGCAATAAATAAATAAATGCTGCTGTCCCAACTTTTTTTTAAACACGTTGCTGGCATAAAATTCATAAATGAGCATATATTTTACAAAAAACAATAACATTTCTCAGTTTCAACATATGTGTCAGGATTTCCTGTTTGTCTCTGTGGTCTCTGTTTTGTTTGTCATGTGTTTTTATTTTGGTCTGTGTGTGGAGGGCATGGACTCGTTCACTGCTCACCTCCAGGCACCTCTCACATTTCAGTAATAAAAAATTTCCCCTCGGGGATTAATAAAGTATATACCTACCTACCTACCTACCTACCTACCTACCTAATCATCACCTGGCAGTATATGAACCCCGGTCCTGCACTCCACCTGCGTCAGTCCGTACAATACCCTCACCTGGTACTACGCTGCGGTTTCGTAAGTCATATGTTTGCAATTCCGGTTTTGACCCTCCTGTCTGTCTCTTGCCTGCCGCAGTTCCTACCAGCGTGCCTGCCTGCCTGCCTGTGATCCTGTGATCCTGCCTGCTGTCCTGTGTCGGCCCACGGGTGCCACACAGCCCACGGGAACCACACAGTCGATCCTGCCTGTTATCCTGCGTCGGTCCTCGGGAGCCACCAAGTCGATCCTACCTGCTCTCCTGCGTCAGTCCAAAGGAACCACAGAGTCGATCCTGCCTGCTGTCCTGTGTCAGGCCACGGGCGTCACACAGCCTATCCTGCCTGACGTGCTGTTTCGGTCCAAGGGAACTATACAGCCAACCCTGCCTGATATCTTATATAAATATTCTTACCTGAAGTCCTGCTGTTGTCGGTGCTGCATTTGGGTCCGCTCACACCACACAGCTTGACAATATGATATGTTGTGTTTGGTCTATTTTCAATTAAATATGGTTTTACATGATTTGCAAATCATCTCGTTTTGTTTTCATTTACATTTTAAACAGGTTTCCACCTTTTTTGGAAAAATGCGGTTGTAAATAAGACAGGACCTACTTTTCTTTCCACTATGTGCACTACAGCCCTGAACGAAGGGTCAGAATTAATGAAAGTTGATTGAAAACATGGGGATGTACTTCAGTTTGAAAACAGCAACCACAGTGTATATGTTGTGTGTGGGAGGACTGTGACGAACTGCAGCACCACAAACTTTGTTATTCAAAAATTAATCAAATTATTGCAGCCATAAATTATATTAAAATTAATTCCCACATCATGACACAGAAATCGAAGTATAGACTATTGAGGTAATCAAAATGTCTTTTATTATTATAGTCTTTGGCCCTATTTATCAGCAGCTTATATAGCCTTGCAGTCCCATGCCTTCACCAACTTGATGTGATTACAGTGAACATGCAAGATTGAAGCCCATGTGGGCTCCATCCGCAAGTCATGGGTGGACATTCGGATTCACACGTCAGAGATTAACACGTCATATTGTGCTTTCCTTTTTACTTATCTCTTCTGTGTGGGCATGTAAATTTCACTTTTCCTCTTTTTTTCAGTCATTGTTTTACTCCAGTTTCCAGTTGCCTGGCAGCATACCATTTCAGCTCACAGGTCACTACCACCTCTAAATCGCTGCAATGAGGAAGTGATGCAAAAATAGTAGGCTTTCAGTCACACAATGCCTCTGACACATGAAAAGTCACACCAGGAAGAAAAGAGTTTACCCATTAACCATTTTGTAGGTCAATTTTTAGCCAAAACTCATTATTCTTGATGCAGATCAGATTCAATCAGTAATCCAATAATGGAGTTGTTATGAAGGCAAATGAGTAGAGCAGAAGTCCAGGATGGATTTCAGATTAAACTTCTTTTATTATCACATCAAGCACCACAACGGACGTTTGCCATCGCATACCAGCTTCCCACAACACACGTAAACTGACCTCCTTTTATTCAAGTGTCTGCTCTAATTAGCTGGAACATACCATCTACAGCTAACTACCTAGACTAACTACAAATATATACAATAAATATTTACATAAACCATTAACCAAAAGGATACACACAATATTTACAATAATTTACATTCCTTATACATATAGTAAATATCAATAAATATTTCACATTAATATATACACCAGCACAAAAATCTAGACTTCCCTGCTTTTTCCAAGGGCCAGCTCTTAAGGTGAATTCAAGCCTTATTCCAAAAAGGACAAATTGGGCAACAGTGTCGGGGCGGACCCTCACAGTTTATTGTTTGACAATTGCACTTGAGTTTTTCATGTCATGCTGTTTTGGGCCTCAAGCCCACTTTTCCTTAAGACCACCTTGTGGGAGAATTCAGCCCTGATTACTCATAATCCATGTCAGAGCTTTGTCCGAAGTATTTATTAGCCAGTTTAGTGACATGAGCTAAACCTGCCAACACAACAGAAGCAGTGCAGCCCCTGAAGACTCAGGTAGCAGCTGACCCATTGTACAATCCAATACTGGACAACTAGCTTCATCTTTTTGGCCCTAAGGGCTCCGAAGTAGGGAGTTCACTCACAGCAGGACACACACACACATAAGCATCATAAACTAAGACACTTCCACCTCTTTTGAACTTCAACAACACAAGCAAAAATCAAATCTTTCATCTTCTTCCTCCTTTTTTCCCCCCCAAGCATAAGGTTGAAACACACATTCACTCACATATTCAAACAGAGGCCTAATATCTATTTAATTCACACTGTTTTAATTGAAAATGCCCCCCTTGGGAGCAGCTGAACAGAGTGTTTATGTATTACTTTTATTTCTCCCTCATAAATAAGAAATGGCAAAATTAGTGCGAGCAAGCTGCATGGGATTGCTCCTTGACATGCCTCTAATTGACACGAACAGCAGCTTGGCCTGTCCTGCCGAGGTCTGCCTAATGCCATTATAGGTGATCTGAGGATATGGCTGTGTGTGTGTTATTCATGTGACACCTTCACACACATTCACCTCGCCATTTAATCATACACTAATCCTCATTCATACAAGTAACAACAGCAAGGACATTTATTGAATGAAGCAGGACACACGCAGAGATGCAGCACATACACTATTTCTATGTGGGAGAAGCTGCAAGAGTGCTGAATAGGAATAAAAGAGTCAGCTGTGCACCATCACTACCTTGGACTGACAACATTCGAAGTGACATCCATCCAACATGTCATGGGACTCAAATGTGCACAAGCTAAGCATGCATTTTGTCGTTGCTTCCACATTTTTCCTATGTAGTGGAAATGAAAAAGACTGCAGCAAGTTTAAAATGAGAACACACACGTATTCATGCCTTGGGTCCAATCTGAGTTAACACGATCAATAATGCATTTGCATGAGCCCGAAGGCGAGTAAGACCTGGAAGCTGTACGTCTTACTCCTTGCAGCTTTTGTTTGATTTCCCAGGGCCAGGGGCAACCACGGGAACACACAAGCACCGCTGTTATGTAACCAGTAGCCACGTGTTGCCGTGGGAACTGGAAAGGAGCAGAGTGGAGGGGGAGAGTGGAGAGACAGAGACTAGACAGACAACACACAAAGCGAGAGAGAAAGGCAAAGAGGATCAATAAGATGACACTGGTAACAAAGTTAGATGCAAGGACTGACAGAAAAAGAAAAGAAAAAAACTAATGGCAAAAGAAACCCAAAAATCAAAACTTATATATAAAAGAGAAAAATATTAGTAACAAAAATAACTGGTGGTGTATAAGAAAGATTAATGATAAAGTACAAAAATATTTCTCAGTGTAAATGTACTCAGCATAAACAGTACAGTATGTAATAATACAAAAAATATGAATAATTGCTTTAATGTAGCGCATCTTGTTAGATGTAATGAGTTCACAGATGGGCAATATGAGACTAGATTTCACAGTAATATTATGTCTATGAGTAGTATAGGGTCTATGCCAAGTGAGGGTCCTGGACCTTGTTGATGCAGTCAAGAATAAAGTGTTTTTGTGGCATGAGGTTCTGGCCAAGATACACCTCAGTGTCTTGTAGAGGGGAGTGGTTGAAAATGTTTTTGTTCGGGGTGGAAGGGCTCGGCCGTGATCTTTCCTGCTTTCCAGTCACCGTGTCAGCAGAGCAAATGATGCACTGCAGTCTGCTTGTTCCCTTGCAGTAGATAGTGATGAAGAGATGATGATGGAATCAGTGATTGCAGTGCAGAGGTAGAGCATTGCTGCCTTGGGCAGGCTGAACTTCTTCATCTCCTGCAGGAAGTACATCCTGTGTTGCGGAAGCTGATGTTCTGCTCCCACTTGAGGTCCTTGGTGATGATGGTGACCAGGAAGTGACCGGACTCCACAGTGTCAATAGGGATGTTACACAGCGTGATGGGGGAGTGTGGAGCTGTGTTCTTTCTTACATCCACAGCCATCTCCGCTATCTTTAGAACGTTGAGCTTCAAGTGGTTTTGCCCGCACTAGGACACGAGTTGTTCAATCTCCCGCTTGTAGGCAGTCTAAGCCCATTGAGGGTGGTGTCATCTCCAAACTGCAGGGGCTTGACTGACTGGTGACTGGAGGTGCAGCTGTTGGTCTTTAGGGAGAAGAGTAGAAAGGAGAGGACACAGCCTTAAAGGGAGTCAGAGTTGTGTTTTCCAAGCTTCACATCAGAAAGGAAACTGAAGTCTTTAGCTGCTGTGTATTGAATCTTTGAATGAGGTAACCATCGCAGCTCACGGCCAAAAGTGGGTCTATTTTACAGTTCTTGCGTGCCCTTGGAAGCACGGGGCCCATTTCAGTTGAAACGGGTGAAACATAGCATAAGCCACCAATGCTGCTGATGTTCAGGTCATGTAGGCGTTTTAAGAAGAGGTGGGGCATCGTCAACACTTTGATTTGCTCAGTACACAAACTTCTTGGGGGTCAATCAACTCAGTTGTTTGAGATGACAGGGGTTTTTATGCACTAGACGCTCCACACATTTGGCAAGTGGAGGTGTGAAAGCAATTGGTCTTAAGTTGTTGAGGGATTTGGCATGAGGTGTTTTTGGTATAGGGATGATGTCCAGGCCTGGGGGACGAAGTTTAAGTTAAGAAATAGTTAAAACAGTTGGGTGGAACTCTCCTTTAAAATGTTTCCCTTAAGCACATCTGGGCCTGGAGCCTTGTGGGAGTTGACCCTTGTTATCGCAGTGATGAAACAAAGAAAACTAACATGCCAGGCACAGAGAGTCAGCACTCCAGCATGCGCCCCACACTTGCAAAAAACTATTACAAGAATAGCTTGACATTTTTATTAAATAAGCCTATTTGCTAAAACCAGCAGCCTGTCAACTTAGCTTAGAACAAAGACTGTAAACAGGGACAAGAATCTAGCTCATCTGAGCGAAATGACTGCTGGCATTAGTTTCATATTTAACGTACAGACATGGGCGTGGCATCAATCCTCTTATTCAACTCGGCAAAAAAGCAAATCAGTGCGTTATTGTATAAGCTAAATCTGTAGCAGTAAGCCGGTTTATGTGTGCACAGGATAATTAATAACTGCAAGCACTTATACTGAGCAACAGTGAGCGATTGTGCATCACTGTGAATAAACTTGTTCCTGTGTGTCTGTTTTTTGGCACAATGGCAATGCTTTGAGTTTGTGTGTGTGAGAGTGTGTTACACAAGCAAACAGTCTGTGGAGTCAAACTAGAAGTGTTTTGTTGCAAAACTCTTTGTTATTCCAAAATGTGTTGAGATGAATGCACTCTCTAAATCCGAGTTAACATTGTACTTTTGGACCAAGTGGTACCCAGGACAATGGAAAAAAATTGGCCTGGCCTTTGTCTTTCCTATTTGTTCCACATTTCGAAAAGTGCAGAACTTTTTCAAGGAAAAGTCATGCTCTGCTGTTACATCAGGGAAATGCAGAGGAAAAGGCTATAAACGGCAAGTGTTCCAGGTCCTTTTTCAACAATCTAGGCCAGTCAGTCTGATGTAAAAGCCAGCAACGAAAAAGGGAGCTGTTGCATCGTTCATCAACGTGTACAAGTGGAAGTGGTTTACATGAGATGAACAAGAGTGTGCATTTGTGTGTATGTTAGTGTGAAAAAAAAATTACGACGTCAGCAGCATCACTAAGCCCACATGAAGAGCAAGCCTTCTATGTGCTGCTTTTTTTTTTTTTATTTGCAGGAAGCCAAGATCTTGTGTTATCCCCACATAAGCCTGCTACTTCCTCCTGTAAAGTAAACTGGTATAGCCAGTATGTAAGGTTCAAGTTGTTCGGAAAACTTGTGCCCCCCTCCTCCATGGGCCGGATAAAGACAGATGACTGACTCTCCCAGAAACGGATGTACAAACAGACAGGAATAAATCCAAGAGCAAATACAGCTATGTCATTAGCAGGGGTACCATTGATCTCTCTCTGACTTCAAAACCGTTTCTCTAAACCTTGATACCTCTTCTGATTTTTTTTTTTTCCCCCCCTGATCTCTCTCACTCCCTTCTAGCCAGGCTCCCACATTATTGCTTACAATGTCAGTTTTCTTCATAGGGCTGCAAAATTAGTTGTAATAAAATTGCGATCTAATTTTTAAAAGACAATGGTTCTGCGCAGTTTCATTTAGGATATCAGCTACACCAAAACAAGCGCTCCCACTCTCTTCCAACCAGTAACAACGCAGTGTTTCACCACATGATGAGGAGCAGCGGATACCGGTGGAAAAATACTGGTAAAGAGAATAAAGGTGATTGTTTTTATTTTGAGTGATTCATTATGTATAAAACAGAGTGTTCCCTTTCTGTTGCCCAGAGTTGATATGCTGGTATCATCACAGGTATCACGATACAAGAAACCTACCAGACATTGTAATGACTTGCCTGCAGTTTAAATACAATCCTGTTGGGACGCTGGGTAAAATGTAAAACCAAAAACCTCAATGTGATGATTTGCAAATCATGTAAAGCCAAATTTAATTAAAAATAGATCAAAGACTATACATAAAATGTTGAAACTGAGACATTTTTTGTTTTGTTTTATGAACAATATATGCTCAGCAAAACAAAAAAAAAGTATTCTCATGTCATCCAGAATTGTGCAGCCTTATTTCTTCGCAGTGATAATATACTGAGCATTACCATTCGCTGAGCCACTCAGCAGGGGGGATCAAATCAGCAAGAAGTGTTGGGGGTTAAGTGTGATGAGGTCAAGTGTTTTTTTTCTAAATATAGTTGCAACATTGGTAGTTTCGTCTCTTTGTGATTGGTTAAAGCTGTTTAAATAGTTTCAAAATTAACTCCAGGTCTGGATCCAGTACCATACAACAACTGTAAATGATTCCCTGTGGAGCATATCCACACCCATATCTTCAAGCAGTTAATTTCAGTCTTCGAACACCAAGCTAACTCCCCTTAGGCCTGGAGTCACCATCCCTTCTGTTGCCTTTGGGACACATGTCACTTTAGCGGGCTTGCAAAATGCTGGTTGTGAGAGTGCAAAGGGAGGAGGAGGTGGTGAGAGCATGACAAGGCGACAAACTAATGATAGGAGACAAGGGTTTTAATACTACTGGATAGGGTGACTCTGAGGAGCAGGTCAAACTTTCTGTGACTGCCATGAAGCTGGACGCAGGCCCTCAACCTATAGTAATTAAAAGAGAAGGTCAGGGCAGATAGGAATAAGCATTTCCCCTTTTCAGGGATGGCTTTGGGTGTCATTGTACAAATATCAAGCAACAAGGGATACATAGCCCATGCTAAGTTCTGTCTCACTTTCAGTCTCTCATCTGTGGCTGAACAAGACACTGAAGAATGGCTAACAGCAGTGTTGGTTAATCAGACACTCCCCCTGTGCCTTTGGCCTAATTAGCAGATCTGTAGTAATTTAAAACTCCCAGAAAACTCTCTTGTTTGAGTAACTCCTCACTTATCCAACTGTCATGAATCCAAGTATAAAATCACTATATGAAAAATATTTCTTCAGTCAACTTTAATTTATAATACCTACGAGAACTGTTCATTATGATGTCTTGTTAACAAGGTGACTCAATCTCTGTTTGAGCAACCAAATACTCATAAAACATAGGGTTTTGTTAAAAAAA
Source organism: Embiotoca jacksoni (assembly GCF_022577435.1). Classification (NCBI taxonomy): domain Eukaryota; kingdom Metazoa; phylum Chordata; class Actinopteri; family Embiotocidae; genus Embiotoca; species Embiotoca jacksoni. The sequence goes on along the minus strand of NW_027185352.1, from coordinate 3,249,963 downwards.
AAAAAAAAAAAGTTTTTATACTGGTACCTCTACCTGATACCTTGATTTGATACCAGTTCCAGAGCTATTGCTCGATGCTACAATTTCCAGATATTGCCTAAACGCCACATACTATCGGTAAATGGTAGTTAGCCAGCTGTGCACAGACACCTCTCCAGTCCCTAGTTGCTGCAGTGCATGTAACTGGGAGGTGTGGTTGAAAATAAGAGAAGAGTGAAATAACAAATAAATAAAAAATAATAAATGCATTTTTCGATCCTAGATCGTATTATAGCAATTCAGCCAGTGTCATAAAAGTATCAAAGGTTGGTACAGAGGCCTAACCTAACACAATTGTAGCCACAAGGACCCCCCCCCCCCCCCTCCACACACACACAAACCCCTATAATTGCTGAACAAAATACAAAGTACATTATTATTGATATTGAATTTTTTATATGACTAGCCTGACATTTTTTCTCTCTATACCGTAACAATACCATTAAATCTAGCAACTTTTATATCACAAAACATGTGTTCTGTAAATAATTCCCTTACTCTTGTGATAAAAACATTGCTCGGAAGCTCAACTCTGGGGCTGTTCGGTAAATAATTTTCTAATACACAATAAATTTAGCAATTTTTGAAAAAGGCTTCTAACGTTAGCGTCTTTGCCACTGTCAGCATAAGGTTGGGGTGTGTTTTAAAAAAAAAATGCATATTTATATATAAATATGCATTTATATATATATATAATGTAGAGATTTTGACCTGAATTTTAGACATTATAAAATAGAGAGTAGTTGCCTCTCTCCTCTGTTCTCCTCCATCTCCGTGTGTGTGTGTGTGTGTGTGTGTGTGTGGTGGGGCTAAGCTCCACCCTTCATTAAACAACAGCAGGCAACAGGCACAATCAAATGGAAATCTAGTAAATATCTCCTTTCAAACTGTATCATCTAAAAGAGCAAGAATTCCAAAATGCCTTGTCCTGGACTTGAATCAAAGCAACCAAAAAGAGTACGCATTTTTGTGTGTGTGTGTGTGTGTGTGTGTGTGTGTGTGTGTGTGTGTGTGTGTGTGTGTGTGTGTGTGTGTGTGTGTGTAAAGTAGCGAAGTGGAGGATGCAAAGAAAGAAAAAACATAACTACCTAAGAGCTTGTGGTCTCTTCTGGCTAAACCACATCTACAACCAAAACCATCACTTTGTTGCTCTCCCACTTTACAATTCTGCGTTAACATCTTCATCTCACCCCACGGTGCATCTTCTTTATGCGTCTTATGGTGTAATTCCTGTGACACCAGCAGACATATTGTCAGTGTGCTGTTGCCAGAGAAAGTTACATCTTTGTTAAAGCCAGAGCTGATGCTCCTACAGCTCTGCCAAATGAGAGGAAGTAGAAGAAAATCAAAAAACAATAATTTTTTTCCTCAAATGTCATTCTATTTGTCTCTTTTTCTCTCCTTTCTCTTGTTCTGATAAATGTGTGGCCAGTTTTTCTACTCGATTACTCATGCCCTGCTGAGGTTTCATTTCACCTCCTCCCCAAGCCAGTTGTATGCCAAGCAGCTTGGTGCCAGGCCAGACTCACCCTGCCAACTCACCCTCCATCTCGCAGGCTGCTTAACAATGCAATCTGCCGCTCACCTCTGACCAGACTGGCTTCCCTAACAGTTTTAACACAACGCCTCAAAGAAGGATTCAGTGCGTTTAAAACCTTTCAGAGGTTTATATGCCATGGCAGTCATAACACAGAGAGTGAAAAAAATTATCTTCGGATACTAAGTTGAGGCAACAAATTTGTTTTATTTTGCCATGTAATGTGACATTGATATTCACAGTCCACAAATAATGATTCTTAACAATTTAGTAATTTTCTTCAAACTTTTGGCACATTCATAATGGCCAGTACCATCATCTATGATAAATTGTGTTGAAATCCAAAGGTCCAGGGAGGATGAATCCTTCTGGTTTTCAGTGACACCCCCCCCCCCCCCCCCCCCCCCCCCACACACACACACACACACACACCACCACCACCAACCCCCAACCTTTCTGGTAATGTTAAGACGAGGACAGATTTCTCACTTTTGCACATGAAATACAAAGAATTTACTCTGTAAAAAATATTTTATTAATTCTTCTTTGATGTTGAACCCCTTGTCATTTCAGACAATTTCAGTTTGATTTACCGTGGTGCCACAAACAAAACAATCACCTTACAACCGAGACATCTCATAATCGTACAGGCTGAACACGATCACACTCAGCGCGGGACAAAAGCTTTTCTATTTTCGGCTCTAAATCAGCTCTCTGGCATTGGATCTGACTCCATCTGATTAAAAACCGACAAACGGACACGCGCCCCAAACCTTAGCTAACAAAATCAAATAAGTTGTGAAAAAAAAAAGTATTTTCTAGTTGAATATAAGTCAATAGACAGAGGCTTTTTGGAGTCAAACTCTAGCGTCACTTGGTGGTATTGCAGCTTAAGGCGCTTCTGCATCTGCCTCATTTTTCAGGTTCTATAAATAGCCAAATATTCATTATGAGGTTTGCCTCTGCTGAATGTAGAGAAAATTGCATTCTCTTGGGAACACGAGCAATGCATTACAGTATGATACAAAGAAGCCATAGAAGGGGTGCAGTTTCAATAATATGAATATCAGCCAAATAAGGTGAGTAAACTCGAAGCTACTCCTTGAGTAAACTGACTTTTCCTTTACCGCTTCTCCGAGATAATACGATGATACGAGATCAGATTGCTCATTAGGCCTTTCATGAGCTGTTTTGAGAACCCATCCTCCCATGTTCATTTCCTACCCCTTGGGAAGTGTGTTTGCTGAGGAAATATTTGAGGAGTGTCTATTACCGAAGCTGTTATGAAGGTCTTCTAATGGCCAAGAAAGTTCGAGTTCACTCCGGTCTGGGTGGGCAGCCGGCCAGAGAAATGATGAGGTCACTTAGAATAGCAACCGGGAAGTTGGCTCAGAGCTCAAACAGGCAAAGCTCAGGACAAACAAAGGCCTGTGTCACTACTTTTATAGTGAGCAAAGAGTAAACATATCTCATAATCAAAAGTTCAATTGTTCAACCTACACAGACAGACTCATTTTTTACTGCATGTTTGCATTTGTTTATGTTGGCTATGGCAGCAAATGTAGGGTGATGATGCAGCAGTTACCAAGAAAGTGATCGCTCATTACTTTCTTTGTTCCTGTCTCACTCTTTTATCTGGATGTGGTTTTTCTCTCTCTCCCCCCCCCCTTCTCTCTCTCTCTCTCTCTCTCTCTCTCTCTTTACCTCTCTGCAGCAGTGTAATGTCTGCCACTCCCACTCCTCTACTGCCTTCTGCGTCACTTCCCTTCCTGGTTGGCTGACATGTAAACACAAGCACACCCCGTACTCTCAAATTCAATTCAATTTAATTTAAAATCCAAGCTCAAACACACAAACACACAAACCCAGCGGAAATACAACTTTCACAGCTGGCTGTTTGAGCTATGCTGACATTCAGGCACATAATTCACAGCAAACAAAAAGGCACCATTTACTTGAATTACTCAGCAAACGCTCACCAGAGAAAAAAAAGTAATGGGCTCATTCCTTAAGATGAACCTCCGATGCTGGGGCTGCAAATAGCAAAAGATTATTCTGTACCGCTGCTTGTGAGAAGAAAGGGCTGAGAGCCAAGCCTGAGATTCAGTGAGAAAAATGAAGGGAGGAAGGTGTAGCTCCATAAATTGATTTCAGTGCTGGCCCTTTAAACGAGCTAGCAGAGGAAACCGTGAAAACAACACATGCTCATTACTTGTATCCAATAGAAACAGATCTATTTGTTGAAACAAGGCGAGCGCAAACATTTGACAGACGTCATGCACAGTCTGTGACGAAGATTGGAAAGTCTGTTCTCAGTAAGCACATGCACGCACCCACACAAACAGACACGCATAAACAGGAACACACACAAACATGGAGGCCACGTTATCACTGCTGGACTCCTCTGACACACTGCAGTCATTCCATGCATGCCAAGGTTCAAGTTCATTGGGGAAATTCTGTGCATATAAGTCTGCCAGGTAACGCCAGGTAAGAGCAGGAACAACAGCTTAAAGCTGTGAAAGCTTTCTTCAAGGGGGTAATGAATGTGTTCTTTGCTAATAAGGCCAAACACAGCAGGATTAATGCTGGTTAGCGGTTAATGCTGCAGGATTATTGCAAATTTCATTGTCATGCGAGGACATCAAAGCTCATGTTCTATCCAGCTTGACAGATAATTCATACATTTAAAGTAAATACATTCGGTTTATTTGATTTTAAACAAAATAAAAAACATAGGGGTGATTCAAACCGGAAGTTTCCACTGAAGCACGAACCTTTAATAACTTTTAAGTACCTTCACAGCGTCAGTTCACTTAATACAATCACGTTCTTAAAATAATCTATAGTGAGAAAACATGTTGTCAGGGCTTTGTTATTAGTTCACTGACCAATATAGAGTCACTGTTTTGCTATTATGTAATGTCTGTCCTGTATTCTAAAGTTTATATCATAGTACAAAACTGCATTCAGTTTACTGCATGCATTAACAATAGCTGTAAGTGGAGAAACTGCTGACCTTTCACAAGGGGCCCATAAAAACAACCCATTATTACATTGTATTGTAAGGGACCTCTAGCAAGCGCCTACATATGTTTATGTTTACAGGTAATGTTATTATAAAGCTATAAAGTCAGCGTGGAGAAGAGGTGAATGGATGGACTTCAACACAGGAGACCACTTTTCTTTTTCTGTTCAAAACATAATTTCCTTGAAAAACAACCTTAGACGTGTTTAACCATCACAACAACAGTCCTCTTACCTTCACAAAGTACTTTTTTTTTTTACCCAAACCATGATCTTTTCTTGCTTAACCAAGTTGTTTGTGTGCCTAAACCTAACCTAACCTTATCATGGTATTTTCCTATCAGATGGTCGGGACACACATTTGGGTCCAAGGACAGATTGTTAAACTTACTGGGTTTATATGATGAATATTCAATACTGAATTAGGTAATTTGACTTACATAGACTTAAATGTTAGAGAAACATTCTGTTTTTGTTCTACTTTCCTTTTTGAATTATACAAATCGTTTTATCCTTTTTACAGCCAATTAAGGCTGATGTAATTAATCTTTTACAAATAAATAAACAAGAAATGAAATGACTGCATGTTTCACAAAGTATTGCTTGCAGTGAGAATATTCAGCAGATCTTGCAGTTCCCCCTCAGCTCTACAGAGCGTTTTAGCGTCTTTAGATCAGCTGCTTTTATCCATGGCTCTCATCAGTCTTGTTTCCAGCAGCAGCAGGGAGGCAGTAAATGATTGGCTGAGCACCAGTCGGCTTAGTAACTGGCAGGTGAAGCTCGTGTTGTATTTAGACAGATAGCCTGCAGTATTTAACACGGAAGCTAATGGATTTTTGAGTCTTGGCAGACTTTTTGACCAAGTTTGAGAGAACTCCGCTAGAGCCACTTGCATAGTGTGAATTAGCTGTTTCCTCTCACTGGTTGACACCACTGCCAAAATTAGAGGCTGTTGGAACTCTATGTGTCATAGCCTATCCACACAGACGTGACTGCCCTGTTATGCACCAACAAAATGTTGACTGTGTGTGTGTGTGTGTGTGTGTGTGTGTGTGTGTGTGTGTGTGTGTGTTAAAGAGGGAATGTGTGCGTGTGTGCGCGAAAGCCGGAGGAGCAGGGGTTCATTTTCCTCACTGGCGAGTAGCTATTATAAAATTGAAGCGCTGACTGCTCCTCACTGACACGTCTCCAAACATCTGCACTTATATACATTATTTTCACTGCCAGACAACTCTCACAGTCCTATTGATTAACAAAATGTAGCGCCATTCTTTGCGGCAACACTGTCCGTTAAGTTGAAGAACTATCAAACAGTAAAATCCCACAGACTGTAATTAAACTTGATTTAGAGACAGAATAAACAGTGACGTCTCCGAGGCTTCGTCATTGCTAATCAGATTGTGGACTCCTAAATGTTATGCAAAAACATCAGCAACTTCGTTCCAGACATCTCGGGTTCAGATTGTAAAAAAGGCGAAACATTTCCAGTCTAGCCTGGACTACTAAATAGTATTTAAAAAAACGCTGTTCTCAAGCACCAGATTCTAACCCTTATTCACACTTGTTTACTTCAAGTTCAATTTCTGTGTGCGCAACAACAGCCTACCGGGAATGCGGACACTGACAAGCACAGAGTGCGAGAAAACGCACATGGCCCGTGACCAAGAATCTCCCCTGGTTATTGCGGTTTCTGCAACAAACACACTTTTCCAAAAGCTAAGAGATGCGGGTCCTCACTAGAACATAGCAGGCTACCAGGCACCAACACAAGCGCGCAAACGCACCTGCGGCAGCAGCAAAGAGCTGATCCCACATGAGACGAGCTGTTAGAAATAACTTCACTCACGCTGCAAGGCGCTCCTCTTCTGCTCCGGGACCAGGTCGAAATACACACACTTACGAGCGACATTTTCCTCCTCTAATATAGTGCGTGTCATAGCTGGCAGGTGCAGCTGCAAACACAGAGGTCCCGGCCGATGAGGTGCAGTGAGTCCGACTCGGCCCGCCCCGGTCAGGATCGGCCGGGCTCGGCCCCTGTCGGCAGATGACTGCGTACATTTCTAGTCCTTTCTCCATCAGCCCAGAGCACAACGCACTCTGGCTCGCTGCTCCTGTATTTTCATTATATCATGTCCATGTGACACGCTCAGGCCTCAGTCAGTGGAAACTTAAAGGTACCTACCACGTGACGGGGTTTCGTGCGCGCTCACGGTGGGCTGTGCGCGTCCTGGAGAAATAGGATGCTGCGACCTTATAGTTAACCAACAGGCTGTAACACACTCCGAATGGTTTCTACCGAGTTTTTAACGGAATGATGATGATGGTGACCAGGATGAGGATTTTATTGGTGGCTGTAATACTCATTATCAGAAATGTGGGTGATCATGGTGAAGATGAGGGTAAATGTTTGTAGTTTTGATAACGATGACACCAAAGATGACTGTTTTGTAGTTGTGATGATGATGATGATGATGACGATGAAGATGATAACGATGTAGATAACTGTTAGTAATTGTAATAATAAGGATGACAATGAAGCTGTTAGTGGTTGCGATGAACATGGTGACAATGATGACGATAACAGTTACAAGTGATGATGTAATGATGATGATGATAAGTGGTAATGATTGTAATGATAATGATGATAAAGGAAACTGGAAAAGGTTGTGATGATGATGACAAAGATAACTGTTAGTGGTTGTGATGTTGAACATGATAATGATGAAGAACATTAAAAAATAACAGGTAGCGGTTGCGATGATGATGATGATAATGATGAAGAAGATGATGAAAATAACAGGTTGTGGTTGTGATGATGATGTGTGTGATCAGAATGATGAAGATAACAGCTATTGGTTGTAACGATGATGATGTTGAAGATAACTTAGTGGTCGTGATAATAATGATAACGCTTGGTGGTTGGGGTACAAGTGCTGATGATGATGATGCCTCTTTGTTGGCCCTTTCTTTCTTTAACAATGAGGTCATGCTGTAAGTGACATCATCATAGGGTGACTAACATTTTCGGGAAACAATGCTGATCTCATATCAGGACAGATTAACAGAAAACTGCATGTCAAACTTGTTCCGCGTCTATTAGTTTTTCTGCTCTATATTGCTGATAAAAATTAATTTGGTCTCTTTATTTACAATGAATTTACATTTAAGACATAAGACACTTTATTGTCCATAGCAAACCATACAGTGAATTCCGGTTGGTACTCCCAGAGACCTGTAGCAGTAACAGATCTCCAGCAGTTAAACGTCCTTGTTGACTGTTCTCTCATATTTACACATCTACTGGTGTGTGTCCATAAGACCCGCTGGCTCTACGGCGTGTCTCTTAGCCCATTGTTTTGATTTTCTGTTTTGATTTCATTCTACTGCTCTTGTCAACTTCATTTCCACTGAACACTGAATGCCCAGCAACACTCATTGGACTGACAGAATTAGCATTTAAATGGTGAACATAGCAAAGCATTTAGCTAAAGAGTGGAATATTTCCCTCAGGAGTTGATTGAAACCAAGATCGAGTTAAATAGACTAAATAGAGTAAATATTGGACACCAACAAGACCTCAAATAAATGTTAGTGTTGCTCTGTGTCTGCTCCAGGGTAACCTAATGTTTGCTGATATAGTATACAGTCGGTCGAGGAAACTGTGATCTTGCGATTGCAATGATTAATGCAAATTCAACCAATCTCCACAATATGTGCCAGGACTTGCAATTTTTTAAATAAATGCAGTAATTTCTCTGCAATAAACTCAAGAGAATCTCTGCTGAAGGTGTTACGGCACAAAGTAGGCCTTTTCTTTATCAACAAAAATTACTCCTCATTTAAACTCAGCAAGGCTTCTTCTCCTTATCAAAACTGTCATTTTTATAATTTAAGAATTTTTTTGTAATCTTTTGGTTATTTTAAATTGAGATTTAAGAAGAAAACAAAAATGTTTCCAGATATTTCTGTAATATGTCATATACTTACAGGAGGTGATAACATACAAGTCTTTCTTTAACACGAACACGTTTTTTTCACAATTTTTCTTTTTTTTCAATCCATCCATTCTTGCCCATTCCTGAAATTTACTGCTAGTCCATATAAAACTTGGCAGAGAAAAGCTGCTGCAAAATCCAGCATTTTTGTTCACAACAATCACACGTAAATCTGTGAAATCTTGGGGGGACTGATTTTATCACATTATATGTTATTATATGTGTTGACAGTTTGATGTGCTGTCCTTGAATAGCCCCCAAAAAATAATTTGACAGAGACTAAAGCGTTGCACAAGGAATTGCTAACCTTCAATAGAAAATACAGTTCAACCATTTTCATATTTACATCAAAGGAAACATCCAAACTTGCCAATGTTACTCAATAATGAAACTGTTCTCACTTGTGTTCCCAGTGTATGGATTTACATCCATACAAATAAAACATGACCAATGCCCTTCAATTTGACGATGACAGCACTTACAGACAACGCAATTAACATAAACTTCACTTAATCAAGCCCAAAAAAGTTCCATTTGCAGATGAGTCATCAAAATCTATCAAACATTTTTACAAAACATATAAGACTAAAAGTAAGACTTGAGCATGCCGGGCAGCTACAGGCTGCAAAATGACTGAAACTTGCAATGACTCGCAATCTGCAAATCTGAAACACTCTAAAACTAAACAGTTTACACTAAGGCAACTAGAAAAGATGGTGTAACATCTCCATAGTAACACCTGTTACACTTAATGCCCGCTCATGGGAGTTACTTGCAACAGTTCCATTTCTAATTTTGATGAAACAACGAAAACATGAAAAAAAGACAATGGTTAAGAATTTGGAGCCGCCCGTAGGTGCTTCAACACAATATGCAGGGTGTTTATGCAAATGTATGCTGTGAGAGGAGATTTCCTCTGTTTTGTTAATTTCTCCCATCTTTATCTGGAGCATTTCAGTCGTTTAGAGTAGCTGCCAACCCTAATAAGCAGAAAAAGACATTTTCATACCTCAAATTTTAAAACTGCCAACTCACGACATGTAAAGCTGTGTCGGAGGCAACACCATCAACTAGCTTGAATTAAGCTGGTCGAGTTGTGCTGGTTCACACAGCTGCAATTTTTCCAAACATTCGAAAACTGTTTTTTTTTTTTTTTTTTCATTGCGAATTGTTGGTCTGAACTATTTATTTTCTGATGCTGGCTGTGTCTTCAGCAACATTCAAGCAAAGTGGCCTGGCTTGGTCTCGCTCCTGAGTCTTATGGGCATGTAATATCTACCAGAGACTATCACCAGGTAAGCTACCAAAGTAAAGCTAATTAAGCACCCTGACCATCATGGTAGTGTAGAAGTTGAACTTTGCTATTCAGTTTTAACCATTAAATTTTTTGTTCTAAGGTGATTTCATTAGCGTGTTGCTGGGAGACAAATGTTATCCCTGTCAGACATTTATTTTAGCTCCTTTTACAGACAACCAGACAGCAGCACAGGGCACGTACAATCTTGCATATGGAAGAACACGGGCCCACATCGAAATAGCATTAAGGGCCTCTGAAGTTACATTTCCAGTGCTTTTGCCACTTCAGAGTCACACCAAACACGGCCTGTGACATCATTGTTGCATGCACTGTCCTCCACAATGTTGCCCATTTGAAGAAGGAAAGGGCCCCCGGAGTGACGCTCAGTTATTGTACTTGATTTTTTTTTTCCAGCTAAAGGGTTGTGTATTTTACATTTATGTGTAAACTTGCACTATTTGACAGTGTAGCACATAATTTATGGATATTAGTTTTAGATATAGTCCCAAATTGTTGTTTTTTTGTTTGTTTTTGTTTTTGTATCATGGCATGTAATTTTTGGTCTTAGTCCAAGATGACATCAAAATGTTTTGACCTTTCATTTTGTCTGGGTTCCCTCCTGTGCTAAAATGCAACTACAAACATGTCTAAAAAATATCTGAAACAAGAGAAACAATTATCTCAGTTATTACTGTATCTATCTTTGGTGCATGTTACTTATTATTATTTTGTTTGATATTTTGTTGTTCACACTGGATGACTGTTGCTGTCTCAATGAGGTTGTTGGATCGGATGAACACCGGAGACACCAATAGAAATAATAATAATGGACTTTATTGTCCTATTCCTGACAAAGTGTGATATGTTGTATGATTTTGCAGATGTACTAAAATGTCTTCCAAAATTTCACTGCAGCTCAGAGACTCATTTGAAAGAAGAGTCAACTTTGAATGCAAAATATTCAACCAAAATTACTTCAAATGTGTCAAAGATAGGAACAAAGAGCTCTCTTTTAATTCAGTCCATGTATTCAAGCTATCATATGGTTAAAAACAGTAGATAAGGAACAGTTAATAAAATTCATAAACTTAAAATTCATAAATTAAAGCTACTTGATCCAGTGTCACTGAGGAGCTTACTGGCAGTTAAGACCGTGTGAAAATACCAGAGATCTGGGGGTCTCTGAGGCTGGTGGACCCCTGTGGTTTGAATTAGAGCGGATTACAACTCTTACCAACAAAAGACACCTCTCACCTCGCTTTGTCTACTTTTCTTGCAACACTATCAGCTAAAAATGGCTTTCTTTGTCAACCCACTGCAATGAGAAAATTTAAAAAATGCCTGCACATACATTATACACACAGACTTAAATTATAATTTGTCATGCTGAAACTAGCATTAATCATTTCATGTATTACTTCATTAATTTATTATTAATTATATATAGTTAATTTTTTAGATTTTGTAATCTACAAATTGTCAAATATGAGAGCGGCTCAAAATTCAATAACATAGTGCTATTGAGTACTGAGCATTAAAGTGAACAACCAAAAATGCTATAAATTTATGTACAGTGTAAAGTTCAAAGGTAAAACAATAAAAAGTTCCATGTCAACAAGTGAACACGCATAAGTGCCCTTTCCCTTAGTTAAGGCTGTAATAAGCATTAATAACTGTTAATTAATGATTATTATAGCTAGTTAATGGCTATATAGTCAATTAATTCATACTTATGAAGGCCTTAATTAAGGTTTATTAATGGACCCTTATTGTAAAATGTTACCGGAAACAAATTAACAACAGTGTGAAAAAATAAAGCAAGATTGCTGTAAAGCAAACCTTATTTCAGAGATTAGTAGAGAGATTATAGACAAATTCAAGTAAGCAAAAATGTTTCTTGTTTCAAAAAGTAAGTTTATTGTTTTTAGAAATATGCTTGCACCTACCACAAAAGTAAAAGGAAATTGTCTGCTCTGACTGCATGAGTCCATATGTGCTGTGCCACATTTGCTTATTGACCAAGTTAATCTTTTCGTCATTGTGTTAGCAAGTAGCCCCAGTACCCCTCATGTGTTGGCATTCAAGTAAGGTCACAGACCTGGCTATTGTTTTTATGTCTCTGCGCCGGCGACAGAACATGGAGGCATTATGTCAAAGGACAAGGTCACCTCAACCTCATGTCAACCCATTCTCGTGAAGGCAGTAGTGAGCCGCTCCTGATAAGGTTACTTTGGCACAAACACTCACTTTGCCTCAAAAATGAAATTATTCGATTTTGGCAGTCAAAAGTCAAGCTGACAGAGACCAGATGTCTGTCCCATTCTCGTGAACACTCCATCCAGGCATTTTAGCCAACTGAACACCTGTATCCAGCTTTCTCTGTATTTCTAAAATCTTTGTAAAACCTGTCACAAATCAATAATTTAACTATTTGCAAAAGAATGGAAGATTTTCCCTTATGAGAGTGCATCATGCAGAAACAGCATTGGTGAAGATTACCAATAATCTTCTCCATGCCGCAGACAATGGACTTGTCTTTATCGTTGTCCTGTTCCTCACGTGTGAATGTGTATGCAAATGTTAGTGTGCAAGTGCTTGCATGGGATTGGCCACATCTCAGAGCGAACTGCATTCACTTTCATACCTTTAGACAGCAGAATATCTGTTAATAGTAGGAATTTGTTGGGGTGAGGTGCTTTTTTCTTTGACAGTTTTACCCTGGTTTTGTTCATTATTAGGGCTGTTATAATTTGTGTTATATTTATTGATCTCAGTTTATGATATTGAAGTTGTTTTTATACAGATAGGATTGTTTGTTTTGGTTTTAGCTCAACTAATTACAATTTAATTCCTCCACTTAAGTTTTTTGTAAATTTATTTGAAATAAATTGACTAATCATTATTTATTTGTTCCTTTGGTGTTTTGGCCACTTCAAGATGCAGCATAACAGAACCTGCACAATATTGTCCAAATTGGAAACATTCTGTCTCAGAGCGATGCTGAATAACTAGTTCATGTATTTGTAACTTCTAGGCTGGACTAATGTAATTTCTTGTAACAAGGATGTCAGCAGTAACTCTCCTAAAAGCCTCCAGTTGATCTAAAATATAGCAGCGACAGTACTGCCAGGATTCAGGAAGAGAGATCAAATTTTTCCCACAGTAACTTATCTTCACTAGCTTCTTGAAAAATCTTGAATACAACCCCATTTAAAAAAAAGTTGGGACACTGTGTAAAATGTCAATGAAAACAGAATGGAATCTGAAATCCTATATCAGGCAAGAATGGGACATTTCATTTTCAAAACTGCAGCAACTGCTCTCTCAAATGTTTAAGAAGAGGTGATGCAACACAGCAATAAATATGCCCATGTCCCAACTTTTTGACTTTGAATACAAAATAAGAAAATCTTTCAAAAAACAATCAACTTTATCATTTTCAACATTTGATGTCTTTATTCTATTTTACATTTCATATGGTTTTACATGATTTGCAAATAATCACAATGTGTTTATTTACATTTTACAACAGAGTTTCAGAATTTAAAATCCTCTATCAGGCTCCATCATATGTCGAAGACCTCTTATTCCAATAGAGCATTTTGCTTTCAGAGTGCAGGTTACTTATGGTTCCTATTGTTTCCACAAGCAGAATGGTAAGCACAGCATTTAGTTTTTGTGCTCTTCTCCTGTAGAACCAACTCTGAGTTTGGGATCAGCAAGTGAACACCTCTCTACTGTAAAGAAAACAGAAGTAGTCAATAAATAAATTGATTTACAACATGTATATGGCACAAAGACGTGTGTATGTAGTTACATCAAAATGTCTTCCTCAGAAGTAAAGTTTGGTTCTATGTGCAACTTGGCTTGTTAACATATTTTAGGTAATGTTACCTTGTTAGGAACTTTATTATGTTCTTTCTTTGTTAAAGGTCATTAAACTTGGATGATAGTCGAGAGCAATCAGATTCTAATGTTTATTGACAGGAAGGAAAGGACTGTTTCAAAATTCAGATCAAATACATTTTCTCCCATTTCTTTAACCCATGGTGGTTAGAGTAATCCCATAACAACTAAGGGTTTAGGTCATTTTAATGACTAAAAAACTAATGTAATCGTTATGACGCAGTGGACTAACAGCAGCAGCATAATGATAATCCATTACAAAGAAACTAAATTAAACTATTTTTTTAGTTCAATTCAATTAAAATATATCAGGGAACGTCCTTACAACAGAAATGTACAACATTATACAGAGGAAACCAACAATTAAACAATTCCCACGTGAGGGGCTGGGAGGAAAAAACTCTCTTAACAGGAAGAAACCTCTGACAGAACCAGGCTCAGAGGTGGGCAGCCATCTGCCTCAACCGGTTGGGCTGAGAGGAGAGCAGAGAGGTTAGCAAGGTTAGCAAGACTGTATTTTATACATCTTTTTTACGATGCTTATTTGCCAAAATGAATTTATAAAATGAATCTCAAATGAACTCAGAATCATGATTAGCCTGTAAAGCCGTTTGTCTGTGCCCTTTCCATCAGGTTGTCCTTGCATATCATTTCCACCATGGCATGCTGTATGAGGATGTCCCGTCACTCTGAGCAAGGAATATAAATGTACGGTTTCCCCACTAACACAAACAGGGGAAAAAATGGTTTGTTTAAGTCAGCAGATTTTTTTTGTGATTATCACTAAAGATTACAACAACAAAAATATGTGAGGTAATATTATTTAAACATTGGTATGCTTTGCTTTATATGTCACAGTTCATATGTCATAGTTCATTGCTGTTTTAGTTATGTCCTTTTGCCGTATCGGTTTCTTCCGGTTCATTTTATTCGGTTCATTGTTTAGTTATGTCAATTTTGTCTTTTCGTCATTGTTTGGTCCTCTTTGTCTCTCTGTCCGAAGTCTTTCGCGTTCACTTCCTGTTTTATTTTGATAACTCACCTTCTTGTCTCATTTCTGTTGTCTTAACTTCCTGTCCTCCCATCTTTCCACCTTTGCCTGCCTGCGTTCCAATATCCACATGACCATACTATTTAGTATGCCAAAAAAAAGATTTTGTTTATCCCAATACTTAATATGTTAGACGTAGAATGCCAAAAGCACCAGGATGTCCTACTACATCCTGTCGTATTTTGTAGTATGCAGGCCAGCATGGTACTCGAGCTGTTCTGACCCACAATCTTCTGCGCAGTGGAAAGATACGTCACATCGACTGAGCCGCCGAGACAGTAGGTGGCGCTCATGCTCCGCCCGCAAAAGGAAGAAGGAGGAGAAGAAGAGGCATTAAAAGGAAGCCTACTCGTTCCAAATCGCATTCTTTTTCCTTTCTTTTCGGATATGACAAAGTAGGTCAAAGTTCAAGACGCATCTTTATGATGAAGTAGTATGTCCCAATTGTATACAAACTACATGCAACAGTAGATTCTATTTAAGGGTAGCGATAGTCCACACTAAAAGTAAAAAGAAATACTATGCGATTCGGAACGCATGGTCTGATTGTCTTCCCGACCCTGATTGTTTCCAGCTTTGTAAGATTATCCCCTGACCTCCTGTGTACAAAGCCTACGAGCTCCCTACCTTTTTCGTCAGATCCTTGTCGTTTTGTCATGATTGTGTCTTGAGGTCAGTAACGTGAATTAGCCTATAGACTACAAAATTAGCTGTAGGGAAATTGTTGTAGCCTACTTAGTATTTGTCTTACAGGTTTATTGTTATTGATGCGCTGGACTGCACTCACATCATGATAAAACGCCTGACTGGAGCACATGAAGGGGTTTATGTCAACAGAAAATCTTTCCACAGTATCAATGTTTAGGAACATAATGACTCAAGTTCGTATCAACTACATGACTTAATTCTGTGTATTCAACTTTAACATTTCAGATGGCTTGTGATGCTGGCTGTGTCTTCAGCAACATTCAAGCAAAGTGGCCTGGCTTGGTCTCGCTCCTGAGTCTTATGGGCATGTAATATCTACCAGAGACTATCACCAGGTAAGCTACCAAAGTAAAGCTAATTAAGCACCCTGACCATCATGGTAGTGTAGAAGTTGAACTTTGCTATTCAGTTTTAACCATTACATTTTTTGTTCTAAGGTGATTTCATTAGCGTGTTGCTGGGAGACAAATGTTATCCCTGTCAGACATTTATTTTAGCTCCTTTTACAGACAACCAGACAGCAGCACAGGGCACGTACAATCTTGAATATGGAAGAACACGGGCCCACATCGAAATAGCATTAAGGGCCTCTGAAGTTACATTTCCAGTGCTTTTGCCACTTCAGAGTCACACCAAACACGGCCTGTGACATCATTGTTGCATGCACTGTCCTCCACAACGTTGCCCATTTGAAGAAGGAAAGGGCCCCCGGAGTGACGCTCAGTTATTGTACTTGATTTTTTTTTCCAGCTAAAGGGTTGTGTATTTTACATTTATGTGTAAACTTGCACTATTTGACAGTGTAGCACATAATTTATGGATATTAGTTTTAGATATAGTCCCAAATTGTTGTTTTTTTGTTTGTTTTTGTTTTTGTATCATGGCATGTAATTTTTGGTCTTAGTCCAAGATGACATCAAAATGTTTTGACCTTTCATTTTGTCTGGGTTCCCTCCTGTGCTAAAATGCTTAGAGAGAAAAAAAAAAAAAAAAGATCAACACATTCACTGACACTGTGTCACAATCATTCAGTGTGCATTGAAAGCATTGCTTACTTTTGTTTCTAATTTTTCAATTTCCAAGTCCAGTTTAACAAGCTGGATGGTCCCTCTCCTCTTTAGCCCTGAGGACACGGCATCCATTATTACCAAAGACAATTTAACATTTTGATTTGTCAGACCACAGGACAGTTTTCCACTTTGACACAGTCCATCTTAAATGAGCTCTGGCCCAGAGAAGGCGGCAGTATTTCATCCTTCAGTCATAGTGAACATTTGTGCCAAATTTGAAGAAGTTCCCTGACCTAAGACCTTTGACTGCCAACACCTGATCACTTCATTGCTGAGGTACAGTGAACATTAGTAACACATTTAAAAAGATTCCCTTCAGGCATTCCTGAAATATCACAATGCAATGAGCATAGTTAAAGTGTGAGGTAATGCTGACCTTGATGCTTGACCACCAAAATCTTATCAGTTCATCGTTGGTATCAAGTGAATAGGTTCATTTGGAGATGAATTGCGCGTCGCCTGACACAAATGGCTGCAATCAAGTTGAACAGTTTTCAGCAACCTTGAGCCTGAACCATGAACAGGAAGTCAGACAAAAACTCACATTCTATTGGAGTTGATCCCAATCTAATAAAATGTTCTCTGACTCAAATATCACTTTGTAATCAGTCTCCAATTGTTTTGATTATGACAGAGGAACCTATGAAAATTATGCATGGGTGATCTATGATGCTTCAACTTCCAGTTTACATTAATTTGCATATACATCTGTATCTTATCAATTTGCAACTGTGAATAAATCAGCTGAGCAGACCTGTCCCTTTAAAATTACATAGAGTGCAATTTGATCGATCAATAATCTAAATGTATTGACCCTATCTGACTGACAAACATCACCATCAACCACTACATGTATTCTGTTGACAGAATAAACATTAAAAATCAGACAAATAAAATCTGAATCTCTACTTTTCAACAA
This sequence comes from Embiotoca jacksoni, assembly GCF_022577435.1. Lineage (NCBI taxonomy): Eukaryota > Metazoa > Chordata > Actinopteri > Embiotocidae > Embiotoca > Embiotoca jacksoni. The sequence goes on along the minus strand of NW_027185352.1, from coordinate 3,232,414 downwards.
AAATAAAAGGATCAGTAAAACATTATATTGTTAAGACAACATATAAACCAATTTGCTTTTAGATCAGCTGAGAGCCAAGTGTGCAATAGGAGGATAACAACTGCGGCCCCCTGACTACAAAAACTGCAGCTGCCTTGATCTCACGACGTTATTGTTGGTTATGTGAAAGTCGGGCTCAGACGAGCGCAAATTTGAACAAAAATATAACAAGCATGCATTGCGAGTCTATCACCAGTGATCGATTCTGCGAAGGGCCTGGCTCATCTCAGATGAGTCTAATATTTTTGCCAAGTTTGAGAGATATTGCATTTACAAGAACGGGACAGACAGATGAGAGGGACATGAGGTCACAGTGACCTTGACCTTTGACCACCAAACTTCAATCAGTTAATCTTTAAAGCCAAGTGAACAATTTTGCCAAATTAGAAGAAATTCCATGCTGGCATTGCTTAGATATTATGTTCATTTGAATGTGTGTAATTGGGGTCACAGTGATCTTGACCTCGACCTTTGATTGGGATGGATGGACGGACAACCTGAAAACATAATGCCACTGGTTATGGCTATTACCGGGGTAGAGACATAAAAAGATCAGAATGAAACAGGAGTGCATACAAAAAGACAAATGGACAACCTGAAAACATAATGCTTCTGGCTACGGGATCTGATTTGAGTCATGCATTCATGCAGCTAGGGATTAGAAAAGTTTCCGTTTGGGAGTCTCCCAGTACCTTTTTGTCACATGACAACAAACAGGCAACGTGGTCACCCCAGGAAATCTGCCCTATTTCTGCTGTCCAAATACTGAACATTGACAACTGCATCATTCAAATAAACCAACAAAGGAATTAAAGGGAGTTTATTAAGCCAATATATTATTTGTACACTACATTTCTATATAAGTACTGTCATTTTTTTCACAGTCATTTGTGTGTGAAGCAAATGCATGTCTTCAGCCAGGCTGCCCCGACTGTGGCTCACAGCTTCAGTTTTCTTAGCTGTGATAAATGTCTGGGAACCTGGCCATTAGCGTTTGTTCAGCGTTGTGAAGGGCGGACCAATCAGCAACCAGTGTCGGTGGTTAACCGTGTTTGTCCCGCCCCTCCTTCACTGTGATTGGACGTCAGGTGACAGTAAGGAGCGCAACTCTGGGTGAGCTCTCGGTGACCGGAAGGAAATCCTGAAAGTTCAGCGTTCAATGAATAAACGCTGCACCTCGTCACGCTGCTGCCGTTGATGAAAAACAACTTTTGTTTTAAATACACTGTGCTCAGGAAAAAACGGTGGACATGGTAGGCAGTTGCAGCGGTGGTAGAGTGTCGGCCAGACACACATATTCACGCAGTGAAATTGGGTCGGGATGGTTAACATTTCTTACCTTTCACCACATATGGTGCAATTGATGTCAAACCGACTTTTCAGGGCTCTGAAAAACCTCCAATTTTCCTTGTGGGAAAATTATGAGATATTAGAACTTTCCCACTTCCCAGTTGCTGACCAATGAACCATAAGAGCTCCACATTTTATAAGCTAATAATTAACTTTAAATATGCATTCTGCTAAATTTCATTCCAGTGTGTTGTAATAATTTATTCTAAATGATTTTATTTTATTTATTTATTTTAAATTGCTCCTAAAAACTGTTTGGGATGGATACGGAAAATATAGCGTGCAAATATATATATAAAATAGATATATTATCTTACACATAAACAAACAAGACAAAACAAGTGTACTGTTTCTTTAAGGGCTGCACTGTTAGCCTTTGGCCGCCTGTTATTTTCTGCAACAAGATGGCTGTCGTTCCTGAGAGCAGAGTCCTCACTTTCAGCGTCTTTAAATGGAGCTCTTACTCCTCTACGTATTTACCTGAGTGAGTAGTACGCACATTAGCTGGCCCCCGCACATGCATATGTTTTTGCGGGTATAGATGTTTGAGTTTGTCGCCTCTGTCTCCCAGCTTCATCCAGCCGGCCCTGACTGGCCTAAGCTCGTCTGCGATCCGAGCCAGCTAACGCTAGTTATGTCAGCCGCGGTGGGGACGTTTGGTTTCGATACTTGGCTGCCCGATAGTGATGTTGCTGCTGATCCACTGAAGTGTTTTGTTGTAAACAAGATGCTTATGGAGGATTTTCTATGTCCAATGAGACGACGTTTAACTTATTTCTGAGGATCTTCTGTTAAACTGCCAGTGACATTTGGCTAAGTCAGAAGGGAGATAAGAGTTGGTGCATTGTCTCTCAACGTAAACAAAGCTAATCAACCTTATTTCCATCTGTTGAGAAGAGAATTGTTTCGAACCCGCAGACCCTGATGTTTGTAACGTCCATGTAATGTATTATTAAAACAGTATTGTATTTTAGGATTTGATTCAACAGCTTGCACTCCGGCACCCTACTACGTTAAAATGGGACGTTAGGTGGTTAGCTTGTGTTATCTAACCAGAGCTCTGCTTTAGCAGCTTTGCTAATATGCTTGTTAACCGGCTACCTGAGACTAGTGAGACTTTACAGCTAGCTCACACATGTTACCCCACTCAATGTCAGAATTTAATACGTATGAAGTCACCCATACTTTAAAAGTATTCGCCTGTTGCTGGTTCCACATTCAATATAGATACAGCTTAGCTGTAGCTGACTTTAGTGTTAAGTTGGCAAACAACAGTCTGTTGGCATTTGCTGAAATAATAAGCTAAATGAAACTTCGCACAATTTAGCCGTAGCTTGTCATATAATTATTTTCCCCTTTACAGTTAGTTTATATGAAAAACTGTGCAAACACATGTAACGGTTTATTCTGCCCAATAATAGATGGTTAGTCTTGGCTCATAACTTTGATGCAATGTTGTCTGTCTTGAAAATCTTTGTTTTGTTCTTGTGAGCAGTTACTAACAGGGGGAATAAACTCATCTCTGTATCTGTATGTTGTTTAGGAATATTTTGGTGGATAAACCTAACGATCAGTCCTCCAGGTGGTCTTCTGAGAGCAACTACCCTCCACAGGTAGGCACACTCCCTTAACTTGACATCACTGACAATGGGACAGCATTTTTTTCCATGATTGCTACCTGTTGACTGATTTGTGCAGACAAATATGGGTCCCAGATAACTTGATGAAAGATGACTACAGTACCTGTAGCTGAATGAAAACTGTCAATTTTCACGATTAAACTATTTATTGCTTTATCTCTAAAAAGCTGGTAAATTGTGAAGCAGTATGATTTCCCCAAAGGCCAAGAGGACACGTTCAGATTGCTTGTTTTATTTGACTGACACTCAAAAATCCCCAAAACATTCACCCTGCAATAAGTTGGAACAAAGAAAAGCATCAAATCATCAGACAGAAGTGTTAGATGACAAATGCTTTGAACTTTTGTTTGGAAAAAATGACAAAATTCAAGATTCTTGTCCACGCTGTGACTGCCTGTCGCACTCAGCAAAAGGTGGTGCACACACAGATAGAGCCAAGACAGAAGAGAAAGTGAATCTCCACCTCTGAATAAGCAATTAGAATCAGAGTGGGATAACTTTAGATATCCCCAAAATTAACATAGGGATGTCCTCGAAGACGGATATCAGTTTAAAAAAAAAAAAAAAAAAAAAAAAAAAAAAAAAAAGTGGATGCAGGGAGACTGCCTAAGAAGGAAACACATCAAACATGCTCGCCCATCTTTGAGAACATCAACCGTACATGCAGATCAAAGTATGCCTCCTGTTTCTGCCTTTAATCCATAACGGAAAAAAAACTGAATGTTTAAGCATCGGTAATAAAATGTGCGATCAAAAATAATTTTCCACCTGCTGGCTACCGGCTAAATCTTTTCCGACTATGGGTTGCTGACATAAAGGTGTATGAGCTTAAGGTTCAGACAGGATCCCTCTAGCTGAGTTGTCGCACACCTTTAGTAAACTGGCAGTTCAATGATCAATGTTTACAACACTTGGAAAAAGGGAAAGGCATTGTTAGGATTTGATCGATACCAATACCGATACAACTTAGACACCGATACTTATTATATCTCTAATCAAAACAAACAATAAAGACGTAACATTAAAAGATGTTACAAGATTCAATGATGTTTTTTTATCATTAATTTTTGTCTGAAATATGTTAATTTACTTCTTGAGGTACTTGTATATACATTGTGGGAAAAGCAGAGGTGGGTATTGTTAAGATTTTAATGATACTGCTGCTCTTTAATTGTGCTGCTTATTGATACAATACTTTAAGGATACTATAATCGTTTCTTTTGGGGGGTTTTTTTTAAGAGAAAAAAAACACAACGTCATGTACTGTAGATATATTAACATTCTTAAGCAGCAGCATTATTTTAAACAGTACTTCTGTCCTCGACAGTGTTTTCATTGTGCAGTTGTTTACCTGCTGCCCCGCATATCTGTTGATGCGCCCGTGTGGCCTTCAGGCTGCTCACATACTGAAGCAACGACAGATCAACTTAGAGGTTGTCTGCCAGAAACTTTGCATTTCTCTGCGTTTATGCGATGGACCTTCACTAGATGTCTTCACAGATTGCTGCTTTTCAGTCCTTACATGCAGAAACATGGTCAGCATCAACGGTAGTGAAGGGTAAAGACAATATCTGGACGTTTATCCTCTCCGCTGCTGTCAGTGTGGTTCTCTGCGTGTGCAGCTGCAAACTGCTGAAGCGGGTCACAGAGAGTTAGTATCAAATTTTGTTACCCATCCATACTTGTAACGGCAATATTGAGAAATATTACAAACCAAGAAATGAATCAATTATCAGAGAAAATAATGAGAAGATTAATCTATAACAAAAATATACATTAGATGCACTGAGATACAAAACGGTTTCATAAGAGCTTCACCTCAGGTAACTACAACAGTAAAATCCTGCTTTTATATACTTGCATTAAATTTATTTTTGACATGCTGGGAAATGTTCACAGTGCTCTCTGATGTGCTGGAGCTCACAGCCTGGCAGAGGTTTTTCAGGCTGGAAACTGGTGTACGACAAATTGAATTAGCACTAAACAGCACTCTCAAGCAAACTTGGTGTGGCCAGCAATTAAAATAATTGTGGGACATGCTGTTAAGAAGACCCACCACACATTGCGAAGCCATGTACCACAGCTTCTTGTTCTGGCCAGAGCAGGTGTCACAGCAGATGGTCTAGTTTTTGCCATACTGGGAGAAAGAAAGGGTGCAGATAAGAGATGACTGTGTTGGAGCCCTTGCTGATACAGTGAGCTTCATTGATCAAGTAGTTAACCTGCTGAAGCACATCCTCACAGCAGACTTCAAATACGCCACACTCAGGAAGCCAAAAAAAGTCCACCAGTCCCGTTTGGAGAGGGTCACTGGGGTAATGGACATGTAGAAACAAGAGCAGAATGGAAAGAATAAGTAAAGAGGGATTCACTCATTAAACATTCATTTTTGAATTATTCTAAATTAATTATACTTTTGTCTTGGTCAGTAAACAATGCAATTTCATTTGCGTTTATCTATCATTTTGTTGCATTATTTATTTTCTCTTTTATTTCTCACAATCTGAGGAAGTGATCTTAAAAGATAATATCGCCCTAAACATACCATAATCAAAGCTGTAGTGCATGATGACTTCTTGGCTACATAAACTCGCGATTACATATATCACGATACTTGAGGTGCTGATTTGATATGTATTATTTGATTTTTAACCCTCCCGTTGTCCTAGGGTCAAAATGACCCGCAGTTGTGTCCAACCAAGTTCTATTTAATTTAATTTAATTTAATTTTTATTTAAATAGTCACCAATGATCCCAAAACATATAAAAATTAAATAGAACTTGGTTGAACACAGCTGCGGGTCATTTTGACCCTAGGACAACGGGAGGGTTTTAAATATTGAAAACTGAATTTTGAATATTGTGATTTTTGTTTATTTTGTTAAAACTAGAGTATGGAAAAAAAAAAAAATTGAATCATATTCTTATTGAGTCCTATTTCCAAAACAATGGACACCTTTTTTGACCTTAATCATTTGTATAACTGGGTATAAAAGAGGTAAATACTTCAAATACTTCTGTATGCTGCTGGAGCGAAAAAATTTCCCCTCGGGGATTAATAAAGTAACTACCTAACCTAACCTAACCTAACCTAAATTAATCAAGCCCCTGAAAACTGCACACAGAACAAAAGTGAGCTTTTACATTAACATCCTTTACATATGAAACTGAACTCAAAACTGTCTGTTTGCATAGGACAAATAAACATATTCATATTCTAAGACATGGGCAGCTTTAAATTGGCAGCATTTAACTGTTCATCAAGGTAGTGCTTGGAAGTGTAAAGATTTTAGTGTAAAAGAAAACAAACGAGCTGGTCAACATGCTTTGCAGTGAGGCTGCTCTTCTGAGCAGTCACAATGTCTAGCTGTAGAGAACGCGTAGAAACGCTTGTCCCTGGTACATGCACGCAGGCACACGCACACACACACACGCACGCACGCACGCACGCACGCACGCACGCACGCACGCACGCACGCACGCACGTACGTACGTACGTACGTACTGGTCGGCTAGCTTGGCCAGGAGAGGGTGCTCATGATGAAGTTCTGTCCACCAGCTTGCAAGTTGATTCTTCAACTTCTGACTTAACCTCGTTGCGGAGTTCAGACATGGCTGTCTCCTTGATGACCATGGCTCTGTGGTGTAAATCATATTTAAAAACTTTTCCACCACGTTGTATGGACGAAAGTCATTGCAGATAAAATGACCAACAGACTGTATGATATGTTTAGCATTCTCTGACCCGTTCGGTTGTTTAGTCAGTGTTTAGTCCAGCGTCAGCTTGCTTGCTGCTGCTGCAGCACAGGTTGTTTAGCTTTTGAATGGTGTCGAGTGAGATGGGCACTCGTGTTCGTCGTATTTCCACAATACGATACATCCCCATGGCAGAGTTTGCATATTGCTTTAGTCATGTGAAGCCCTCCTTTTCCTGGTAGTTAGTGAAATCCAAAGTGTTTCCATACTCTGGATTTAAAACGTCTAATTTTGTCTCACTCATTTTGTTTGACTTTTATTTTTCATGAAAAGTATAACATCAGTCTTCACATATCAGAGACAACAGCCAAGAAATACACTGCGACATCTGCACTGCGCTGCACTGCACATCCTACACTGCGACATCTGCTGGGTAAAAGCTGTAAAAGCTGGCGCTGCGCTAGTGGCAGCCTGCTGCAGCAGCTCCCCCCTGAGAGCCCCCCTGCTGTAGTAAAGAAATTTCCCCTCGGGGATTAATAAAGTGTATAAAATCAAAAAAAATCAAAAAATAACTGCTTTCTGCACCTACCAAGATTAAAGGGAGCAATTCAATTTGAAATTGATTAAATCCTGGATTGAAATAGATTTGAAAAATCATTTAAATAAAAATTGCGGTAATTGTGGGAATCAATCTTTTTCCCCTAGCAGCTAGTAGCCGTGTCCTGGTATGTCTGGCACATGTTCACAGTACAGAGGTGGTGCTCATGTTTCCTTAATTTTGCGGATTTAACATAAGCCCAGAAGGTTGGCGCTGTCAGTTATTTTTCTTGCACACTCAGCACAAGTCTTGTCATGGGTTTCCCAATGACAATGTTCACAGCCTTCACAACACAGTGGCCTACACCAAAGTTTAAGAGGAAAGGGATGCTTGAACAGATTTTTTTTTTTGACATCTTGAATTGATTAAAAAATGAAAGAATTGTAATGAGCAAAAAATCCAGGGATGTGCCCATGGAAATGGCATAGCATGGACATCATCAAAACTTTAATGATGGTGGACTTTTTGGATGTGCTGAACAGTCAACAGCCTCCTGCTCAAAACATGCCCACAATACCTTTTTATCTTCAGTGCTAATCCATGTTGCTTATACAATTTGATAAAGTTGGTGAGCTTGTTTAACACTGGAATAAACAACCAACATCCTGATTAGATTAAGTCGATTACATTTCCATATTAGGACGACCCCATGTAGGCGATTCTTCTCTGTCAAAAACAACCATCTTCAATGTCAATACACTTTATTCACTCTTCAATGAAAAGGTGTTTACGGAAAAACTTTCCGACCTTACAAAACTATACTTTCTATACTTATCATTTAAATGTTACACTAGTATTGACATTGTATTTAAGATGGCAGTTTATTTATTCAGAAACACATAACAACTTAAAACACCCCAAAAATTACTTTTATACTGTAAAAATGTGTTTTTACAAGAACTGACCTCCACCACTTCAGACTCATTTTGATGGAACACTTTACATATGGGTTTTGAGTGGCTGTTTTGCAACTACAAAAAGGGAGGTAAGCAGGCTATAACGTTAACTACAGGCTTAACTGATCGCAATGTTTTTGTCCGTCCACAACTGGGTACATACAATTTAACTTTACACTCATCAGTTATAGAAAAACATAAAACTTCCAACTAACAGCAGGGCAAAAATATATTAACTCTACCAAACTGCAGGAACTCTACCAGCCAGTGTTACACTGAAACCGGTATCCCATCAGATAACCCGTTGTGATATTCTTACCCTCACTCCTGATGCCAAAATTTAACCAACCAAACCACCACTGCCAGTCATCAGATTTTTGTGTAAAGCTGAACTTTGGGCAGACTGCCTGGAGGATCTCTACTGCCCCCTAATGTTCAAGGTGGTAATAAAAATGTGATGTAATTCTTCCAAATTACACCTTCTAAATAATAAGTCAATCTACAGAAAATTCATCAGCAACTGATAATTAGTCGTTCAAGTCATTTTGAGGAGAAATTATCCTCAATTGTGGGAATTAGTTGCACTTCTTAAGTGCTTTTAAGATAAATATCCCTGAGGTTTGGACTGTTGTTTTGACAAAAAAATATTGTATAATGAATAATGAAAAAAATACATGTTGTCTGGCAAGTTTGAGTTATTTTGTACCATTTTTGATTTGCAATGACAAACTCAAACAAATTATGTATTGTAATAATAATAATACTGCTGGAGAAAAAAAAAAACATATTTTTTTGGGCTTGCGTCACCTTAACCAAAACACTGAATCTCAAATTGGAAGATTGTTCACACAAAGTAAATACAATCACAACTCATAAAAGCCGCTCATATATCTCATTGTTAATTATTAGGTTTGAATCACTACAGTAATATGCAATAACATATAGACTGTCACTGCCGAAAACATGACCTTCAAATGAGTGGAATAGTTTGTTCCTCCTCCATCAACCAATTAAAACAAAGTTTGGGCCATATTACGGGCAACTATCTATAAATTATTGCCTTGAATATTTGAGTAATCACAGGAGCTTGATGGGAGGATTGGGCTGTTTTATCATATTTGGACTTGTTACAAACAGAATCCATGGAGAGTCAAAAGTCAAGTCAGTTGAGCTGCTTTTATTGGTCATAAAGGTTGGAATTGAAATTCATGTGGAAAGACTCATCAACGTTGCATCTCAGATTAGTTTCATGTGCTCTCAGTACATAGATTAATAGAAATTGCAAATCTCTTATCAATACATGGAAAGATCTCAGGGGTGTGTTAAGTGCCTCCTTTCCAGAGACATACTGTATGCTCCAGCATGTGGCTTCCACTTACTCTGGCCTGATGTTGATTTGTCATTTGATGTTTTGGCTACTCAGACCACCAAGTGACAGGCAGATACAACTCATAGATTGTATGCCACTTACTTCACATAGTAGATTGACCCTGCTGTAGGCAAATCTTTTGACAGCACCTGTTCTGCCATAATCACATGCCATGCTCATTAAATGCATTATAACACTGCTCTTTGCTTTAAAAATATTTCATGTCTCTATTTTTCTTCTCCTCCAGTTTTTAATCTTGAAATTGGAAAGGCCAGCAATTGTTCAAAGCATCACCTTCGGGAAGTATGAGAAGACTCACGTTTGCAACCTCAAGAAGTTCAAAGTCTTTGGTGGAATGAGTGAAGAGAACATGACAGAGCTTTTATCCAGGTGAGATATTCCCACTTATATAAATCCAGTTCTTGTGATTACTGCAGTAAGAAATGACTGAATTTACAGAAGCTTTAACAGCATTTGTTTGTATTCCTGATTGGAAAAATTGTGATTGTTTGGAGCTGGTGATGCACAGCCTTGGAGTAGGTAGTAGGAGTTCAATTCAATGTTATTTATTTAGCGCCAAATCACAACTCCAGTTATTGCATGGCACTTAACATAGTAAAGTCCTTACAACAGAACTTAAAAACATTATATAAAGAAACCCAACAATTCCCACATGAAAAAAACTCCCCTTCAACAGACAATATTTTTTTGAGCGTTATCTTTTTGTTTGGTGTCTTTCACTCACCCTATTTGGGCTTACCTTGATGCCGATGTCCCCTGCTTTGCATCACATGGTGTAATGCTGCAATAATATTGGTTGATTTGGGAATAGGAGCGCTTGTTTTGATGTAGCTAATGTCCCAAATAAAAATGCAGCAAAACTGTCACTTGGCATGAATTGTGATTTTATTATAATTAATTGTACAGCCTTACATTAGTTAATACTATTACTTTTGTTGTAATGGAATTTTGGCAGGGTATTTGAATGCATCACCCGCCAACATAGATGCCAGCTTTATTAATACCCTGAAATGACCGTGTATCTGAGCTGTCTGAGGCCAGAGAAGGCCTCGCATCACACAATTTTAACCACCATTTGTAGATGCAGCGCTAAACTGTTCACAGACAATGTTTACCAAAAGTGTTTCTAAGCCCAGACTATGATTTCCACTGCAGATTTGTGTCTGTTTTTAATGCAGTGCGGCCTGAGGGCCCGAAGATCACGGTAATTCAATATTTATTTTCAGCGTTGTCCACTGCATACAGACATTCCTCTAGATCAGGGGTGGGCAAACTATGGCCCGGGCCACATCCGGCCCGTTGGTCTTTTTAATCTGGCCTGCTGAAGATTGGTACAGAATTGCCCAAATCAAATCATATCATAATTATGACTGCATTCATTTGACCTTGTCCTGTAATACTTGGCGGTCCACCAGGTGGCGCACTAGGCGCAGTGATACATTGACTTGATTTTGCGGAGGCCGGGCTGCTCTCTGTTGTTACTCTGCTGCTGCTCTGAACACATCTGCAACAATGAACGGGCCAAAGAAAAGAAAAGTCGACAGTGAGTCCCGAGTGTTTAATAAGAAATGGACGACTAAATACTTTTTCACTGAAGTCCGGTCGAAGGCTGTGTGTCTTATTTGCCAAGAAACCGTTACGGTTTTAAAGGAATACAACATCAGCTGTCATTTTTCCACCAAGCATGCTAATTGCGCTAACAACCAGTCAACGCAGGAACGGACGGCGACCGCTCGGAGGTCGGCAGATAGTTTGCAGGCTCAGCAAAACACCTTTATCTGACAAACTGCCATCCAAGAATCAAGCACGAAGGCAAGCTATTTGCTGGCATTCAAATTAGCAAAGACCAGCAAGCCTTTCTCCGAAGGGGAGTTTCTCAAAGAGTGCTGGTAGAGACAGCAGGTGTCTGGTGTCCTGAGAGCAAGAACAAATTAGAAAACATGAGCTCATCACGCAGGACGGTGACTCGCCGTGTTGAGATGATTGACGAAGACTTGGCTAGCAAGCTAAACAAAAAAGCGGAGTCATTTACATTATATTTCTTGGCACTGGACGAAAGTAACGACATAAAGGACACCGCTCAGCTTTTAATTTTTATCAGAGGGATTAATGACAATTTTGAGATAACGGAGGAGTTTTTGGCCATTGAATCCCTGAAGGGGAAAACGCGGGGAGAGGACTTGTATGACGGCGTGTCGGGGGTCATCGAGAGGCTCCAGTTACCTCGGAGTACGCTCGCCAACGTTACCACAGACGGATCGCCAAATCTGACTGGAAAAAACGTCGGGTTGCTCAAAATAATCCAGGAGAGGGTGAAAGAGGACAACCCTGAGCAGGAGGTCATTTTCTTACACTGCATAATCCACCAGGAAGCACTGTGGAAATCCGTACTGCAGCTCGACCACGTAGTGAAGCCAGTTGTAGAAGTGGTTAACTTTATTGGAGCGAGAGGACTTCACCATCCTCAGTTTATTAAGTTTCTTGAAGAAAATGACGCTGATCACCAGGACTTGCTTCACCACTCCAACGTCCGCTGGTTAAGTTTGGGGAAAGTATGTCAACGAGTGTGGGAGCTCAAACAGGAGATTATCGCATTTTTGGAGCTACTTGAGAAAGCTGACGATTTTCCTGAGCTGAGTGACACAGATTGTCTTTGTGATTTAGCTTTTGCTGTGGACGTACTGACACACATGAATGAGCTGAACGTGAAGCTACAAGGGAAAGACCAGTTTGTGCATGAAATGTACACAGACGTCAGAGCCTTCAAAACCAAGCTAGCTTTATTCTCAAAGCAAATGTCAAACAAGTCATTTGCTCATTTCCCCACACTGGCTACGCTGAAAGAGGCCCCTCGACATGTGGAAAAATACAGGAAATCACTGGACAACCTGCACGGAGAATTCTGCCATCGGTTCTCTGATTTTGGAAAAATTGACAAGTCACTTCAGCTGGTGTCGTGTCCCTTCAGCTGGTGTCCTGTCCCTTCAGCTGGTCTCATGTCCCTTCACATGAGACCCTGAAACGGCGCCACAGGAGCTGCAGTTGGAACTGATTGATCTCCAATGTGACACCGTCTCAAAGGAGAAGTTCAACTCTCTTAAACTGGATGAGTTTTATGCTTCATTAAGCGCTGCCAAATTTCCAAACATCCAGAAGATGGCACAGATGGCTGGTGTTGCTTGGCTCTACGTGCGTGTGTGAACAGACTATTAGTGTGATGAACACCAACAAAGCACCTCACAGATCCCAGTTGAGTGATGAACACCTCAGATCTGTTCTGAGAACACAACAAAACTAACACCAGACTTCGATGCACTGGCAAAGAAGGGTGATCAACAACACTGTTCCCACTAAAAGTGAATGTAAGTATTAACACTGTAATGCCTTTTTTATGTTTATGTTTGATATGTATGCATCTGGTGCTGGCCCGGCCCATCTGTCAAATTTTAAAAGTCGATGTGGCCCCTGAGCCAAAAAGCTTGCCCACCCCTGCTCTAGATTCTTTTAATTTTTTTCATGATTGTGTGTACCGTAGATGATGAAATTCCAAATTCCAAAATTCTTTCCAATTTTACATTGAGGAATATTATTCTTCAATTATAGCACTATTTTCCCCAAGCAGTGCACTGCTGAGAGACTCTCTGGGATGCTCTTTTTAGTTTTCACTCGATGGGTTTTGCTGCACAATCACTTTTAGTGGAGAAAAATAATACAGAAGAATAATCAAAACAAAGACGAGGGTTCTGCACAGCTATGCTGCTTGAACCTGTAAATAGAGCTAAGGGTGCTGCGATCAATCGTACAATAAGTTAAAAAGTTTTATCGTCTGTCTCTAAAAAGGCTATTCAGAGGAGCCTGTGCGCTTCTAGCCAGCCACAATGCTAGCATTAGCTTCTTAACAACAGGTCATGCAAGTTAAATGTCACTTAACTTAAAATAGTACCAAGTACTACAAAGAACATGTACATGGTTCTCACAGATAGCATAGATATAAATATTAGTTGATCTTAAATAGTTTTGTTGGAGATTAAACACCCCAAGCAGCATAAGGCAACATACACAATAATAAAGCTCTTCGCTTGACCTCATGGTGTCAGTTTTTTTTCATTCGGCTTATGTGAAATTGAAAGTGCAAGCACTTGGGCGCTGCTCCTAAGTGTTTTAACTGTAGGGCAAATCCAGGTTCTTGAGAAGAGATCGCTGCGGAAACACTCGGCTTTGTGTGTCTCGATCATAGACTGTGTATTAAAGTGGACATAGCTTCCCAATCTGAAAAATGAGGCCGATGCGGAAGTGCCTTGAGCTGCAATTCCACCGGGTGCTGCTAGCGGTTGGCTCCTAAAAGCCTCCGGCTCCGTTGACTCCCACTCAACTAGTCTCATAAAATTCTCAGTCAATATAATGTCTCGGTTATTTCATTGTTGTTAGCTAAAGTCGCTCCTTCTTCTTCTCCTTTCTGGCTGTCCATCTTAAAAATAATCCCCTCATACTATTATTATAATAAGCTTCAAAACGACGTGTTTTGGGGGGCGTCTTTGTTTGATTGACAGGCCTGTGATAAACATCAGATTGGTCAGATCCCCCGCTGACAGACAGAGATTTCTGAAATATGGAGAGCAGTGTTTCCCCTCGGGTAGAGTTGTTGCAGTGGTGAGGCACACGTCCACAAAAAAATTGCATATGTGTACACATGACAAAACAAAATTATTTGGGTGTGCATATATATATATATATATATATAAGAAAATACAAAACTTGTTACAGCAGCGGTCCTGAAAGAGGTTGGTTGTTACTATGTCGTTCATAGCCTCATGCAGTTTGCTCTTGTTTTGTTTGATTAACCCAGTTCACTGTTTGTTCAGTCATGTCAGAAAGACAGACAAAAAAGACTAACTAAATAGAGAACCAGTGTTAGAAGTCAATAAGTGATTAGCTCAGAGCCAGTCAACAAATACAAATCTGGGCAATGTTCTGACTTGAACTATTGGAATCCATTTAAAATGTTAACATTTGAATGGTTAAGTTACATAGTAGAAAAGGCTTTGGTGAGGTGGTTGGGTTATGTTTTAGATCTGACTGAGCCACATTGTGCTTTCCTAATTAATATTATTAGAAAATGAAATGTTTTTGGTGTCAAAATTGTTGCCATTCAACCCGCACCTTTTATATGGAGATGTTGGGTATCCAGTGATCCTGGAGCATTGTCTTTGGACAATCTGCAATCAGTACAGGAAGGTTATTCCGGTAATTGGAGAATTCCATCTACCAGACTGCCTGTTACAGAAGAGGACAGATCATAGCTGTAGCCATCAAACCCACAAATTAAGTATTGTTTATACTCCAGTGTTGGAGGACTATCCAGAATGTTCCAGCATATGGATTCAGTTGGCATCTCATCCCAGTAATGTTATTTGTGAGAAGACACTTCATCTTGATTCTATCTTTCTCTGTCTACCAGTGGCCTTAAGAATGACTACAACAAGGAAACGTTCACCTTAAAGCACAAGATTGATGAGCAGATGTTTCCCTGCAGGTTTGTCAAAATAGGTAAGAACTGATAAAGTTGGGAAAAACATCTGTCCTTTGTTCTGTCCAAAGAGTTCATGTTTTTACACATTTGTTTTATTTTTCTCCACCTTTTCTTCCTTTTTTTGTCTCAGTGCCTCTGATGTCTTGGGGCCCGAGTTTTAACTTCAGCATCTGGTACATTGAGTTGCACGGTATTGAAGACCCTGATGTGGTGCAGCCCTGCCTTAACTGGTACAGCAAGGTAACAACTTAGCCTGGAGCTTGGAGACATGGGGTAGAACTGAAATAGTTGATTACTGATTTTGCAGACTTGAATCTATATTTAGATGGATTAATCCGCTGGCAGGAGAACTAAACTGCCTCTGAGGGGTCTATTAACAAGACAAATGTCATTAAGCAGGGCGAGTAAGGATATAATCAAGCCTTTGATAGGTTTTCTTTCATCAAACTAGTAAGAAACATCAAAAGAATCTGCTTAGTTTTAGTAAATTTGTGTCTTAATTTTAGCTGAAAGCAACTGTAACTCTTACTGTAGCTTTTCAACCCATGTTTCCAGTTTGTTCTATTTTAAATTCAGCTGATCAAAAGGGACCTAATCTGAACTCCTACACCTTCCAAGCATGTGATAGCATAAAAAGCAAGATCTCATGTCCATAACAAAAATGTGATTTGGGTAAATTTGTTGTAGTGAAATTTAGTTAAAGACCAAACAAACGGCTTCTAGTGAAATAAGTTTTAGCAAGGCTGGCTGTTATATTTTATATCTATATATTATTTGTTAATAGTGATGAAGGTACAAAACCCTTTTCATCAATACTTTATTTTTTAGTTGAATTTTGCTAAATATGAATGTTCTGTAAAACTAGACATGTAGCGATACCACTTTTTTATTTAGGCTGTTGGCATTTCAAGTGCAGGAATTGTGATGTGAAAACAAAAACTGTAAAATATGAATACAGCAGATTCTCAACCTACGAACACAATGCGTTCCGAACAGCTGTTCGTAAGCTGAATTGTTTGCAAGTCGTTATATATTAAATTAGCATTTAGCATTAGCATTTAGCATTAGCATTTGCTTTCTTAGGCATGGTAAACACGTGAGAAACAGGTGATAAATATATGAGAAACGGTAAAGTATCCAAGATGGTACCAACTAAGATGAACACAACAACGAAGTGAGTGTTGGAGCAACGAACGAAGTGTTGGAGATGAGCCAGTGCTGCTCAGCGTGGGTTGCGGCAGAAAGGGGAATCAGTCGGATGTGGTGCGCTGTACAAAATACGAACTTGCGAACGCAATACAGCATTTTACGAACATTTATGGACATCCGTCAGTGGTTGTTCGTATCTACGAATGTTCGTAGCTCGAATGTTCGTAAGTTGAGAACCCTCTGTAATATAAAACGATGCTAGTTAAGATTGTACATAGTACAGATGGAAGGCATATGATGGTAGACCAAATAAGTACAGTATGCCACAATGTAAATGTATACATGGACTGAACAAATATACAAGTGGGCTAAATAAATACATAATGCAGTGCAAAATAAATCGTGCAATATAAAAGGGCAACAGTGATGCAACTAGTAACCACACTGGTAATTGTGTAGTGGCTGTACTTAGTCCTGAGATGACCAGTCAGGGGACTGGTGTATGTGTGTAATGTTGGACTGTTTCAGTGTGTGGGAGTGGGAGAAGTGGACCCGGCATGTGAGGGTGGCAGTGTGTAGTAGTAGTGGGGTGTGATGATGAGGTGTTTATGTGGTGGACAGAAGCAGGGTGTTCAGAAAGTTTGACAGCTTTGGGGGAAAAGCTGTTGCAGAAACTTACAGAGCTGAGTTCTGAGGCTGCGGAACCTTCTGCATGATGGCAGAGAAGTAAAACAGACTGTGAGTGGTGAGAGGGATCCTTCACTATGAAGGTTCTGTATGCACAGCGCTTCCGAAAGATGTCCTGGATGGAGAGGACGGAGACCCCTATGGTTTTCTCAGCAGTCCTGACTATCTGTGGCAGGGTTCTGCGTTCCAATGACTTGCAATTCCCAAACCACACAGTGATGCAGCTCAATAAAAATAGTTGCCCGTTTAAAGTTTGTCCACTGCCGGTGTGCACTAGTGTCACACAATAACTCACTTGGATGTCCTGATACCCTACTGATTAAGGTGCATATATCTCAAAATCCCAATAGTGACAGTAGTGACATCCACAGTTCAGCCTTGACTGGCAGACTTTGGCAGCTGAAACTTGTTTTTGTTGACTGATTTGAACCTATATCGGCTCCCTCTTCATTGTGTCCTCACAGTACAGAGAACAAGAAGCCATCCGCCTTTGCCTCAAACACTTCCGGCAGCATAACTATACAGAGGCCTTTGAGTCGCTGCAGAAGAAGACTCGAATAGCGCTAGAGCACCCCATGCTCACCCACTTGCATGACCGACTGGTGCTGCATGGAGACTTCGATGCCTGTGAGGAGCTCATAGACAAAGCTGTGAGAGGTATTGTCCTTAACATTAAAGTTTCGTCTTAGTCCGAGGTTACTTGGACATTTTTTTTTTTTAATTTGGAAATATGTTTAGGTTATATTTTTGTTTTCTAATGGTGATTTCTGCCCTATTTGATCATCTTCTCTCTCTAGACGGTTTGTTTAACCAGTATATCAGCCAGCAGGAGTACAAACCCAGGTGGAGTCAGATCATCCCAAAATGCAACAAAGGTACAAGCGCCCAAGAAATCAACCGAGACGACATTAACAGTGAGACCATCTATTCAAGTGGGAAGAATTTTCCCATTTGCCATTCAAACATTTCCGTACACTTTGAAAGCTTTATGACCTTGTCTCTAAGCCCTCCCTTTTTGTTTGATGCCTCCCTCCTACCCCCTTGCTCCTTCCATCATTCCACACTTTTACATTATCCACTCCCTCACTTTCTTTCGGCGTCATCCTCCATCCATCCCATGCTCATACACCATCCTCGTCTCTTCCTTCATCTCATCCTTGCAGGTGACAACGATGACAACAGGCCCGGGATGAGGGGAGGACATCAAATGGTCATCGACGTCCAGACTGGTGAGACCTGTGCAGCCAGTGTTGTGACTTGGCTGTGACTCACATCCTCTTATATAGACTCAGAATGCAATTCTCGATTGCTAATCAAGTCAACCCTCCCTC
This sequence comes from Embiotoca jacksoni, assembly GCF_022577435.1. Classification (NCBI taxonomy): domain Eukaryota; kingdom Metazoa; phylum Chordata; class Actinopteri; family Embiotocidae; genus Embiotoca; species Embiotoca jacksoni. The sequence goes on along the minus strand of NW_027185352.1, from coordinate 3,214,108 downwards.
TGCCCTCCGCCTATGAGCACCCATTTGCAAGTAACCATTTCTGTCCTCCCCAAGTATGTGTGTGGGAAACACTGCATATTGTACAAACCTTCTGCAATCTACTCCGAACCGGGTCGTGGCTGACTGGTAGTTCACTAGCCACAGGTTGGAAACCCCTGGTGTAAGAATATGACAGCTAGCATAACTAACATACATAACTAACAACATATATAAATAATCAAAGTAAAATTCAATTAAAAGTAATACTGTAATATTTGTTATTTATTTTCAAAAATGAAGTGTCATATTGGCCATTTTTATTGTAACAGTTAATACACTTTAATGAGAAGACTGAGTTATGTACTGTCAAATTGAATAAATGTCCATTCAGACAGGAGCAACATATTCATTATTAGTAGTGCAAAGGCAAAACTCGCGCTCTACAACCGTTCTTTCAAGAGTTGGAGTGCCTGGACATACAGTAAACAGACTTCTGAAAGTAATTGTTTGGGTTGCTAAGCATTCATAGATGTTTAATAGGATTAAGAGCAGGACTCCTTGAAGGCCACTTTAGAATAGTCCAATGTTTTGGGAGCTTTTAGCTCTGTGTTTTGGGTCATTATCCGGCTGAAAGCCCTTTTTGACATCAGACAGCACGTTTGGCCTCGGTAGTCTTGAAATTTGACTGTGAGCTGATGTGACTTATCTAAGAAGCGCCATTGCACACGAGTAACTTTCCTTGTGTCTATTAACCCTGCAACTCTTGGTTATAAAAAAACAACAACAACTGATTGGTCAACTAATTATATTGTAGGTATACTGTAGGCTTCGGCCACATCTATTTTTTATTTTTTTTTCTCTGTGTATACGGCACATGACCATAGCCTACAGTACTGAAAGTGTTACTTTGATTCTTGCCGGGACAAACTTTTTAACTACATTATTTTGTAGCTCTGTGTCCAAACCACCAATCCTCCACCCTACCTCCAAATAATTATTCTCTAGGCTGTTCCTTGTTGTAATAAATGTATTTCATTTTTAATATAGTTTCCTTTTTCAACAATAGAGCAATATTAAACAAAACAAAAATTCAGTTTTTCACATTTTTACTGAAGATTGTCAGACATGAATATTTAATTCCAACCACACAAAATGAAAATAGGCTAATGGAATAGACAGACTCTTATGGGCTCTTATGTTAGTTAAAGGTAATTTTAACTGAATGTGATATATGAAAATAGGTCTATAAATAGTCTGAATAATTTTGCCTCAATAAATTCTTGTGCTACCAGCCAAAAGGTCATTGATCAGCCCTTATGTTTTACCTAATCATCCAGCTTTGTCCAGCTCTGGATAAAGCGGTGAAAGGAAAGACGTTCCTGCTGTGTAGAATCTTTCTTCAAAAGCTGTAATACCAGCCCACATGCTGCAGGTTTTGCAGTTTGATGTTACTTGCTTTCATCACAGCTTTACATAGTGCATCAAACAATAGTGCTGTACTTGCATTTGCTGTCTTGCCTGTATCATTGGATCTGAACTCCAGATTGCCATACAGAGTTGTGTATCTCCACCAACTAAACTGATCCTCCAGCTACCTACATCTTGACTGACCTCTGGTGGAGCGTCTTCTGCACCACAATGTTATTAGAGCATCTCTGCGACAATTAAATAGAAAAAGAATATTTGGGATTTCAAAATGGTGTGTTACACTTTATTTAATGTGATAACACCTAATTGTAGTTTGCTGTGCATCTGTAACATGTAATGACCACAAATTATTTTAAAAAGTTAGAGCTGGTTGTATTGGACTCTGTATTGGACAATGGTGCTTAGTCACATAGAAAAAACCTGACTTTCCATATTCTCTGTAAAACCACCACCAGATTTAAAGGCTGTACTAAAGCATAACCCAAATCTGATTATTCACTGTAACTTCTTGAGTCCATGAAAGGTAAACTAAAGCTCTTTACTATCCAACTCGACAGAAACCCTGACAGACGACAGTGCTTCCAAAACAGAATACACATAAAGAAAAAAGTCTCTGTTGTACAGCTGCAGTTGTACAACAGTTATAAGTGGGTACTTGCTGAGCAGTTTTTATGCCCTGCAGAGACCGTCTACCTGTTTGGGGGCTGGGATGGCACACAGGACCTGGCAGACTTCTGGGCTTACAGTGTTCAGGAGAACCAGTGGGCCTGCATCTCCAGAGACACAGAAAAAGAGGTAAGGAAGGGTCTGAAAATGGAATTGTCTTATTTTTCCAAATAATCTTTAATTAATCTATTTTTGATTGAAACTTTGACCATGTTCCCGCATTGTGAGGATGGAATAATTTCTTTTTTTTTTTGGAAGGTAGATTTTATTCAGTGAAGACCGAATTCAGGAAAATGTTTTGTTTTTATGAAGTCTTCACATCACGTCTTGGTTGATGGTTTGAGGAACAATATTTATGAATAGTTTGGTCTCCTTTTTAAACACATTATACCCTACTCATCCGGACTAGTTCTTGACTGAAGACACTAATAATATGTAAAACAGCTGCGTAAGCTTGTCTTCTGTGTACCAATCAGAGCGGTCCAAGTGCTCGCTCGTGCCACAAGATGTGCATTGACTCGCAGCGACGTCAGATCTACACACTGGGTCGATACCTGGACTCCAGTGTCCGGAACAGCAAGTCTCTGAAGAGTGACTTCTACTGCTACGACATCGACGCCAACACGTGGACGCTGCTCAGCGAGGACACTTCAGCTGACGGAGGGCCGAAGTTGGTGTTCGACCACCAGGTAGCTGCAAAGCCGGACCTGTCTCGCTCCTTTTTACACACAGGCTGGGAAATTGGCAACAAGTTGAGAATACTGCTGCAGTTTTGTAAATTTATCTGCTCGAGCATCCACCTTATCAGGTGATTGGTCATTTCAAAGATGTCCTACTCCACTCTAAATCCTGAGCCTTCAAAATGATTATTAAGCCTACCCTCTCTGAAAACAATGTCAACAAAAATTGAACATTTAGTTAATGTAAATTGAAGACAAGTAGGATAAAAAAACGTTGTTTTTTTTTTTATCACAAAATCATTTTTATTTGAATTTTGTGTCTTCAAAGATTTACAATTTAAGATTTACTTCAATAATGTTATTCAAGTTCATCTTTTAAGGGGTTGCAAAGGTTTTGTGTGCAACTTGAGACATCCTCTCTTTTTGAGCTGAATTCTGTACATACTATAAATAAATAAACTTAACATCTTCTCAAATGGGAAATGGGGCTGGGCAATGTGGCCTCATGTACTCACAATCAACCAGAACAAGCTTCTGCTAAAACACCCCCAACATTAATTTGAATAAGTTATGAAGTATATATACATCATCTATGTTTTGAAATATAGATGAAATCAAGGCCTTTGTGTCATGTTTCAACAAACCCAGTGGAAATCCAAAACTCCTTCTGCTGTCCTTTACATTCTCTCTTCACCCCGTTGTCTCATTTCTCAAGCTCTCTGTTTTCTCCTCTCTTCCTGCAGATGTGCATGGACTCTGAGAAGCACATGATCTACACGTTTGGCGGTCGAATCCTGACGTGTAACGGCAGCGTGGAGGACAGCCGGACGTCGGAGCCACAGTTCAGCGGCCTGTATGCCTACCATTGCCAGGCAGCGACATGGAGCCTCTTGCGGGAGGACTCTTGTAATGCCGGGCCAGAGGATATCCAGTCCCGCATCGGGCACTGCATGCTCTTCCACACTGTGAGCCTGGATACAGATTTTCTCTTGCACATAATAGTACTGTTAGACTTATAATATTAGACACTGAGTTAAATCTTTATTATTTCTGTATTTTACCACCAGAGAAACCGCTGTCTGTATGTGTTCGGGGGTCAGAGGTCGAAGACGTACCTCAATGATTTCTTCAGCTACGACGTGGACGGAGACCACGTAGAGATCATATCAGACGGTACCAAGAAGGACTCGGGGATGGGTGAGAAGCAAAATTCCAGGATACAATACAGTTTCAACCTAAACCAAAATTTATAAAGCTCCACTTGTCAATTTGACACTCTTTTATCGATCAAAAAAATTCCACCTTGTGAGGTTGAGAAATTAAATTTTAACTCAGATTTTAAATCTCTGGTAACAGTGATCTGAATGATCAGCCAATCAATTTAATTACCTTTTGCTTGTTTTCTGCTTCCTTGTGTCCATTGCCTACAGTTTAGTGCTATATTTATATATGTATATACAGTGGGTACGGAAAGTATTCAGACCCCTTTAAATTTTTCACTCTTTGTTTCATTGCAGCCATTTGCTAAAATCAAAAAAGTTCATTTTATTTCTCATTAATGTACACTCGGCACCCCATCTTGACAGAAAAAAACAGAAATGTAGAAATGTGTGCAAATTTATTAAAAAAGAAAAACGGAACTATCACATGGTCATAAGTATTCAGACCCTTTGCTGTGACACTCATATTTAACTCACATGCTGTCCATTTCTTCTGATCCTCCTTGAGATGGTTCTACGCCTTCATTGGAGTCCAGCTGTGTTTAATTAAACTGATTGGACTTGATTAGGAAAGGCACACACCTATCTATATAAGACCTTACAGCTCACAGTGCATGTCAGAGCAAATGAGAATCATGAGGTCGAAGGAACTGTCCAAGGAGCTCAGAGACAGAATTGTGGCAAGGCGCAGATCTGGCCAAGGTTACAAAATAATTTCTGCAGCACTCAAGGTTCCTAAGAGCACAGTGGCCTCCATAATCCTTAAATGGAAGAAGTTTGGGACGACCAGAACTCTTCCTAGACCTGGCCGTCCAGCCAAACTGAGCAATCGTGGGAGAAGAGCCTTGGTGAGAGAGGTAAAGAAGAACCCAAAGATCACTGTGGCTGAGCTCCAGAGATGCAGTAGGGAGATGGGAGAAAGTTCCACAAAGTCAACTATCACTGCAGCCCTCCACCAGTCGGGGCTTTATGGCAGAGTGGCCCGACGGAAGCCTCTCCTCAGTGCAAGACATGAAAGCCCGCATAGAGTTTGCCAAAAAACACATGAAGGACTCCCAGACTATGAGAAATAAGATTCTCTGGTCTGATGAGACCAAGATTGAACTTTTTGACGTTAATTCTAAACGGTATGTGTGGAGAAAACCAGGCACTGCTCATCACCTGCCCAATACAATCCCAACAGTGAAACATGGTGGTGGCAGTATCATGCTATGGGGGTGTTTTTCAGCTGCAGGGACAGGACGACTGGTTGCAATTGAAGGAAAGATGAATGCGGCCAAGTACAGAGATATCCTGGAAGAAAACCTCTTCCAGAGTGTTCTGGACCTCAGACTGGGCCGAAGGTTCACCTTCCAACAAGACAATGACCCTAAGCACACAGCTAAAATAACAAAGGAGTGGCTTCAGAACAACTCTGTGACCATTCTTGACTGGCCCAGCCAGAGCCCTGACCTAAACCCAATTGAGCATCTCTGGAGAGACCTGAAAATGGCTGTCCACCAACGTTCACCATCCAACCTGACGGAACTAGAGAGGATCTGCAAGGAAGAATGGCAGAGGATCCCCAAATCCAGGTGTGAAAAGCTTGTTGCATCATTCCCAAGAAGACTCGTGGCTGTACTAGCTCAAAAGGGTGCTTCTACTCAATCCTGAGCAAAGGGTCTGAATACTTATGACCATGTGATATTTCAGTTTTTCTTTTTTAATAAATTTGCACAAATTTCTATATTTGTTTTTTTCTGTGAAGATGGGGTGCTGAGTGTACATTAATGAGAAATAAAATGAACTTTTTTGATTTTAGCAAATGGCTGCAATGAAACAAAGAGTGAAAAATTTAAAGGGGTCTGAATACTTTCCGTACCCACTGTATATGTGCTTATACAGGTTTCTAATAAACAAAGGTGGGACTGGAGTGTTGTTTCAAAACCTTTCTCTACCCACAGCAGGTCTCACGTTGACGTAATCACAGGAGAACAATAAAGTGTGTCTGCGTTTCTTGTGACACGGAGCTGAATTTGTTCACTCTCTCTGTCCAGCATTGTTGCCATGGCAGCATGTTATCATATTATCACCTTTTTTTTTTTTTTTCTTTAGTAGCCCGTAGTACTGCTCCATGTTTTTTTCATTTCTTGTCATTATGTGCAGAGACATTTTATGATAAATGGAACTTGTCAAACTAATGTCTGCATTCACATAAAATGTTTCCCTGTATGATAATAAGAACTGCTGATTAGCATAATTCAATTCAATTCAACTTTATTTATATAGCGCCAAATCACAACATAGGTTATTTCATGGCACTTAACACATTAAAGTCCTTACAGCAAGACTTTACAATATTATACTACTATAATAACTTGTTAATATTGTTATTTCTGTGTCTCAGTGGAATCAGACCTGCTGGAGAAGTAAATGTTTTTTTATGTCTGAGCTCACCTCCCTGTTGCTTTTGCTTTTGTAGTGCCGATGACGGGCTTTACCCAGAGAGCCACCATCGACCCCGAGCTCAATGAGATCCATGTCCTGTCAGGCCTCAGCAAAGACAAGGACAAACGTGAGGAGAATGTGCGCAACTCCTTCTGGATCTATGACATCGCCCGCAATAACTGGTAGGAGGAAGACTAAATGATAAAAACCTCAGGGGCTGGGGAATGCATTATTTTAATAATGGTCCTCAAAGATATACTTAAAAATGTGTGTTTTTACAACTGTTACAAACTGCATTTGTTAAACAGTTCTTACTGGAGGACTTCAGAGGTGTTTATGTTTTTGGCACAAATGTAAACTAGCTTCCCTCTTTATTCTTTTGTATTTTATTTTGTGTGTGTCCCGTACAGGTCATGTGTATATAAAAACGATCAGGTACTGAAAGAAAACCCGAGTAAAGCTCTACAGGAGGAGGAGCCATGTCCACGCTTTGCACACCAGCTGGTCTACGATGAGATGCACAAAGTAAGCGAGCTCCAGTTCAGCTACGATTTTTATTTATTCATGCAGAGTTAAGTTAAGACATCTCCTCACAAATTGTTTGTACAATTCTGGCTATACTGGCTTTGGTTTCATAAACACTTAAGATGATTATTTCAGCTCATAAACACTCCAATGTTACAAGAAGAAAGACGGGTTTCATGGTGGACGTCTTAAGACATCACCTCTCATAACACAAGAAAGACAAAAGTTACAAGTGAAAATCTTGAAGGAATTGACAACCTCTCTCTTGGAATTTAGAATCTTAGAAAAATTAGGACAAATTTAACTATTTATACAGTATTTGCAAGATATTTGTGAAAGCATCATTTCCTCAAGAAATGGACAAATTATATTATTCATAATATTCACTATCTTAACTTTTGTCAAACACCGGGTGCTGTTGTTTCTATAGACGCCGAGAAGGCTTTTGATAGAATGGAATGGGAATATATGTTCAAAATAATGAAGAGATTTGGTCTTGGGTAGGTTGAACCCTTATATATTGCACCTACAGCCTCGGTTCTAACAAATGGTCTATTATCTGCTCCCTCCAAATTAACAAGAGGCAAAGCTCAACGAAATCCACTGTCCCATCTCTTATTCCCTCTGGCTATAGAGCACTTAGCAATGGCTATCAGGCAAAACTCAAATATTCAGAGACCAGTAACCATTGGTGCAAAATATCATAATATTTTATTGCACACTGATGATGTCCTTTTAACATTAACTGAGTCCATGAAATCACTACCAGCTCTCATCACAGAATTTGGCCTAATGTCTGTGTATAAAGAAAATTTTGACAAATCGGAAACAATGTTGTTGGACAACAGTGTAAACACTGAAGCCTGCGTTTGGAAAGCCTTTTCGTTTTGCCTCCATCAGGCTTTAATAATATTATATATAATTATAAAGTCAGTCCCCAAAGGCAACCAGCTTTAAGGCAGAAAATATCAATCCCTTGATAAAGAATCTTAAGGAAACCTTTACAGGATAGAAGAAGCTCCCTTGTATCATTCCTCTGCAGAATCAAACTTAAGATGAAAATTGTTCCAAATATATTATATCCCACAGTAATGCTCTTTGCGATTCTAAAGTCAAATGACCTTAAGGTCATCAATAAAATAATATCAGATTTTATTTGGGCCAGTAGAAAAGCTAAAGTCAAACTAGAGACAGTATTACAAAGCAAACTATAGTCTTTAACGTTGCTTTGTGTGTAAATGAATAAAAGTAAATCTTTTTTTTTTTAAAGTGCAATCGTTCTTTGCCGTGCTTCTGATTAATCTAAGTTCGGACAAAACGACTCAAAAACACTCTGTTGTTTATTTGTTTTTAACCCTACAATAAAAGGAAGACTGTCAATGTGAATCACTTCAATTTGTATATTTGTTTGTTAATGGAATTAGTGCCGTTGAAATAGACATTATTTTTCTTAGGCAACAGTTAAACACAGCTGAAGTTGGCATTAGCTTGGGAACAAAGGAAATTAGAAAAAAAAAAAGGCCTTGTCTCCAATATATGCCTGTCCCAAAGAACGGTGACCGCTGAGGTTAATACATTCAGGTTAATGTCTTACTTTCTAAGTGCTAGATCAGAAGATCAAAACCATTCTGAGTTGCTCAGTTTAGGATAATCATCAGACTCTGATGTCAAAATAAGTATATTGACAGCTCTTAAGTTTGTCACCCCATTACATTTTATTTGTTTAATGTGAACATAAAATGAAATGTAAAAACAACAAGTTCCGTTAAGGACCAGAGGTCCAGACATGAGAGTGGTAAAAGTCATTTGTTCTTATTCCAGACAAGATGAATGTTTATTATTAACATTATTCAGTACTAAATATGCTGTAGTGCACAAACACAGTGATACCAGTTTTGTTAAATTATATAACGTGCCTTTTGTTTAAAGGTTTTTAGTGTTGTTTTGTGTGTATTAAAAGAGTGCGGTATAGAATATTTAATCTGTGTATTTCCAGGTGCATTACCTGTTTGGTGGAAACCCCGGGAAGTCTTGTTCTCCTAAGATGCGCTTGGACGACTTCTGGTCCCTTAAACTGTGTCGGCCCTCCAAGGAGTACCTGCTCCGCCATTGCAGATACCTCATCAGGAAATACAGGTCTGTAGCTTTTTATTTTTATCATCCTGCAACAGAATGCAATATATACAGATATAGATAGATAGATAGATAGATAGATAGATAGATAGATAGATAGATAGATAGATAGATAGATAGATAGATAGATAGATAGATAGATAGATAGATAGATAGATAGATAAAATGTTATAATATATATGTATATTATATATGGTATAAACATTGTTTATATATATATATTAAGTTTAGAGTATTTTTTTTTTATGTCATGAAAGACATTTCACATGGAGAAGAAATATCTTGTAGAGGCCATCGATCTTCCATCACAGTCATGAATGCCTGCTGTGGGGATGTAGTTGCTTTGCTTTGATTGTCATCGAGTGGTCGCAGATGTAACTGCAGACCTCCTTGTTCATGTATGTTTCCCATCGTTGCATTTTGGTCGGTAAGGTTTGAGGAGAAAGCCCAGTCAGAACCACTGAGTGCACTGAAGTACCTGCAGAACGACCTGTCGCTGACTGTGGACCACACAGACCCTGACGAGACCAAAGAGGTATTTTATCACTCTGCACTCTTTGCATTTGTATCCATTCCAGTTATTTAACGGAACCCTATTTTACGTTTTTTTTTCAGTGTTTACCTGCCGTCTTGATATCAATAGATGTTTTTTTGTTTTTTTTATCTGTAAGGTGCAATGACCCCTCTTTTCTAATTGGCTGACATTTTTCTGAGTGATGTTTGCCGAGGCCAACCGCGGTTTTCTTTTTTTTTTGGATGTCCTTAGGGCACATGGATATCAATGACCCTCTATTCAAATTGGCTAAATGACCCGTTAGTGTAATAAACCACAGGCTTTCTTTGGTCTTGTACGTTGTAGGAATGAATATTCAGTAATTTATTCTACAAAAAAGCATGAGTTTGTGCCTTCAAAAACTTTACGGGAGTCCAAACGACTTATTTACAGGCACAGTAGCTGTCATTGAGCTGTGCACATTTTTCTGTGGACTGAACGTTTGTTTTTGTTTTTTTCCTTCATGGCATTCAAATATCACCTGCTTTATAATCGTGAAAAAAAAAAAAAAAAAAAAAAAAAATCGGAATCTTTGCAATATGGGACCTTTTTAAATATTAGTTTTAAATGTAGAAGTCCTATTACGCTCGAACTGCACCCGTAATTTGAGAACTCCGTCCAGACGGATGTGTGATCAGAGGTGTTCTACCCTCATCTGTATTCAGCTACTGCAGCAGAAGCGTCGTCTGCTCTGGCCGTCTGTTTTGTTCAGTACTGTTGATTGTTAAAGTGATTCAGTTGTTTGTGCTGTCCTCCAGTTCCAGCTCCTGCCCTCGGCGCTCTTCAAGTCGAGCTCTGACTTCATCCCTCTGGGTAAGAATCCAATCACTATTCATAAAAAAAAAAAACACACACACTACATGTTTTGTTTGTTCATAAAAGCTAAATCAGATTCGGTTAGGTTCAGGCTTATCTGCATGTTAGACCTTTTAAAATATTTTTTTTTTAATCAAGTTTGAGCATTCCAAGCTTTGCAGGCAGCTTGTTTTGATAGTAAATGTAGTCAATTAAAGCAATAAATTCATCAAAAAGTTGTCAGTGTCTCTTGGAAGCAGCTGCAGAATCTGTTGTCCTTCCCACACCGGCGCTGTAAGTTGATGTGGTCAGTGACGTTGTTTTGGACAAAGAAGAACTACAGGTTGATTCAGCTTTGATTTGTCTCCACTTCCGGACAGTCAGAGAATATGTTATAGATGGCACTCTAAAACATACTGCAGCTAGCTACGTTTCCAACAGCAAAAAAGTAATCCCAAAATATTGAAGCAGGGGACCATTGATCCAAACATGCAGATACATTCAGAAATTACTATAGTGAAATTTTTTTATTTTTTATTTAGCCCAAGCGGTTCTCGAGATCATTACAAAAATGGAAAGTATGCGGTTACAGCACCATCCTGAGGTCACTGTCATTTTTTGTGTGTGTCTGAATTGTGGTGGAATTTTCAACCTAGCTACTGACACATATTTCATCTCATAAACTTGTATCCTTGGACACAGAAAAGCTCCAACGTTTATTCCATGGATCAAGTTTTTTTTTATGCATCTCTAATCGTTTCAGGACAGACATCTACATTTTCGAGCTGATCAACAATTATTTTACACTTCATTTTATAAAACCTTAACACATCTTAAATACTTAGGAGTGAATGTCACTAAAACTGATCTAAACAATTAATTGAACAAACAACTTGAGATCTCCAAAGATGTTCTTACATCCCCAAATCATTACTTGGTCAAAATAATATAATTAAAATGACCATCCTTCCTAATGTTTTGATGGTTCTGAATCGGTCCGTTTAGTGTTAATTCAGCTCTGCATGGGATTTTCTGACGAGAAGGAAAACAGTATATCATGTGACATGCAAATGTGATTAATAAGACATTCCCAGAAATAGACCCCTCATGTGAATGTTGTGGTCTAGCACCCTCATCGTTATTAGTTGATTTAGCATTTGATAATTTCAGTTGCATTCTGAAATGAGTTTAAAAAATGACTACGACATCAAAAGTTATTTTACTTTTTAGTTTTTTGTTTCATGTTTTTCTCTCTCCGCATCCCTCTTCTTCGGCTCTTCCTCAGGTTTCTCCGACGTAGACCAGACGTACGCTCAGCGGACGCAGCTCTTCGACACGCTTGTCAACTTCTTCCCAGACAGCATGACCCCGCCTAAAGGCAACCTCGTCGACCTCATCACGCTCTAGCCCTTCCCCCCTCCGACGCCCCACCCACTGGACTGACTGAACACCCACCCGACGTGGAGACAGAGACCAGTTCTTTTTTTTCTTTTTCTTTTTTTCGAATCCTTAACCCTGATAGTTGGATTACACTTCATCCACCTCCACCACTTTGACCTGCTGCCGTTACAGGTTGCGGTAAAATGCCAATGGAGGTCCTAAACAAACACAAACAACACTGTGGTAGCTGGATAGAGCGAAATTTCACAACAGCCTAAGGTGTATGTGGTTTTCTGTTTGTTTTCTCTTGCTGATTAAGATTTGTAGGAGCACGCCAAGCCCATCTAAACATCGCTTGTGTTTTTTTATTCACACTTGATTTTTCTTTCTAGAAAAATTTAAGCCAAAAAAGAGGATTTGCATATTTGTTTGAAATCTCTTTTTATTGATTTTTTTTTTTTTTTTTTTTTACTCTTCCTTTTTTTTTTTTGTAAGGGCTGGATTTGTGCACAAAAGCTCCCACACAGTCAGTCACAGGTGTCCCTTCCACATCTTTGGAGCAAAATAGATGATGATCTATTTTGCTCCAAAGATGACGTCTGCTGAAGACAGTTGTTCAGAACTTCAGTTCAAAATCAGTGTATTTATTTGAAGACAGGACAGTGTCACAATCTCTTCGAACCTTTTTCTATTTTTTTCAGCATCTTCCCCTCTAAAACCTTAAGACGTTTCTGTCTTCTTGTCAGAGTTGGTTTGCTACTTTTTCTGTAACAAATGTCCCTATTTATCATTATGACAGCCACGCAAATGCAAAAAAAAAAAGTCAACAGTTTTAATAGTGTTGTTGGAACAATAGAAGAATAATTCTATGAGATAAAAATTTAATATATATCTTAAGTATTCATTTATAGTGGTTTTGGTTGTTATCCCTGTAAGACTGGCTGATAAAAGGTGAAGTTACATTTATTCCCTCATTAATTATTGGACTATAAAGTGTACAGAATATGTAAATATACATATAGGATTTTTTTTTTCAAAGTTTCCTGGATTGAACAGATTCTCAGAGTTGAAGAGAATCTGATCGTGTTTTTTCTTGTCCCGCTTTATTAAAAAAAAAGTCAGGGTTCACATACAGTAACTTTCTGGCTCTATATTTAACACTCATCATTACTTATCAAGAACAATTTAAACAGTAGGTGTGGGTGTGTGAATGAAGTGATGCTTACAGTTAAACCTTAGTTATTTTTGCGATTATGTCGTGGGTGAAAATTGACTTCTTTTCCCCTTAAATCCCAAATGTCCACCTGGATAGTTTTGTGAATTTGCAGGGTTGAGAAAAGCCAGCTCGATGTTGTTTTTGCCTGTTAATCCTATACAATCATGGAACATCTAACGTGCACGTGTTTTATCACTTATTCCAGGGCGACTTGCCAACAAAATGCCATTGAATTCAAAATGATAGTAGATTTTACTTAGATGAAGAATTTATGATCTCGCTTTTCTGTTTTAAATATTACAAAAAACAAGGCAGGAACAAATATATTGATTTTCCTGCTGATAATTTTTTTTTTGATTATTAATCAGTTTTTTGGTCTATAAAATTTGGCAAAATATGTAAATCACAGTGTAAAAAGTCAGAAAAAAGGAAGTAGCCAGTTAATTTTCTATCGACAATTGAATCCCATTGATTTGAACATTCACATTCACACAAATATGAAGTGATGATTGGAATTTAATTTGTTTAGTTCTCACTGAGTAACTATCTTATTTATTTGTTACATAAATAATAATGATCCTCAGCTGAGTCTCGCTGTTTATCTAGCGCTTAGCCCAGAGTTTAATACTGACTGATCCACTGAGTCAAAAGTGTCCATTTATACTAAATGTTAAACCACTGCTTCCAGCCAATCAGAATGGAGAATTCTCAGTGGCCATGGTTTTGTTTAACAGAAAAGGCTAATTTATTTAATACACGTACACAGTATATGACCTGGTCCTAGTACACACATAACACTTAACACCCAGCAAGCTGCCTACTAAATATTTTGTTAGAGATAAAGACTGCTCACTCTCCACAGTAGTCCATTAATATCGCTTTGAAATTTCTGCATAATACTTCCCCAAGGAAAGAAACTCAAAGATGCAAGGATTTTCCTTAGCTGTCATTCAAAAGCTTGTATATAATTTATTTAAATGATGCTATGATACTTCATTTGTCCTCAGACCAAGAATGTGAAACTGCTGACACCCACCTGTAAAGTCCCCCTTTCATGAGATGTCAAATACTAGGTGTGAAAACAAGGAACCAAGTTTAAATCAAATTCCAACTAGATGAGATGGAAGAAAAATCGTTTTCCAGCTTGAAGGAGATTCCAGATCAGGTTCAAGGCACAGCTCCATAAATAAGAGTAGCCCTGGTGGAGTATTGGGGATCGTGCTCAAACACACTTCAGAACACTTGCGTCCCTGCTCACTGCTCAGTTACGAGGTTTTAGTTTACAAGCTTACCTCGCCTGTTACCAAATCATGCTGGGGAATTTGGGATTCATGTCCACTGGTGCTCACTACTGACCGAAAGCCTGGTCAGTCTTCCTATTTGTTGTCTTCAAGGACTCTCAATCATCCACAAACTGATTGGCTTTCATTGACAGGATCGCTCGCTATCCCGTTGGAGTGTTCAGCGGTCGGGTGAAAGCAACAAATGGTTGTGTCTTCCACTTTGTTTTTTATAACAACTGTGACACATGAATTTTCACCCCTAGCACAAGTGCTCTGACTGTTAACCACAGTTTGTAGATAATCTGTGTGCATTGCACAGCATCCATTCTGTTTCTATCTGTGAGCTTGACTATTAGAAGAGATTATGTCAGTTTAACAAGAGGGCAGAACTGGGTAAAAATATTAATCGTGTAAACTTCTTAGCAAATTAAAAAATCATGTCCTCTACTTTCAGATAAGTCAGACATGACCGAGTAAACTCATAAATGCACTCAACCCCTAAAAGTGATAACACCATGCCGTACCATGCCTTTCCAACGTGGTGTAAATACCTGCAACAAATACAAAAATTAACGGCTCGTCTATTATCTAGTTAGAATTGTAACAAAATAAGGAGTAAATGTCTAGCAAGGCCAGGAGTTTTCAATCAGTCCATTTCTTCTTTAGCTCCATGATTTTGTGTCAAAGCACTATAATCCAAAACCAAATAAACTTGTTTGCAGTCACAGGTTTTTAAAAATGTGGAAAATTGGCCGATAACCAACTTTTAGCACAAAGCAGTTGCCCCAGAAAAGGGACTTTACAGTACCTTGTTCCAGGTGGTTCCAGACTGTTTTCCTGCAGTGGACACATATCTTTACTTTATCTGAACGGCGATCCACGTGGTGTCAAGTAGAAATGACACAAATGCTCCACATTCAAATCACTGATCAAATCTTTTTTTTTTTTTCCTTTCTGAAAAATAAATCCCTGTTTATATTTAAAAAGCTGTTAATTATTGAACAACTACTGGGAATAATATATTGGTTAGCTATTTCTATAAAACACAAAGAAAGCGAAAGCATTTCTGATTTGGACAATGTAGAAATATGAAAGGCACACATTGAGGAAAGATAAATGCAAAAACCAAATGCCACCTTTTCACTTAAAATGGAAGATTCATAAAGTCAGTGAACTGACTTGGTATGTTACACAGCAGTGTCTCCACACTACTAATAAATACTAACTTTAGCCAACGAAGCTACTGGTCGTACTGCTGCAGTCTAAACTACTGAGAGTACCGGCGAGGGGTGTTTTCTTGCTCCAGAATTGAACTTTGTGTAACAGGAGGAATGTGTTGTTTCTTTGTTTAAACTTGACTTGGTCTTGTTTTAAATGACCGCTGACTGTTAATTTGCTTTGCATACAGCTCATTTTATTTCAGTATACTGTGACAAACAGCTGACAGAAACCAAATCGATGGTCTTAACTGTACTCTTGCTTTCTTGTTGAGAGTTAACTGAAAAGGTTGACACAACACTCAATGTGTGTCCAGTAAATATGAAGGCACTGTCAGCAGGTTTTCATAGCTTAACTTAAAAACTGGAAATGGGGGGCAGACTTGAGACACCGGAGCCTCTGCTGGTTGGCTGGCAACATTTTGGTGGCAAGACTTCAGGAAGTTACAGCACCTGCTAACATTTTGCCCAATACATACCCCTGTAAAACAGTATGTTTTTTTTTTTTTTAATGTTTTATTAGTGAGCCTTTGGACGGGTTGGCTGTAAAGTTTTCAGTGCTGTGATTGGTCGTTTCACTGTCTACCTATCCTGAACCCTTAACTTTAACCCCTTTAAAACATAAGAGGGTCCAACCCGACAATGATGATGATGATGATGATGAAAAAAAAACTGTGGTATAGTCCTTCAGGAGCTTTTCCTCCCGTACAAACCCTGCTTGAAGACACTTTCTGGGGTATCTCTGATAAATTCAGCCAAGATACCTCACTCTTTCCTTTTCTCCTGGATTCTAATGAATATATTTAACCTGCAACAAAACATTTACCATTAGTGGCACTATTGTATCAAATCCAACCCCCCCCCCAGGATGTTTACTGTGTTTTTGGGTGCAGCACTGTAGTACCCATCATCACTGTAAATTATCTTCCTGGTGTGTTTCCCTTTAGATCCATTACTCTACATGTATTATATTATGACTAACATTTCAGACAGTTTCAGCATGAGCAGGGACGAGCCGAAGTCACCTGCTACTCAAACATTTGACTGCAAGACCTTACCAGCTTAGGAAAGTCAAACCTATAAGAATTTATCCCAATATGTTGTCATTTTGTGTGTTGCTGTTTTTGTTGGAAGAGGTTGATGGCATGTGTCTGTTAATGTATGTTTCCCCTCTTACTCTGATATAGAATAAAAGGAAACAAATATTATTACAAAACATCTAAGCAAAAAAGCAGAGTAAAAAAAAAAGCAACATTATGTTACAACATTATGGCATTTTGACTATATTTGGGGCTCACCAAACTTGCTGTAGCATTTCTGTTTTGTGCCAGAAGAAAGCTGTGTGAAGACTAATCGAATGCACCTTTGTAAAAAAAAAAAAAAAAAAAAAAAAAAAAAAAAAAAAAACACAATGCCAAATACTACTTTTCTTTTTGCTATTTTAGGGTAAATATCCTACACACAACAATGTTTGATGGGTGGAAAGTTATTTCTTAATTTTCTCTTTTTTTTCTCCCCATCCTGCCCTTCTGTCAAGCCTTGGGTGGTACTCAGGAGTTTTAAGGCTGTACTCTCAGATCATCAACTACTCTGTGGATACAGTGAATGTGTAGGAAGCCTTGTAGTATTGCATTGTATGTAATGTATATAATGAATAAAGATTGTATTTTGTTCAAATTTTCTTAGCTGCAGTCCTTGTAGTGAGTCTGCCCCCTTGTGGTCATACATAGATAGTGCTCATAAAAACTGACAAACCAAAGTGGAAAAATGCTTCCTTTACTTGCAAATCTGAACAAGTACAACAACATGATGGCCAAGGCCATCCACAGTTTACAGCTTCCAGTGTGTTAGACCCCTGTTGCTTGCCTTTAGCAGCAAACAAACCATAAATACATGAAATACGGGTAACGTACTTTGGTGAAAATAGCACAATTAAGATAAAAGTGAAACTGTACACACAAGCAAACAATCGAAAAATAAAACATAGGTTGGATTGAAGTGCAAATGGTGATGGATTCACTCGTATATAGGTGAAATTATAGGTGAAATAGAAAAGTAAATATATATTAACTTCATAATTGGTTTAAATGGAAGGAAATTATTTGACTAAATGCAACAGAATTTTAAAGTAAAAAGTGTAAAAGAAAAAATCATTCAGGTTTTGTCTTGAGGGTTAAATGTCCCGCATCTTAAAATGTCTGAGGACTTAATCCCTCTGGCAACAGTATATAAAAATATAACTCGGTAATTTACATTTGGCACAATATCAGGTTTAAACAGAAAAATTGACATCCGTTCAGTGTTAATTCTTATTACAATTATTCAGCTGATTCAGGTGTGAGCTGTCCAGGTGACAATCTCAACCTGGTTTGTTTGTTGACTCAAAAATGTCATAATTGTCACAAAGAGCATAAAATGTTTGGTACTGTCTTGAAAAAAATGATTGAAATGTAGTTAAATTATAATTCCATGTTATATCATGTGTGTTATTTGAGCAGTTTTGCTGTCAAACAAATCAGCAACAATTATATTGTATGGTCAAAAACAGACATGAAAATAAACATGAACAGACAGGCTATAAACAAACCCCCCAGGTTACCCAAATTAGTTTGGAAGAAGAAACGGCTGAGTGGTAAAAATGATGATGCAACCACTTGTTGGAAATGTCCATTACAGTTTACAGACCAGTGTTTTAAAGTGAGACTGAGTAACTTATGCTGAACAGCAGCCATTGTGGCCACGTGGCAATTACAAGATCAGGAACCATTAAGTGCCCCTTCATTTCAAGATTCTCTTCAGTTACTTGCTTTAAAGGGGAAATTTGCAATTTTTCAACCTGGACATATTCCAGGTTGAATAATGTCCTATCATTCCTATCATTCTAAATATAAGTGACTAAAGCTTCTAAAATGGGTCCAGTATTGAGCCAAAGCAATTTAGCAAGCAGCTGCAAAATTCGGTGCAATGCAATAATTTGGGGCAATTGCCCCGCGTCAACGTACATCCGTTAAAAATGCTTGATTTGTCAACTGACTGACTCAGATTCTTAATTGTCTGACAACATAATGGAAAATATCATTAACCTGAAATAGAGCTGTCAAAATAGTAACTTTAGCTAACAATAGTGCTAACACTGTGTCTGCAGCTGCTCTCTCCACTCTTGGGAATACATTTTTCTAAAGAAAAATGTATTTTGGTACAAAATTTCTTCTCATCTTTGGCTGGCAGTAGAAATCTTGATCAAAATAGTCACTTCAGACCTGAAGGCCTGCAAGGCACAGGGTTAGCATCCATTTGTAGCACAACTTCAGCAAGTCCATATCCAACAAAGGGTTACTGTAGAGACATGGTTGTTCAACACTTATAAGAACATCATTATGAATAATACATTCTATTTCTACCAGTAGGTCTTAAATCCGATCCATTGATGCTTTAAAGTGTGATTGTGTTAATAGAGCTGTAGCTGCATCTCAGACTTGCTGCTAATTTTTGTCATTTACGGTACCCGCGACTAAAATATTCACTGCGGCCCAAAAAGTATTTTTCCCATTTATAGAATAGAGTCTGTAAAACTGTTGACAGGACATCTCCAACTGCAAACAAGGTGGATTTTTCTTTTTCTATTATGATGTCAGAGGCAGTGGGCAGGGCAAGAAGGGAAACTTTAACCATAAAAATGTGTATCTGGTACAAAGTAAAATGCAACGTAACAGGCAATGTTACAACAAAGCAATGCCAGTTCCACACCTTTAACTGTCTAAAAGTTGCTAACTTTAGTCATGAACCCTTGACTTTAGAAGTTCTGCGTTTTACTGTAATTGAATTTAAAGTTTCATTTGTAAAAGGAAGATGAGGACATTTCTTCTTTTAAAAGACATATGGTCTGATTTCACTTTGGCGCATTTCATTAATCACATCCATCACCGATACTTGCGAGAAGCCTGTTGCACTTATCAATTTATCCGCAGTTTTCACAATCCTCGTTTCTGCCACCTTTTGCTGTGTTTGTGGAAGCAGTGTTCTGTGTAAGAGGCCTCTGATTCCACCTTGGCCTTTTGAAGTAACCAAATTTCTGCTCACAGTTGAAGTCCTGTCCTGTGAGGGATTGTTGTCAACATTTCAGTTGGCATTAACTTTCAGTTTAAACTCCAAATAAAGGCGTTCATGACATCTGAACAATCTGTTGCTTACAAACAATCTCATCTTCTCACAACTCATGTTTCTTGTTAGACCTTGTTTTAGTTGAGTTCATTGCTCAAAACTCAAAAGTCAGACCGAAGTTCAAAGAAAACTACGTTATAAATTAAATAGGTAATTAAGTTTCAAAGGTAGGAATTTAAATTATTTTATTTTATTTATTTATTTTAAGAATACTGAGCAATTTTCTCCCTGTATAGAAAGGCCGAAGAGTTAGTTTTACAAATTAAAAATAAAAGATGGCGCCTCCTCTCTTGACTGCTGTATTAGTCATATGAAAACAGCTTTAAGACATGAAAAAAAGCAACACATAACTGACTTTCACAAAGCTGACTTTACACAAGTCAGAAAGTGACATTTTGTATTAAAATGTCTCCTTTGTCTTATTACTTTTGATTCACCTCATCACAGGCAGTTTGCAACAGTAATCGGGTTGCAACATCACATGGCTGTTCAATTTACAAGTGCCTGTGAACACCTCTTTTGTGAGTATAATGAAATCAAAGAATAGACACAATCCTCTTAGGGCACTTTCTGAACATAGCTGTAATAAATGATACAAAAAAATTATGAATTGTGCATTGTCTTGTATAAAATATTTTTATATAAACTACAGTATACACAAAACAAGTGATTGATTTAGTGGATTTTTTTTTTTTTATCATATATCTATTAAGTTTTCAAGGGCAATGTTTGATATTTTTTTTATCGCTGTACCAAGCTACAGATACAGACACAGCAGATACACATAAAAAAAGACCAGGTCATAAAGAGTTAATGGAACATCTTGAATTTCTGTGTAAGTTGTATTTCTGTGTAAGAAAGTGTTGTCTGGCTATTGGGACATGATCCCAGGGTCAGAGTTGTGAAGTGGGTGTCAAGATTCTTCTGTTGGTTTTGGTTTGGCTGGTCCTGTTGCCATTTTCTTCTTCTTTGTTCCCGATTGTCCTTACAAATGGGTGTCCTCCTCGTCAGGCATGTCCTCCTTCAGCAGGTTGTCGATGGGGACGATCCAGCTGTCGTTGAACTCTCCGTTCAGCGCCACCTTCTTCTCCTGCATCTCTGGCTGCACCTCCATCACCTCCAGTGTGGGGTTGTCATGGTAACCATTCTCTACCGTGTGCAGCTCCTCCGTCAGGTGTTGCTAACGAGTTCAAAAGAACACAAAACCTGTTTGGATCTGGCATTATAGTGCATCCTGGCTAATACAATCACAAGTCTATAATTTTTTATTTGTTTTCCAGAGTGTGATGATCTGGGTGAACTAACTAGATTGGACGACATTTGTTGTTGCCGTAAGAATGCTGTGTCACTTCCTGTTATAAACTTATAGCGATTTGCTAGATTTATCTTAGCTCATATTTCTTAACTCACCAACATTTTCTCTCTCAATACAGCTAAGGGAATTATACCACAGGCTTGTTCTGCTTAAGCACCTGTGCAGCAAAATTTCTTACTAACCTTAAACTGAACGTGTTATGTATTTTTTTTTTATTTTTTTTTTTATTTTATACACTTTATTAATCCCCGAGGGGAAATTTCTTCACTACAGCAGGGGGTCTCTCAGGGGGGAGCTGCTGCAGCAGGCTGCCACTAGCGCGGCGCCAGGTAACCTGACCTGAGGTGCATGTTTTTGGATGTACACGAGTTTAGCAATTTTGCAATGACTTCTCTGTCTCCCTCGTCATCCTCACCTGTCAGATGATTAGTTTATCCTCCACCTTTGGTGATAATGGAATTTGTAATAAATATATTTTTTCACAGCTTTGGGGGTGAGCCTTACTGAATTGGAACTGTGGCTCTACAATATGATAAACAACCAATTAGCCAAACAGGCCAAAGTCATTGGTTGCCAACCCATGGAAGCCCTGGTTAGCAGGGATGCCAAGCCAGCTGGTTGAAATAACAATGGAATGTTAGCCCTGTGTAGAAGCAAGTGGTTTACCTCCAACCAGTATGTTGCCAATTGATTTTCCCCAATCAGCAACACACCCATTGAGAAATCAATTGCCGTCATTAGTCGCTCCATTTTGAGAAACATGAAGTTAGCGGCTCCAGAGGGCATAATCAAAAGGATTCCTGTCAGAAAAGCTAATTCTATTTGAACTAACTTCAGCAAGCCAATGTTGAACTCCAAAGTTTTTCTGTATTCCTGCCTAATCTGACCAGTGATGACATGTTTAGTTGCATGTCATCATTCAACTGCTGGCGAGGTGGTGTCCGGCAAAAGTGTGGGTTTAACGATTGGAAAACTTTTCCTCGCATTTTGAAAAAAAAGCCCATGATAATGCTGTAATCAAATTTAAGGCCATAAATACATCCACTTTATTGGACAAATTTGCTTGTATTATTGTGATGAGATTAAAGTTAAAGGATCATCAGATTAATTATGAGTCATCCTTAAAAGAACATATCTGAATTTATTGTTGTTATTAGATTATGAATTAAAAATTTGAACCCAAGTAGGAAAATACCAGAAGTCATAGCAATTATTCTAATTGTTGATTACACTATAGTTAAAGACTACCATACCTAGAGCTACTCTGTTGGATAGTATTGGAAACCATACAGGATATTACAGGGCAGCATGTTTTTGTCCGCACAGGCTAAAAGGAAAATTAATTGCAAGTAATCTGACAAAGAAGATTTTGGATTTTTGGGGAATTTGTTGTATCCGTGTGGAAAAGCTTTCGGCCTACCTGGTTCTCATTATATGGCTTGCGGTGGTGGGAGGCACATACAGCAAGGATGATAATCATGATGAGCAGGGCACCACAGGAAGCCAGGATGGCTATTAGGGTTTTGTTGTCTTTTGGTTTCTTCAAGTGAAAAAGAAAGGGAGAGAATTACTTACAGCCACACTGGAGGTGTTTGTTGAACTGAAGCACTAACCGTGTGACATAACGTTCATATACAAATCCTCACCTTGGTGATTTCTTCATAATACTGGTTTGCGAGACTGGTTTTCACTGAAAGATAGATTAGAATTCAATTGTTTAGGGAGAAAAATGTAATTTAACCTTATTAATGTGACTTTTCTAAAGGGAACACATTGTTTTACCTTTGGCATTTATCTCCACATCATCAAACTGTACTTTGCCATTGTGGTGCTGCCATGTTAGGGTGCAGGTTCCATTTTGCCATTTTGGCATTAGCATCTTGCATACCTCTGCCAGATTTTTCTCTTCCTTTGTCTGGAGGTGAAATAACACATCTGTAAATATCGTTCACAGGCCTCTACTGTATTGCCAAAGGGAGAATGTGAAGGTCAGAGGTGACAACTGAGGTCACCTCTGGTCACATGCTTCCTGTAGGAATTATATCAAGTGTATTATGAAAGGTCACAGCTGCACAGGCAGTCAGAGAGATGGTGAGTATACTAAAGAGTTGTGGGAAAGAAGGAAACTAGTGAAGGGCAGGAAAAGTTCCCATTAAGACACTTTTTCCACCCTGTAACTCAAGTCCCCCCCCCTCCCTCTTTTTTTTTTTTTTTTTAGCAGGCTTCACTGTTTCCTGTTTGGATGCACAGAGATCCACCCAAGAGCTCCTTCAGTGGTGGGAACTGTCACATATGAATATGATGTTGCTTTTATATTTTAATCTTGAACAAACAATCATCGACTATCGGATCTCAAAATGTCAACTGGAAAGCTCAGGTGAGCGTAAATTAGCTCACTTCCAGATTTGTTTACAACCTAGCAGTTTGTGAAACCATTTATATGTTAATGCTCATACTGAGCAAGACTGTTATCTAGAAAACCTGCCTCACAGAACATACTGTAGTACACTGAGTGCCCGGTGCCAGCCAGCAAAATTATCAACAAGCTAGAGAAGACAGAGGAGCATTTAGCAGAGCCAGCTATTTACCCATGGAGGTGGTCTGCAGTATATGTTAATGGACAAGTGTTTGCTAACACGTTAGTATATCTCAGATGTTGTATTTACAGCTTGTTCTCTTACTGACGCTTTTATCCAAAGCGACTTACAATAAGTGCATTTCAACCATGAGGGTACAAAGCCAGAACAACAACAATCAAGAAAGTACAATTTTCTTCAAGATAGCCAAACTTCAAAGTTCTATCAGTAAGTGCCATTTTAAGCGCTACTAAAGTTCCACTGTTCAAGGTAAAGTCTGAAGAGGTGTGTTTTTAGTTTGCAACAGAAGATGTATAGACTTTCTGCTGTCCTGATGTGGTTGGGGAGCTCATTCCACCATTTAGGAGCCAGGACAGCAAACAGTCATGATTTTGTAGTGTTTAGCTCAGTGAGGAGCAACAAGCCGATTGGTAGATGCAGAGCAGAGTGAACAGGCTGGGGTGTAAGGTTTGACCATGTCCTGGATGTAGACTGGACCCGATCTGTGCGCAGCACGGTACGCAAGTACCAATGTTTTGAAACGGATGTGGGCAGCTACTGGTAACCAGTGAAGGGAGCGGAGGAGGAGGAGGAGGAGGAGCGGAGTAGTGTGAGTGTATTTAGGAGGTTAAAGACCAGTCGAGCTCCGGCATTCTGGACGAGCTGCAGAGGTCGGATAGCACTAACAGGTAGACCTGCCAGGAGGGAGTTACAATAGTCTAGACGTGAGATGACCAGAGCCTGGACCAGAACCTGCACCGCCTTCTGAGTGAGAAGAGGACGTATTCTCCTGATGTTGTGGAAATCACAGTGCGTAAAGGGTGTGAGCCTATCTTTGGCCAGGACAATATGTAGAAGTTGATGTCAGTCAGAACTAAAATTGTGTTTAATGTCAATTTACATTTTATTAATATAAATGTCTGCTTATGCATGTTACATAACACACAACTCTAAATAAACCAAAATCTTACCTCTTGTTCACTGAGAAGCGAATACTGAAAACAACAACAACAAAATTATGTCAGCCATGATTAACACTTAATTTCTCTTAAATGTTCATGTAAAGTAAAGGCAAGCAAACATACTAGATATACGCTCCCCTATGTTACGGTATTGCTTACAACAAACTTCTTTGGTTGAACCAATGTCATGATGGTTGTGGTCATGGTAGTGGTGGTTTGTGGGGATGTGGTTCCATCTTTGGTACCTATCGTCTCTCCTGCGGGAGGTCCTGCCTTGGTCTGATTGGATGGGGTGCTGGTGTTCCCAGCAGGCATTGTGGTCCATGACGATGTCGGCTCGTTGGTTACTTTGGGTACCTGGGTACCTTCAATCAGGTATGATAACAATAAAGAATAGTCCCCAGATAGTGATGCAGATTCCTTGTAAGCCTAGCAGTGCAGAACCTTTTAAGCAGTGTAAATGCTACATATTGGATTGAAAAATTATTTGGATGTAATGTAATACATCATTATCACATGGTTACTCCCTGATTAAAGTTAAATATGCTAGGGATAAAATAATTCGAGATAAGCTAGATAAGATAGATAAGATAGATGCTGGAGGTATGCCAGTTATGGCTTATAAAGGTTTTTAACAAAGCTATAACAATGTGCCCCAACGCTTCATTCTGCTATGCTTTATCAAAATGGGATAAGTGGTGTTGGATGTTGTTTTTATCATGTTATTTGGAGACATCAAATTGCATTTTAGTTAGCTTGCTGAACTGGTCATATTTATATTAATTAGGTCAAACTGCATAATTTGAAAAATATAATTTTTTTATAAGCTTTTTTTTCACAAGATTTGGTCAACATTTTGAGGTGAAATTTGGACAGTCGCATTTTTAAATAAACCCTCAACCATTATGTAAAGTAATTTTCATGGAATGACAGAGAACAGTCCTTACCTTTTTTGCTATCTCTCTGGGTTGTTGGAGTTATGGTGATGCCAGTCCTAGACACTTGTTCTGTTGTAAAATTATTTGTTGGGACTGTTGTGGTCTTGGTTGGCTCCACATTACCAGGATCTACTTGCAGCATGGCAGACACTTCAGAGACTGTACTGGGCGTAGAGGCTTGAGATGTGCGTTCTGTGGAGGCAATGTGAGCCACTGAGCTTTTGTGGCTGTCAGTTGTTACCGTTGGTGTCATGGTCTCAGGTGAGTTGGTGGTAGCAGCAATAGAAGTGACAGCAATCGTTCCAGAAGAAGTGGTAGTTGATGCTGGGTTGTTTGTGATAGTGGTTGCTTGTGTTTGGCTGAGGTTTGGCTGAGTCGTGATGGCAGGCTTGGTTGAATGCATTGGTTTCGATGTAGTGACGATTGTATTAAGGGTAGTAACAGGTGATGTTGTTGTAATTTCAGTTGTCTTGGAATTATGAGTAGTCGTCTCGATCCTGGATGTGGTCCCAATAGTTGTCAAAACTGACGCCACAGTAGTATTGGTATCATTAGTACCCTTTGGCACAGGATGATCAGTCTGACTGACATTATTTGAAAAGACACTGTGAAACAGGAAGCCTAAAGGGAAAAAGACATGAAACATTACCTTCATTGCACTGGCATGAAAGCAAAGTTATTTACTTAAATCTGCAGGAAACAAGTTTTTACTGGTTGCCTGAGGGCAATGCAAACATATCACTGAATGTATTGGGAAACAGTTCACTATTTACATATCCAGTAGACACAGAGAAATATAAGCATTCACATGGAGTCTTTGATTACGTTCCTTTTGAGCCACTTCTCTCATCCTCCACAATGTTTTTCTTCATGACAGGACATTTTCTGTTTAATGCCATTAACCTCTGTTCTTCTGCAAAACATGTAGTTGTTGTCAATAAAGTATGTTAACTCAACTGGTTGTGTTTTACCCATAAGTGTCTGCAGTTGGTGCCAACCCACTCTCTTTGTGACTAATCTAGTATATTGTAGTCTCATGGTTACACGTTCACTAAAATAAAAAATAAAAAATGTTTACATTTGTAAAAACTATGTTATAAATTACTCCTATCCAGTCGATAAAAAGAGGGTGAGGATGGGTGCATGTCATATATATGGTTTGCAGTGGGTGATGTCGCACCCACAGGTGCGATTAGTTTGTTAATCCTCCTGACCCGAGAGTAATAGTTACATGGTTACAGGTTCACTTTCATTAATAAAACTGTATTTACATACATACAGTGTATGTATGTAACTGTATTTACATACATATACATTTAACTGAAGTCTCTTGATAACAATTTGAATCATTGCTACGAAAAATAGTCCTACATTACATATATATTTAATATTTTCATGGAGTAAAATTTTATATTTAATATTCAATAGTTTAAGGGGATAGGAAATTAAGGGAGGAGAGCAGGGGAATGACATGTAGCAAAGGTCCGGATGGACAGGACCTGAACCACTTGGCTATCCTGTCTTCTCAAAAATACATTAATTTGTTATTTGAAGATTGCAGACATTTTCTGAGAATTTAAAATTGGACATTTTGTCACAAAGAAGCACCCTTTGGGACTGAAAGCCAGTATGGAAATGTTGAAAATGCAGTTACTCTGATTGCCATTTGAGGTTGACTCTGAAAGCAAGTGAATTCCCACCTGAGCTAAAATAACCAACTTCACAGCAAAAACAAACACGTTCAAAAAAATGGTCTGGTCTCTCATTTATGTTCTATTAAAGCTTAAAGTAATACATGACTACTTTGATGACTCGTTCTTGTGAAATATGTCCAAAATCTATGCAATGACGAGTGATTCAAACATGAGTAATAGCTATGGAGATGGACAAAAAACTATCTTCAAATTGTAACTTATTAAATTGTATGTAACTTTAAAATTGTCTCCTTTGCCAACACTTAGTTGCACAGACAAACTAGCGTTGCTGGAAAGCTCAAGTTGTGTCATTTTATTTGGTTTGAGGTGCACCGAGCTGTGATGATTACATGAGTAATTCAATTGAGAAGATAAATGATTTTCGACGCACTGTGTGTGGTATCGGGCTTGAAGAGTTTAAGCTTTTTAGTGGAAAACAGTTCTCCAGGCTTGCAAATGAAACAGTCCAGATGCAGCTCGCTAAAAATTAACATTCAGAATAAAGATGAGATTCATTGATAACTCTATGGCTTTGTCACTACTAGCACCACGTTATTATAACTGGAAAATTATTTATTGGTGCAACTTTATTTTTAAAGCCAGTTGTACTCTGGAGTATGAGCTGCATTGACCTCTGTTCCTGGATTTCCTGCTGTTCAGACAGCTGTAAACTTCAGCATCATCTTCTTCGGTTTCTTTATTTATAGCAACCGGGACAGGATGCTGCACACAATGAACTTAGAAGCACCACACCCGTGACCACCGCCTGTTTCAATTGCCCCTGTGAAGAATCCTCGCCGGGCTCCATGGCCCGAAAACAATGGTCTTACCCATACACACACATCCTGCAGTTTCTCATCTCCTCCCGCCTACATTGGAGCCATTGGATTTCCAGCATACATGTGTGGTGACATATTGCATAGTTCAAACGTAATGCTTCCTCAGAGGCAACTCCTAAATGCCTAAATTGTAGGCATCCAATGCTACGCAGCATTGTATGTGACAAAACCGACCAAAAATGTACCACCTCCTGCATTCAGAAAAAAAGGTTGTTTTCAATGTCATCACACTGGTTGCTAATTGGTCAGCCCTTTCAGAGCAGCTGAGCAAACTTTAACGTGAACAGCATAATCACAGTGAAGAAAACGGAAGCTGGGAGCAATCGTTTGACAGAGCCAGGCTAGCTACTAAAGATCTCTGTACTTTTAGACTTCCAAACCAAAAAGAGGTTTCCTCAAAGAGCTGTAGTTTTTACATTATCAAAACATGAGGAAATGAAGGGGAAAATTCCAAAAATTCTACATAACTATATCTGCACAACTCGTCTGTATCAGACATACAAGAATGCCTTGAAAAAGCTTCAGGCAAGAAGAAGCACAGTTGAATTAAATATTCAGCAAGAAGTAAAATTGTGAACGACATACCACAAAGCAACCACAGTCAAACCCTTAAAAAGCAAACAGTAATTCCCATTGCATGTGAATGCAGCATTAGTAAATAAAAATGCTGTTCTGGTGAAGGGGAGGCTGGTAGAGCCAAGCATGCCCTGTCTCTGTAAAGCACTGACACCTCCCTTATCAGAGGTCAGCCGTCTGCTCTAAGAGCTGTTACTAAGTGTGTAGTAACACACTTAGTACTCAGTGGAGCCCCTTTGATTGAGCTAAGAGTACATATGCTGCTTTCTGTTCTGACGCATTTTGATGGTTTCTTCTTTACTGAGTTCCTGAGTAAATAAGGAACTAAAATGGATATTTCACCTTTTTTCTTTTTTTTAGCTACAAGAGAGTGAATATCGGACATACTAACCTCAAATGGCCACAAACAGCTCCAAATCAATGCTGATGTTTAAATGTGGTTAGAGTTAGTTCACTATCTCCATATACACATTTTAAGGTGATAATTACAGAACACCTACAGACACTCAGAACCAGGTGAGTTCTCTGTCAAGTAAAAAAAATTGAACTTTTTCTTCCAGCCTGTACCATGACTACATTGAATTCCGGGTTGTTTTCTGTTGCTATAATAAATTGACCCAGAGATAAAAACATACATCGGTGACAGCTGTTATCAAGATTATGTTCAACTATGTAGCTGGAAACATGACCTCATATAAGGGAAATTTCGCTGATAGAGTTTAGTGTAGTTTTCCAGAAATTATGCATGGCTGCTGACTGATGCACTTTGTCTCCCTCCCCCCAGGTGTGCCATCTTGTTTGGTGTGACCCCCGCTGACCTGAGCTGTCACTGATGGATCTGTTTCTTAGCAGGCAACAGCACCCGATCATCAGGCTGTTATCAACACCGAGGCTGCTTTCACCTCACCCACGCATTCCTCGCCACAGTTTCCAGAAAAACACATTTGGTCTTACCCACATAACGTCTGTGGTCTGTCAATCCACTTAGAGTATGGCCTGTTTTTCTATTGTTTCCTTCTAAAGAGGCATACTTTGGTGAACATTGTCACTCACTTAAAGCTGCCCTTATCAATATTTTTGATTTAACAATGGATCAAATGTACAATGTGAAAGAATTGCCACCCAACTGTCCATTCAAGTCCCTTTAATTGGGCAGATCATTTTAGCCTCTTCAAGCTCATTGTTTTGTTTTTACAGCTTGCAACTTTACTGTTTTGGTTTCGTCTCTCCGCTTTGATTAACCTCATAGGACCTCAGGAGCAAGCGGACGTAAGCAAGAAAAAACTGGGATAAATCCACTGTACGCTGCCTGTCCAGCACCAAATGGAAAACAAACACACTTCGTAACTCGCTAGTGAGGCAATTAGGTGTTAAAAAGATGGATATTTCCCCTTTTTTTTTGGCGCTACAAGAGAGTGAATATCAGACATACATACTTGAAATGGCCACAAACAGCTCCAAATCAGTGCTGATGTTTAAATGTGATTATAGTTACTTCACTATCTTCATATCCACATTTTAAGGTGATAATATGTCAAAGTTATGTTTACAGCTTGTTGATCTGCCCCCAAGTGGCTAAAAACTTGATTTAAGGGCTGCATTTTTAGACAGCAATTAGACAGCATAATATATATATATATATATATAT
The DNA here is from genome assembly GCF_022577435.1 of Embiotoca jacksoni. Taxonomy (NCBI): domain Eukaryota; kingdom Metazoa; phylum Chordata; class Actinopteri; family Embiotocidae; genus Embiotoca; species Embiotoca jacksoni. The sequence continues at coordinate 3,183,897 of NW_027185352.1, read as the reverse complement.
ATATATATATATATATATATATATATATGCTTTACAATTTGCCTATCATTCATCCTTTCAACATCACAACACACCCGTGGCGAGCTAACATACAAGATGCTGGTGTGCTCATTCAAGTTCGCTGTCTTGCTCAAGGACAGGAAAGCACTGTGATCCCAGTAATTCAACTAAAATGTAATTCAAACATTTCTTTTTTTCTTTTTTTTATTCTTTCGACTTAAATACTGCATAAAAGTTTTCATTGCATAATCTTTTTTCCTTTCGGATTCCTTCAATTACTTTTAAATTCATTAAGTATGCAAGTAATTAGTACAAGAAGATAATCATACTAATAAATACCACATTTATTATCTTAAGAAGTTGATAAATCACAACTCAAACAACCACCCAACACTACATGTTACTCTCAGATGTGCATGTAGAATCTCAAAATAATACCACCATCTATAGATATTTCCTGCTTTGTGAAAAACCTGACTTGGCTATTTCCACAGCTTTTTGATCTATTTCTGATCTGATTCAAAGCCTACATTAGCCTGAATGTGTAGATTTTATTTCTGCCAGTTTACGTACATTACACTATAATCATCCTGCATGCTTCAGCTATGAAGATATTTTAGTGTCCTTTTAATGCAAGTATAAAAACAGGTATAATAGCATATTTCTTTGTACTTGCAATCAGAAATCTAATTTGAAAGTAAAAATATGTGAACTGACAAAAAATCTATCTGGATTACAAACAAATTATCTATTAAAATGTTGTTATTTTGGTGACACTTAAGAATTTTGCTCACAAAGCCTTTTTCTTGCAATACAAAATGTTTTGATTGCAAATAAGGCCTCTTGGGTTGCATTGTCAAAAACATTTGCTTGCAGGTTGAATTGCATAACTGCATAATGGGCAGGATCTGTGCTGATAGATGAGATTCTAAACAGTATTTGACTGTCTATTAGCTCATTGTTTTGGTTTTTGGCCCTCAACCAGAAAACCAAAATGATGACTGCTGCCTTGATTTCCCCCCCCCCCCCCCCCCCCCCCCCCCCCCCCCCCCCAAAAAAAAGGGAGAAAAACCTGATAATTTTGTCATGTTTACATCAGAAGAAACTTCTCACAGTCCAGAAAGTGTATTTGGACACATGTTTGTGCTCAAGTACAACTAATCTTGCATTTCCTGATCAGCATTAAACGGTAAAAAGAAAACAGCTATCTCGTAATCATAGCAGAGCATTTAGCAGCTAGAGTCAGACAAAAGGAGTGTAGAGTAGAGAGTGGAGATCAAAAACAGGAAAAAAAGAAAAGTCAATATTGGTCCGCAAAGGGGACAAATAAATGCTAATGCCACCAAATGTGTAAATCAAGTGTTTGCAAAGTCGTTAGCCGTAACAACTTTTTAAATTCACTATGTCAATGTTGTTTTTACAGCTTGTTGTGGCCAAAAACAAAATTGAAAAATTGAAAAAACAAAACAAAATAAAATGCTGCTATAAAGTGACAATTAAGAAGAGATAACATATTCTTCCTTTAAAAGTTGATACACTAATGGTCAGCAGTTTATGTTTGCTAAATGTTAGCCAATGTGAGGCAACTGGAGCTTGATAATGCTCTCTTAATGACTCTTCTCCTACTGTTGCACTATATATAGCATTTACTATTATAAAGCACTTCTTACTTGTGGGCCAAAATGACTACCATTAAACAAAAGCCTCTGGCTTTAATAATCGATTAATCGATTATGATTCATTACTTTGTGGCCCTAATAACCCCATAAAGCAGCAGCAATATTAAATGCCTTATTGAGTGCAATGTTGTGAATAAATGTCCTGAGGAACAAGATCCCACACAGACTGAAACATGGAGAGGATAGGAATTAAGAGAAAGAAAGGCATATGGGTGAGATTTATTGCAAATAGTGCTGATATCAGTGGTCAATACTATCTGTGGTGATTCAACTACAAGACCACTAAGTACAACACTGATGTTGGGAAATAAGGACTCACAGTTACTGTTGCATTTCACCCAAATGTGTTGGATTGGCTTGATGCCCTGGGCTCTGGCGTTGCCACATGGAAGCAATTTTATTTTATTTTTTTATCACAAAGTAATAAGCAGTGTGTCGTCTAGAATGTTGTATCTATTGTGTCTAAAGTACCTCTTAAAACCTACGTATACCTATAAAGCTACCTTTACTCCAGGAAAATCCAGTAAAAGTAATTTTGGCTATTTGACTTGACCAATTTAAAAAATTTTGAGTTTTAAAGTGGGTGTTGGCCAATTAGAAATACATTTATTTCACGCATTTATGTGCACCAATCAGGGTTTAGCAATGAAACCATGTTAAATATTGTTTTAGCGTTTGCTCACAATACTTACGGTACTGTATATTAGCAAAAAGGAGTGATGTGCAGTCCATGTATGATGTTTTTTTTACAGCCAAACAATATGACAATGTGACAATTCTAATAATTCTATACACCCCTGTTACCTGGGGCTGAGGATGTTGCAACACTCTCAGCACCCTGACCATCTCGTGGCTGAACTTTACATCAGTAAGAGTACATTTAAAAAAAGGAAAAGAAAGCAAGACCCACACCTGGCTTAGAGGGGTTTTGTAACATTTAACTTTTTTTTATTTAACTTAACATACAAATGCACAACCCATCTTGACATGTATGTATTATATAAACTAACCGTCCAATTAAAATCAACTCCATTCAATGAAAATATCTTATTTTATTTTCTTAACCAATAATAGTATTGGATGGAATTGTATTCAAGTGTTCCCTTTTTTGTATTTGTTTGTTAGTCAGAATACACAATGGATGGAATGGATGCTTTGTCACAAGATGAAGTAACAAACAAACGATGGCCTTCATCTCAAAGATGACATGCTTTTAATCAGCTTTGTCCAAGGAAAGGGGATTTTGAAGCTTAATGGCATTTGTTAAGCCAGAGTTTACACTGTTCCATGCATGAGTCTCTCTCTCTCACTCTCTCTTTGTGTGCGTCTGTGTGTGTATGTGTGTGTGTGTGTGTGTGTGTGTGTGTGTGTGTGTGTGTGTGTGTGTGTGTGTGTGTGTGTGTGTGTGTGTGTGTGTGTGTGTGTGTAAGTGTGTCTGCGTGTGTCTTGGTCCATCCAGCTTGCCAGGCCCTCAGACTGTAACCCCAGATTGATGTGCATCTAAGCGTGAAAATGTACTGCGCGCCAAATGAAGGACAGTAAATAAATAAATGTAGCTGTCATTACAAAGAGCTGGTTGGACAAAGCTGCCCTGTTAGCTTGGTGACAGACCACACAAAGGCCTTTCCGACCCCACGTGCAGCCATCTTTGCATGGGGTCCCTCCTCTGGACCTCTGTTCCAGCCAGGGCCTTTTAGGGGTTTGACTACCCCCCATCCTTCCCCTATTGAGAGAGGTATTTCAGCTCTCTGTGGGAAAGTGGTGGGTTGTTGAGGGCGGGTGGGTGAGAAAGGGAAGGGGGGTGTCTTTGCTGTATATTGTGCATTGTGGTGAAGGGAGTTTTGGAGCTGTGAATGTAAAAACACATGGTGTAAAAGAAAGACAAGTACAAGGGGAGTGAAAGGGAGGAGACAGGGGAAGGTGTGTGTGTGTGTGTGGGGGGGGTGATGCTGTAAATTTAAAGCAATGACTGACCACACACAGACTTACACATTGTCCGCAAACAACACACTCCCTGTCCTTGTAATCCAGACTGGTATGTGTGTTTATACAAGCCGTGGGATGCACTCATGGTAAAAGCCCCCGACCCCCCACCCCACACACACAAACACACATCAGCTGTTTTTTCAGCAGCCATGTCAACCCTATATGTAAAGCCACAAAAAATCAAGAGAATTTCCAAATGCCATATAAATAAATCACGTGTTTACATTGTTCATGCCATTTTTTTTGTGTTTAAATATTCTGTTGAATCAAAAATCAAAAGCAAAGTCCGATTTATATTAAATATAAAATAAACAATGATGGTTGCCAATTTCTTAGACTCTTAAAGACTTGAGACTTCTACTAAAACGCAAGCAAAACAAAGTTTATGTTATTCTCCAGAAGCAGATCCATAGAATACAATATTATCAATATTTCTACCTTGAATGGATTTACAATCGAAAAAGTCCCAGAATATAAATATCTCTGAATATAGGTTGATGAAAAACTCAAATTCAAATTCAAATTTCAATTCAATTCAATTCAATTCAATTCAATTCAATTCAATTCAATTCAATTCAATTCAATTCAATTCAATTCAATTCAATTCAATTCAATTCAATTCAATTCAATTTATATAGTGCTAAATCACAACAGAGGTTATTTCATGGCACTTAATACATTAAAGTGCTTACAGTAGAACTTTACAACATTATACAGAGAAACCCAACAATTCAACATTTCCCATATAAGGGGACAAGGGGAAAACTCCTCTTTAAGGGAGAAAAGCCTCCAACAGAGGGAAAGAATAATTTCCCAACTCACAGAAATAAAACTATGTTTTCCATTTCTAGTAAGAAAAGGGTTGTTGATGCAGTTCTTCATGTCAGTCCTACACAACAGCGATGTGATTTATAGGCATGCATCCGCATCAATACTTAAACCTCTTGACTCTGTCTACCATTTTGCTTTGAGATTTATTACATGTAATGACTACAGTACCCATCACCGCCTCCTATATGATAAGGCCGGATGGTCCTCTCTTCAACAGAGACGTGATACGCACTGGCATCTCTTCATTTGGAAAGCTCTGATTGGAAAACTGTCCCGTTACCTCTCTGAAATGCTTGTACACTCAGACGGGCCTCGTCCGACCCGCTCCACTGGCTGGCTCTCACTACATGTTCCACACGTTAGCACTTAGCTGGGAAAGTGTGCTTTTAACTTCCATGCATCTGACTCCTTGACTAAAATACAGCACCACCTTAAAATCAAGACACTTATTTCATTTACACGTTTCCAAAGCTTGATTTGAAATCACCAAACCTGTACTTGTAATTGTAATTGTAATAAATTGCGTTTTACTTCGTTTTATCTACTCAAACTACCTATCTTATAAAGCTTATAAGGCTTCTTATCTAACTTTTTTACTTCATATTTTTGTTGATTTGATCAGGTTATTTTCCGTAATGTGACAGTTAAATGGTTATTTATAAATTAAACTGTGGTACAACCTCATCTTTGTCTCCTTGTGTTATTGCTGTGATCACTGCTATTGTTTTTCTTTTTCTTCGCTTTGTAATTGTAAATGAGGGCCAACCTCAATGATTTCTCGAGTATAAATAAAGGTTGAATGTAGGAAATAAAGGGGTTCAACAAATTTATTCACGTCTGTATGTGCTTGGGCTAAATAGCACGTTGGTAAAGTTAGAGAATATGTTTTTAACATGGAGAATATGTTTTTCATACTTTGGACGCTCCAATTCTTTAAGAGAATTTGTATGGGCTCAGAGTAGACCTGCATCATCTCCCACACGCATCAGCCATTTGGTGTTTTTTCTAAAAGCTGAGAAAAGAGGGGCGTTTACACAAAGTGATGAGGCAGATGAAAACAGTGCTGATACAGTGAGGAGGAAAAACATGACGAGAGGCGAGGAATGAGGGGGATGGGGGTGGCAGGAGGAGGAGGTAATAAGGTTCATGACAGTACCAGCCTCAGGACTGATTAATGGACACCTGGGTGTGTGGTGTGACATGCTGTCTGGGGGGAGGGAGTGCAGGGTTACAGTAGAGGTGAAGGCAAGCAGGCTCTATCTGTACCATCGGACAGTGATGAAACCCTTGGCTTTACAGTGAACAGGGGTTCCTCCCTGAATGAAACCTGTCTAACTGCCAGCAGCGCCTTGCCATCAACAGCAAGATCCACATCTAGAAGGTACAAATGGTTCCTCAGTAGGGTCCATCAAACTGTCAGGTCTCAGAATAATAACATTTAATATATGATATCCAATTTTTAAGTTCCACTTTTAATTTTAATTTCCAAGTTCAGTGGGAAAACCAAATATTATGATTGAGAATTACTTTGCAACTGTTAAGTTTTTTCCAAGGTTACAAAATAAATTCTGCTCCAAGTCATGCTGTTATAAACCCATTTAATTGTATTTACTAACAATGTTAGAAAAAAATTGAGATAAGATTAGGTTATTTGGTCTAAAAAGAAAACAAATGTAGTATAATAATCTGCAGTACAGCAGGTAAAACAAGAAACCACAGACAACCAAAACAAAAGAAATCCTGTCCATGACAAATGAGCAAACTCAAAATGACAAAAACTATGGGTGCGGTTGAAAGCCTCGGAATAAGTGACAAGTTTTTCTCTATTGTTTTTCCTTTCTCTTCCATGTTCTGGTGAGGGCAGACACCAGGCAGGACCTGCAAAATGTTACCATAAAAACAAGCTGATGAATAACATTTAGAGTTGGTCCTTTCTTGTAACTTACTTGAAAATGCACCAACTCTTTAGATAATTTAACTTGACCTTTTAGTAGAATTAGCAAATATGAAAAGTGTGAAATGCTAAAATGATTTTTCCAAAGTTCTGAGTGCTAAAGTCCTACTGGAGCGGTTATACAAACATCCACTGGTTTATGTTTTTTTCAGTTGTGTGGGGCAACAATCAGCACCACACTCAAAAAACAGTAAATCTTTTTAGTATGTACTTGATGTTGTAGTTTTTTTGTGGGCACACTACAAACTTTGCTTAAATAATTTCCTCACTTTGGAATGAATCATAACTAGAGTATAAATCATCAGGTCTGATTTTGTTCTGTTAAAAACCCATTGTGTTGGCACAAATTCAATTTTACTGAAGGCAGATCATTTGTGTTTGTCAGTCACAATAACTTGTGGTCTAATAAGTTTTTTATGCCAAAGACCGAATGCTGACATTTTTACATTGAAAGTCAACAGGCCTGAATCAAGTTGTTTAAAAAATAAAAAATTATCACAATTGTTCAATAGCTGGAGTGATAAGCATTCTCCTTCTGCCACACCCTCCTTGGGAACTAGGATGTTGACAAAGTTTTTTTTTTTTCTCTTTCTATTGTTTTTTCTTTCTCTTCCATGTGGTGGTCAGTGTAAACACCAGACAAGTGTGCCAGGGAGGCAGTGTCTCCTCTGGCTGCTGGTGTCTCAACAGGCCAGGAATCCCAACTGTGTGTTATCTTGTAGGAAAGGGACAAGCTGTGAACTGGCGAGCCCACAACAAAGATAGTGTGCACAGGGGTTAGGAAGTCCTGGAGGGGACTGATAAGTGATGAAACTTCCTTCTTCCAAAACTCTAGGCTTCAACTGATTTATTTAAGTAATATCATCTTTTTAAAGTGATCAATATGCATAGGCAATAAGTCTGTTTTAGAAAATTGCATGTTCAAAACCAGAGGTAGACTCAGTACTTTATGTTTAATGTGAATTTTCTATTTGGAACCACTTTTTTACATTTGGTTACAGCATTATCAGATTGGCATCTACTGTAATGGATTATTTTTTTTTCCTAAATGCTGTGTAATCTATTAATGTAAATTTAAATATATAAAAATTGTCAGACAAAGAGGGTTTGGAGGTAATACTAATATGTATATATAGGCTACATATTATGTACAATATTATATATGCTGTTATTCTGAATATAACTGAACATTTTTTAAATGTGTTGCTGGCATGAAATTTCAAATTAGCATATATTTTTCATAAACAGTTAAAATTTTCTCAGGTTAAACATGTAATATGTTGTCTTTGGTATATGTCCAATTAAATATGGGTTGACGTGATTTGCAAATCATTGCATTGTTTTTATTTTACACAGCGTCCCAACTTTTTTTGAAATAGGCTTGTATATCTAAAAATCTTGAAAAAGTTGTGGCAAATCAATAGTGAAGATTTGCACAGGATGGTTTGTCCCAAGATTTTCATTCAGGCATTAGAGTGCGTCATGGCACAGAAACAGCACTTGTGAGAGTTATCAATGATCACCTTATTTCCTCTGAACAGTGGACTAGTCTCTATACTTGTCCAGCTGGATCCCACTGTTGCATTTGACATCATTAATTGCAACATGTTATGACAGAGGGTGGAATATGTAATGGCTGCTAAAAACATATTCATCAGATTCCAATTTGTTCGTTAGCAAAGACTCCAGACTATCTATGAAGCCAGATGAAACAAATTAATTATTAAAACTTCAATAAAGTCTTGCAGGCATAAAGGCGTGGATGACCATTAACTTTGTACTTCCAAATTTAGAAAAAAATGAAGTTATGTAATTTGGCCCAAACACCTCAAAATCTGAAACCTGCCTATAACCACAACCTAACCACAGACTTGAATGTCATTGCCTTGGCTTCCAACACTACTGAGAGGAACTTTGGTGTAATTTTTGATAAGGATGTATTTTTTTACTCTGAAATACATAACTCTGAAATTCTGCATAAGGCAAGGCTTGGATACTGCATTCTTTGACCTGGGCAATATTGTCAAAATTAGGAGCATCCTTTCTCAGAGAGATGCTTAAACACTAGTCCATGCATTTGTTATCTCTCGGCTGGACTATTGTAATTCCTTGTTATTATTATGATGTCCCAATAACTCTGAAATTCTGCAGTTTAATGCAAAATGCTGCAGTACGAGTAAGTTAATAACACTTGGTTAAAGTGTTATCTTATCTAAAATATGTCATGATTCCACCAGCTCCCAGTTTGGGTTCAGTAGTCAGACAACATCTCTTCCTTTAGGCTTAAAACTTTCCTTTTTGATGAATCTTATAATTAGGGCTTGCTCAGGTGACCTGGAGTCATCCTTTAGTTGCACTGCTGGAGACATAGGCTGCTGTCAAGTATTAAAAATGATAACAAACCCGAACCACTCAATTTAGATAATGTAGCGTCCAAGAAATGTAGCTAATAAGATCCTTAACAATGAGAAACACCTCATTGCATGCCCTTCTTCTGAACTAGTTGAATGACAGAAACCTGAGAACCAGCTGGTCATCTCAATGAACTAAATCTTCATATTTGTATAATGGTAGCTGGTGAATATGGGCATTTCCAAAATCAGATTGTTTTGAAATTCAGATAAAATTTGCTCCACATTTGGATGGAAATCTAAGGTAACAAACACAAAACTTACCAAGCTGAAATTATAGCAGAATGCTTGTAGAGCCAATGACTCAACAGGAGCATGCAGTAGGATTATCATTTCAAATTTCCAATATACAGTTACAAACTCACTAAAGTCTATTGGTATATGCCAGTGAACGCTTAATCTAACTCACTTCATCTTCTTCTGGACTAGAAATCTGGCCAGTAGACCTCTGAGACTCTTGATTTGGGTTCCCTAGTTGTATCTACTCAGAATTTGTAGTGAAAGAGTACCACAATACCCCTTCACCAAGATTTTTAAATTGATAGTTTTATATTTTGTGAATTACTCTTACTCCCAGTCTTGCCAATAGTTAGCTTAGTTTAGCAATAAATTGTACAGTAAGATGTATTTGTTTAATCCAAAACCAAGATGTACTTACTACAATAGCAGCAAGTTACGGGTCCCAGTCAAGAAATAATCATTTCAACAATGTTTTAAAATTTCCCCAAATTCTAAATTATTTCTTTGAGTATTATTCAAGGATAGGTAAGATGAACAGTGTAAAACTACTAAGTCGATACTTTGAAGTAAGCAATCGCTTTGTTTTATGTGGTCATGTGAATAGGCCAATGTTGGATCTGGATCTCTTCACTACTTCTAGCCATTGATCTGATGTTAACCTTTTCAAAAGCTGTCAAGTATGAAAAATAAAGAGAAATCAGAACCTCTTGCAATAGAAAGAGCTCAAAAAGTACAAAAACATTGCAATATGCGCTGTATACGTGTCAAAGTTTTCCTCTTTACTCTTGATAACAGTGTGTTAAACAAACAGACACAGATGCTTGTTCACAAGCACCTAGCATGTCAAAAGTGCTGACCGCCTTCAGATGGAGTTTTGGGGCTTTGTTTTATTTCAGACACTCAAAATTTTTTTTTTTTTAAATAAAAGCCTAATGTCTAAATCCACCTGTATTAGTGGTGATAGAGGGGCAGGTGCATCATTAAAGAAAAACACTTTCTTTGCCTTCCAGCCAGAGAGGTAAATCAGGGGTGCACTTCATTATTCAGGCTCTTCTGTCTCTTGGCAAAGCTCTTGGTGGGAGGGGGAGCATTGGAGAGTCCTCAACTGTGGTATGGTGGGGGTGGAGAGGTAAATGTTTTAGCTGTGTTTTACTGTGCCATTTCGAATGATTATGGTAGCTCTCTAACAGATTTCCTGCAGAACTAGCATGGGTGAAGGGTATCAGTCAGCAGCAACACAAAGAGAGATGAGATGTTCATTGTATCGGAGGTAAAAAGATGATGAAAGAAGGCTTGAGCTGCTGGCTACTTTGTTCGCATTCTGTTCTAAGCTTAGTGCTCTTCCTCACCTCTTATCCATCTGTCATGTTTTGGCATCTTTTTGCTTCTTTGATCCTGCTTTTTTGCTCAAGCACAAGCTTGAGTTTCTCACTTTTCTTCATTGAAAGGATCCCATGCGTTTTCATCTGCTACACAAATTCAATACGCAGATTAAACATGCCGTGTTGTTATTTTAGTGCAAGACTAAAATCTATATATTTTAAATACTATAGAGTTCACTCCATTTACATATAACATCAACTACATGCCAAAACTATAAACTATATGACATGAGAAAACTACAACTACAATAATATACCCTCTGAAAAACATACATATTGACCATGAAATCAGCTGGTGGTCACTGAATAAAAAAATAGTGGTGCAAAGGCAATCATATATGTTCATGGAAGTGTCAAGTTTTTTCTCTGTGGTATGAATGTACATGAAGAGGGTAAAAGGAAAAAATAATTCTGCCAATAATAAAAAAGGCAAATTATAAAGTTACATTTTTAAAACACAATATGATATTGAAATCACACCAAAATCAGAGTGAATGTTTTGTTTCTACTTTCATCAAAGGTATCACCTTTTCTAATGTAATACTGCACACTTCCACCTGTCCATATCCAAATTATACAATCTGAAAATATTTCAGCCAAAATGTAAACTGTTGGCTCCCACACACATTGAATTAAACCACACAGCAGCATAGAAAGTGGTTGAAATGAGCATGAGGATTTTGAATTGAGTATTTTCACATCATTGCATTGATAGAGTGCTTTAAAAGATCCCAATATTTGTTTCCACCACTATGTAATGGCTATTTCAAAATTTTGCTTTCGTAATGTGGTTGTTTTTTTTACAACATCATACTATTATTATCATTATTATTTTTTTTTTAATCAAATTTGACAAGAAAAACTGCAAAAAGCAGCAAAAAAAAAAATGCTGAATTTCTAATCTTATGTACATATATTTGATATGAAACTGTACTCACTGAGTGAAAGTAGCAGCACCATGATCCTCAAAGTTGCTCTCATCCTGTTTCTGCTTGTTTCTTCTCCCAAATGGATTTATCCTTCATGCAGCACAGAGCTACAATACCTCACTTTGTGGTGAGATTTTGCACTGATGATAAACCCAAGTTTGACGCCGCTCTGTCACGCCTTTCTCCTTGAATTTGTATCTCAGAGTAAATGATCTCAGAAAATGTATTGTTATTCTTTTTTCTTCTTCTATGAAACTGGAAGCCAAGAATGCTTTTGTTTGTCTCTGCAGCTTCTTTTTCTCCTCTCTCTCTGCAGAGTTGGGGATTTGGGGGAAGAGTGTTTCTGTGGTCTCCTTGGCTGCACCGTTGTTCCTCAGTGTGTCTCTCTCTCCCACAGTGGCTCGGTGCTGTATTGTGTTCAGTCAGCCCTTACTCTCCTGCAAAGTGTTGAGCTGTTTGCAGACCAGGAGCCCTGCCCTGCCTTCCTTATCATGAGAAAGCAGGGGCAGACCCAGACTGGTTCAATCCCACAGCCCTGGACTCACTGCTGCCCGGGACACTTTTGAATAACAAAGGAAGCTGTGAGACAATGTGTTCCCCTGCTTTTAATTCATTCCTAAAATGGTCCATGACTCAAGGATGTGAGGTGAGGTCACATCAGCACTGATGTGGTTTGACCACGGGAAAGGCCTGCTAAGATTCAGAATTAGCTTGTTGTCATGTTAACTTTATATCCTGTCCAGCTCAACAGTCTCACACAAATACAGTCCTAAAATGGGCTGCTGTGTCTGCAGGGCTACACAACAGAGATTTATAACCTGAATTTTATTCACAAAATTTTAAGTATAATCATGTTATAACGTCATTTTATGGGCAATTTCCTTTCTTGAGCTGTTCACTTTCTTACAGTGGCGGCTGGTAATACAAATTTGGGGGGGCTTCTAATAGACACTAACTTCTTCTTGTTTGTTAGAAGCCTTCATCAACATGGATATTGACACATTTACTGGATGATACTCGTACTCGTCAAAAGTACATTATCTGTACCAGATACTCGTTTCAGTCGAGTACTTGTCTCATCCTCAGAAATAACAAAATTTTCCGCAGTTCCACTTTAAGTTGCTGTTCCACTGCCGGTCAGATAGCAAAGAAGCAGGAATAACCGTGTAATTATGTGAGGTGAACCCGAAAGTTGTCCAATCACATTAGATAAAATAAAACGCAAAGCAATACTGATTCGCTGCCAATAAAAGAGGGAAAATCTGGAACAACCAATTGAAGAGCAGCCTGAGGTCACGTGGTTTCCAAAAGTTGAAGGATTTGCATTCACTCTCATTTGGCTGAAGTCCTGCACCAGGAAGTGTATGTATTTACACAGAAATTAACTAAATACAATTTGTAAACAGTTTTTACTGGATTCTTGCAAGCATTGACAGACTCGCAGGAGCATTTTACGAGCAAACTTTTGTCATATAAATATAACAAATATAAGTAATACTTTTTTATTTCTGGACGTTGCTGGGGCCTCCCAGCGCCCTGTATTAACAAACCGCCACTGCTTTCTTATCTGCATATGAAAGGCTGCGCTGTACAATGATGTATAATTTAGTAATAGGCAGCTGCTGGTTGTGACCAGTGTGGTGGATGCGCTTTCACCCTATGTCGTTGTTGCGCTATCCCAGTATAATCTTACGTTTGGTTTCACTAAAAGTTAATGAAGTGACTGTATTTGAAAACACATACAAACATTTACTGTTGCTCTGAAAGTATCTCCAGAAGTCTGACCGACTCCTCTAACCACGTGGATAAAAAAAACAACTTCAGTCCACTAAATGATAAAAAAAAGTATCTCCCACATTGTGCCTGTGTCTGAATCAAAGCAAAAATGGTAAACCCAAAGTAACTCATAGAAAAAAAAAAGTCACAATCCGGGTAATGTGTTTAAAATGTTTTTTAATTCAGTGGATGAAACATTTTTGCCAGTTGTGTTTTTTGTTTTGTACCAGTAGGGCTCAAACACTTATTTGGCTAATAAATAGAGAGAAGAGACTTGGACTTCTAAAATGGCTGAAAATAGTGGGGGTGCAGCAGTATTGTATCAGCATACTTCACCAGCTAACTCCAAAAATGTAATTTAAAGTGTAGATGAATTACTAAATAAAATTTCTGTGGTTTGTTTGAGTTTTACATAAGTCAAAATATGATACTAAAATAAAACTACATTTGATTAAAAAATATCATATTGATTGCCAGCAGGGTGCAACCATCTTAAAACAAGCTAACCGATGACACCCTGAGATGGTTGGTCTTTGCTGTTTGAAATATTTTATTAAAGAGGTCAAACCAGCTGAGTATTGCACAGAATTACAGAAAGTCACCTCTTGGTAGTCTGTCAGGCTCGGATCCGGTCGAACCATACACGTTGCATCGCTGCAGCGCATGTCAACCTTTTTACTCTTTTGACGGGAGACTTGGAGTTTGGGATTACTTAAATGGATAAGCAAAAGTTGGACAGGAGCCATTACAAAAATACAATCAATTTTCTGTCAAATGCAGGTGAATATCAAGTTTGATTGTAGTGTCATATCTTGACTAAGGTATCATATTAGTCAGTCATACTATGCAAAAGTTTATCTCTAAAATGTGACAAAGAAGAACTGTTTTATAATTTAGATGACAAAATAGGAGAGGAATTTTCATTATTTTGCAATGTTACTGAATCCACAAACTAAGATTTATCAAACAAACTGTACTCACGTTTTGTCTAGGATGACATGTGAGCTTTATTAGAACGTAGCAGTACAGACATACATATGTGGGGAGAGAGAGAAGGGGATTGACATGCTGTAAAGGTCCACCGGGCTCTAACTCAACTGGGAACTCACTGCTGATGGCATTTACACCCATGCACTCTTAGTCCTAATCACTTGTCTTTTGGGTTGCCCCTGGAAAACTATCCATGGAACCTGGATTTTTGCTGTTGTAGAGCAGCAGCACAAAAGAGCACAGATTGATCCCCGTGCAGCGAAGCAGTCCTCTCATCCGTCCATGCATAAAGTCCCTTGATGAACTTTATAGAATCATATTTGATACAAGCACAACGGATTCAGATCGTGTGTGCGTTTTCTTGGTTAATTCCAATAGGAGCTGTAAAAAGCAATAAAAGATCCATGCAAAATGTCACTTAAAGTGTATACTAGTCTGACTTAGTGGACATTTTTCCAAGGTTACACTGTATGATGTGACACATTTCTATATAACTTTCTGGACTGCAAGAACTTTCCAGTGAGTGTTAGTCCCAGGACTCACTGCCTGCATGGCATGTGTCTTGTTTTTCATTTTCATTTCGGCACCCATGTTAACAGGTTAAAGCAGCCACACAACCTGCGTAAATTACGTGTCTCAGTCGAGTCATGCCTCAGGTGTGAATTGCGTCATCTAGAGAATAGACCCAATGCCTATTTTTCACATCTGCCTTGTGCAGTTCCTTGCAAACAAGAAAAAGATATGTGATCACGTGTAGGTCATGACAGGTAACATTGGCAAGGTAACAATAAAAGGCCATTCTTAAATGGGATGTTTTCATCTTACAGGAATTCTTCCTAGATGCTGCAACATATGGAAGTGGATGCATAGGTTTCAGGACGTCATCATGATATCTCAAATTGACATCAATAAAATGCCAATGCAATAATCCCTCTGTCACCATGATCTCTCAGTTCACAACGTCCACATCTGCAAACTACTCACCCACCAAAAAACACATTTCACTGTCGGTATGATGTAAACCAGGATTAATTTGCAAAGACAGCATTTCTTCAAACTGTCAGACGTTGTTGACGGTGAGCATTTGCCCACTCAAGTTAATTACATCAAAGATCTGCTTTCAGGTCAAAAACCTAGTAAGGATGAGTAGCACTCAGATGAGTTTCCCTAAGATAGTTCCTGACAGTTTGTGATGTAATTCTTCCATTGTGATCTAGTGGACATTTCTGCAGTCAGCATGCCAAATGAATGCTCTCTCAAAACTGTTGTGTATATAAAACTGCACTTTTTGGAGTGGCCTTTTTTATTGTGACTGTCCAAGGCATACCTATGCGAAAATCATATCATCTCATCATTAATCAGCATCTTGATCTGCCACATCTCTCAGGTGGATGAACTGTCTTGGCAAAATTGAAGTGCTCACTATAACACATCAAAATTTGAGGGAAATAAATCTGTGCATTAAAGTCTTGAGGCAATTTTCCCCGAGTTCCATCTGCGTTGTGTCCATCCTCTGGAGCTGAGGTTGCCCATTCAAGTCAGAGCTTCATGCCCCACCATCACGCCGCAGCACGTGTCAGCAGTGTTCCAGAAATGGGTCGGAGCTCCTCTGGCAATAGGCACAGTCTATCTTTGACAGAAGCCGGATGGAGATCACGACAAGCTAAATAGGACAGTTTGGCTCATCAGTAAGTCAAACAGAGGAAAGCAAAGAGCAACTGGTAAATTTTCAAAACTCTCAAAATTATCAAGGGCAGCCTCCCGATCATACAACACATCGCTGCATCAACATCTACCCCCGCATCTTTCAAGGACAAGAAATATGTTCTCTTGCTACAGGTACTGTGTGTGAAATAGTAACAAAATAATTTGGAGTGTGTACAACAAAAAGTATGAAATGGCAACAATTAACACAAACAGACCAAAAAGAAACCATTTAACAACATTTCCCCACACAAGAAGCACAAAAATCTACGGAAAATGGCCAAAACAAGCAGACAAAACACTTTCCTTCTGAAAAGCTCCCAGGAGGGTATGAAGTTGTGTAGAGGTTGGAACAAACAGCTTGGCACACGCGACATGACTCACCCATGCCCAGTGGAAAATGCAGGCTTTTACTTCAACTCTTGGGGAAAAAAAGAAGTCATCTTTTTTTTCTTTTTTTTTTTTCAGCATATAAAGTCTAATTATAAAAGCATCATTTATGGACATCTAACAGAAATATGAACACATCCTAATTATGTAATTTAATTTACTGGGAGTTTAAAAATGATGATTATTCATTGGTTCTTTTGCATTAGCCTACAATGCTAATGGCCAGAGTCCAATGGTCGAGCTGGTGTTGTGTTTGTCATAAAGATTAAAGTTGGGTAGTTTAGCCGGATTTCTTTTGCAAGAACCTGTTGCTTGCAACTAGATATTCATAAATGTCCTAGGAATTACTTTCAGGGCATGATTACTATGCCACCTTTCATTTGGCTCCAAATCTTTCTTGACTGACATTTCACAAATGGATGTCAGTTCTACTTTTTATGTATATATTGTAATCATCGACCACTGTTGCACTTCAGGGGACTTAATACCAGCTTCATCAGTTTTGATAGGAAGTCAGGGGAAAAAATAGACAGGGGAGATACGATCAGGGGTGTGGAGGTTTTCATGGGTGTTTCCTGCAACTGGAACAGTTAGGAGTCATTAATAAAAAGCTTTGGAGACATAATCACAAAGTTAGGAGTCACGCTTGGACTGACAATCTGTAAGAGTTACACTCAGTAATCTCCAAATTGCAGGTTAACTGTGTGTGTACATTTCTATAAGGATCATATACACTACTTGTGTAGCTGTGTGCACACAGTGGGGTCTGTCCAACTGTTGGCTTGTGTTTGTTCATGGGTATTTGCCTACATATACTGTATGTATTGACTGTTAGCCTCTGGGACGTCTGAGAGTTCATTCATAATTAAATAACTTTACCGTCAGGGTCAGCTCCATGTCCCCCATGATAGAGCGCCAATCTGCCTGTCAATTTCACATCTCATCTTACCTTTGTGAATTTGTGAACACAATAGTTTCTTTACCTGGGGCAGTAACACATTCCCAATCTAGACCCGTTTCCTGGAGCACCGTGGGCTCAGACTTGAAGGTTCTGAATTTCATCCTTGATGATAAAACCTAAATAGAGTTTTACGTATGGATTATCCGTCATCAACCTACCCGGTGCCCTCTCTTTATATCACTATAATTATTTTAAAAATCTACACTGTAGAAGACATTATCTGATTTTAAACACAAAGTGGTTGAAGAGAACTAAGGGTGTTAAGTGTATTTACACTCTTCACAATCAGATTTGAACTGGTCAATGTCTGAATATGCCAACATGCATTACTGACAGCAGCCATTCTAATTCTTGCAGCTGGCCAGAGGAATGTGGTGTTATCTTTGGGGCTTGCAGAGTGCCTTGATCCTGCAGCTTCACATTGATTTTACCCTCCATGTGGCATGGATGATGCTCCTCTTAAGGCCAGTTGGATCCAGGATTCAGGACAGAGACAGTGTATGTACTCATTACCAGTTCAATGAACTGAGATCATTGAGAAAATTACAGTTTCCTCCATTTCCAGGAAAAAAAAATAACGTTTTAAGATGAGCCAGGTAACACAAGCTAACATCGGCCAAATGCAGGCCCAAATTGAGAGTATACACTGACACTAGGGCCACTCTGGCTAAAAAAAAACAAGCTGCATTAAATGCTGTTATAAACTCTCAAAGGGAAAGGATTAAAACTCTGGCTGCTATATTCAGTCAGTGCCAGGTTTTGTTCCAAAATGACAAATACTATCAGGGCTGGACTGGGACTATACATTTTCCCTGGCATCAGCCTACTGCAATCAATCACAAACCACTAAACTTTGCACTGCTCTAAATATATGTACTAACTGTACATATACATATACATATGAGTTCATCAAGGGAGCTTAAGAGAAAGAAAACATGTGGGCAGCTGCGGCTCAGATGGTAGAGCTTGCTGCCCATGAATCCTAAAATGGCAGTTCAGTCTCTGCCATTTCCTCTCCACATGCCAAAGTGTCCCTGGGCAACACACTGAACCCAAAGTGGCTCCCAGCGGCAAGGTAGCTCCTTGCATGGAAGCTCTGTCACCATTGGTTTGTGAATGTGCGCGTGAAAGGGTGAATAAGTGGAAAATTGGTGAAAAAGGTGAAAGCAAAATAAATGCAGACCATTTACATGATGAATACCTTCAAATAGCATCCTGTGTGTGAGAGAGAGACAGAAGGTAAACATGATAAATGATGACGATCAGTGCAATGTCCAACATAATATTTTCCCCCACTGGCCCACCTGGCCAGTAGATCTGAGTTTTATTGGCCTCTTGTATATTTTCACTGGCTTGGCAGTCAAAAATGGAAAGTTTATGATATAATTACATCATTTTTGATGATAACATTTTTCTGTGAGAAATGAAGATCTTGACAATTACCTTTTTGCGCAAGAACAACGCTGAGGTGTCTCAGTGTTTCTCACAAGTTGAGAATTTGCTTTTGGTGGTGGGTGATGTGGCCTGTGACCGATGTTCATGCAGAGACTCACAGAGTTAGGCCTGGAACACACTGCCTGTGTGCGTTACTACCTGTTGCTGCGTGGAGTAATTTTATTTCGGCGTCCATATTAACGGATGAGAGCAGCCCCACTGCCTGCAGAGCAGTGTATCTCACCTGCATCTCATGTGCGGCGAGTCATTTATAAAATAGAGCCGAAGCCATGCCACACTGGGGCGGGGGACACGATACTACATCCCGCCCACCAATAGCCGTAACCTGACTGCACCACAGGCCTGTCAAACAAACAGACACACACCTCCCTCCCCCACCCCCACCACCCTACAAAAAAACTAAGTTTTTGGAGGTTTATTTTCTAATTAGTGACAGGATTATTTTCAGATGGACGGTCAGAAGACAAATCTGGAGGAGTAAATTTAACAAATGACGTACAGAAAACTTGTGGGGAAATTTTATTGATTGAGAATTTTACAAGAGAAGTTGAATGGCAGTCTATGGAGCAGGAGCCTTTTTGGAGCCAGCCTCTAGCAGCACCTGGTGGTATTACAGCTTAAGGCACTTCCCATTGCCCTAATTTGTCAGAGCCAGAGGCAACGTTCACTTTTATATAGAGTCTATGGTTACAACTTATCACTTGTCGGACCTCAAAAATATTATACTGATGGCTATTGTCAAAGAGAAACTTATTAATTCAATAGTAGGACCTGCAGCCGCTGCACTGCAGCTGACAGGCTGCTGATACGCAGCCGATGTGGATATACACACGCAGGCAAGCAGCAGCTAAGAGGCACATCAGATCTAATGCACACGCCAGGCAGGTTGTGTTTCCCAGGCCTTAAGTAGGGGAAAGTGATACCCAGGGTATTTAAAGCTATAATTTCCCAATATCTCCTAAACACTTTACAAGCTAAATATTGGTAGATACTACAAAATACAGATGTACCCTAAAGTCCTCTCAGCTTATCAGTAGATGAGGATGTTCTATATATATATATATGCCTCACATGGTGACTGTCAGTAGACACTATGATTTTCTGATGTTAGCTGAATGCTTCACTGCTGGGCGGTTGTGCTGAGAGAAGTATCTTATCACCACTCAGTTACTGCAACATGAGTGGCCCAAACTTTTTTATTTAGGTGAACCTCCATAAATAGCTGAAAAGTTCCTAGACACCTTTACTGTACCTAGAAATTTGAAATTGAACCTCATTCAATAATGAGCTACAATCACCAAAATGTATCTACACAAAACTTAAAACATAAAACAGGAACTTTGCTTTGCTCTAAGAACCACTTGTGGACACACATGTATTACCTCAACAAAGATGCACACAGATCCACCAAACACATATACACACACAATTGTGAATCTGTGGTTAGGTCTATCCAAAATCTATAAAAAAATAAATAAATAAATAACTTAAATCCAGATGGTAAATCAAATAAAAGTAAAAAAAAAAAAAAAAACACAAATCCATAGATACAAACTCGAAAGCAACCATGTATCTTAATAGCATAAATATAATGGACACAAATCGTACATTTGACCGACTGGACGTCGTTAGCAGATTTCAATTCAATTCAATTTTTATTCATATAGCGCCGAATCACAGCAAAGGTGTGGCACTTAACACATTAAAGTCCTTACAACAGAACTTTCCAGTGTGCTTTTACACATGCAAACATTTAGTAAATCAGGCCCAAAATGTTGGTCTTACTTTGATAAATTGTTAAATCTAAAGCAGTATCCTGACTGAAATGGAGCTTTGCGTTAGTTCAGGCAGGCACAGAGTCTGTCCCAAGCCCTTTTTCCATCCAATTATTCAAGTCTGTCCCTTCCAATTAGTGCGCTATATAACTGTACCAGCGTTCATTCATTCTTCCTGCTCCGTGCTCTCCAAATCGCTCTACAATGACTCACTAGGGACTCGCTAAGGAAATGCTGCCAATCTTCCCCCATCTCCCCAGCTTCCTCCCACATTAACAAAATGTTTTCTTTGTCCATATTGTGTACATTCATTCAAATGTTGTATATCTTAGGCTTTGCTGGGAGTTTTTGGTCTCGGGACCAGTCTGTGATATGCTCACTCAGATAGTTCTGGACCAACACCCCTCTTTCATCATGAATTATTCCTGAATAACTTGTAACTACTCAAGTACTTTTTACTTAATCAGTAGTGACTCATGACGAAAGTCATAGTTGTACTATTCAGATGTTTATGAAGTCATTATGATGATTCATTAAGTAGAGTATATCCTGGTGTGTTCTCAAGTATCTCATTATTATTGACTGTATATGCCGTGACTCGGAGCTGGTGTGAAGCTACTCTTCTACTTAATTCATTATTAGGACGTTACTCAGTAACCACTGGCATTTCTGCTCTATTCCCGCTGTTCTTTAAGAGACAAAACAATTGAATTAAACAAAATCTTTAATGCCCAAGTATATACGGACACTAATGTCTCTCAATACATGTACACACAGTACAATAATAATAAGAGAATAAGATAAATATATAGATGCAAACAGAACAAGACACAAACCATGTCAAGATTTGTTTTCTGGTCTGGCAGAAATCTCTATGTTGTCAGAAGTGACTGATGTTAGACTTCACACCAGCCCAGCTTTGGTCTCCTTGGTATAGACTTGTGTATTGGCTCCAAGCCAAGCTCTCTTATGAGCAACGTTTTAAAATTCCTCAACAGTGAGCTCAGCTGCTCCGTGCTGGCCTGTACGATGGTGATTTTGTCCACGCTCTTGGCCTGGGGCAGCAGCACTCGCTCCCTCCCTTGCCTCATTAGTCTCCTACAATGAGTTGGGCATGCCAGGAATGTGAGCGTGAATTCTTCCCTGTACCCCACACCACACACACACACACACACACACACACACACACACACACACACACACACACACACACACACACACACACACACACACACACACACACACACACACCACCACCACCACCTCCACCCCCACCCCCACCAGCAACCTCCACAGCACCTTCTGGGTGCACACTCACTGCTATCCCTCAATCCCTCACACACTCCTCCGCATCTTTTATAGCATTCCCCAAAGACATCTACTCTTCCCTCCTGTGGTTTCCCTCCTAATCAGGGTTCAAACGTCCCACCCCGGTGCTTCTCACTGCCTCTCTCCTGGACTATCACATTCTCTTAAGACATGGTACCAATCACTGGGAGATAAGATGCTTTTCCTCCCCACAATGTAGTATTTTTTTGCTCTGATGAGATTTATTTTGGCTTACATCAGCTTCTTTGAATAGTTGTGGCATACACTCAAAAGTTCAGCATTCAGCATTTAATAATGGTCTCTGAGTAACAGTTGAATGGACATGCCACACATTGTTTTTCTTTAATTGTACAGGTTAGGTATTGAAGCAGCAGCATCAGAAACTGTAATTTGTAAATAATTAGGGAAAGGAAAATTAAACCTAACAGAACCTCATTAAAGAAACAGTACAATATAAAATATTTGTAAATACCAAAATGGTAAAACAATTGGGTAACACACAGCCAAAGTGAATTTAAAAGGAAACCATATTTTTCTGCCTGGACAGTAACACATATGCAAGTAACTAATGGGGACAGCAACTTTCTAACCGGTCCAGTAATGAGCAAGAGTGTTCATACCCACAATGTAATACTTTGGGTCAATTGTGCCCGGTCACAGTACATCCACCTAAACTGCTTGTTTTTGCATGAACAGACAAGCTCAGATTCTTAATGTAAATTGTCTGATAACAGGAAGGATCCCTTACCTGAGACAGAAAAAAAGATAACAAAACAAATTATCTCTATATACAGCCTAGTTGTCTAGCTAGACAACTAATTTTTATCAGAAGAATGATAAATGGGCCAGGCAGGAGCCTCGATACTATGTCTCCACCCCTGGTCACTACTCTGCAGACTGGTTGCAAAGAACAACACCAGTGCAAGATGGCTGTGCACATTTCTAAAAGGTTTTCCATTTCCATAACATTTCACTGTTGGAGGAAGTGGTGACATGTCATCCATCTTCAAAGAAACTCTCTACACATAGGACAAAGTAAACTTAGAAATGGCCTTCGTCTCTTTAAAAAGACTTACCATCTTACTAACAATACCATTAGGATTTAATCCACAATGTTAATAGATGTTAAATTTCATTTAATGCTGATTTCTGAAGGATAGTTGTTAAATGAAAAGGAGACCAGCATATTACATGCCAAACCATGTTGTTTTCCAATGTTATCTTTATAATGACTACTGTGAATTATACAGCTATGGATATTTTTCAGTTTCAACAATGAGTTTCTATTTATTATTGCAGTTACAACTGCTACAAAAACTAGACTTTGCTACCACATAGTATTATACAACAAAACTAGTGTTGGCCAATAATCACCAGAGAAGTGATTATTATTGTAACAACTGTGCAACAATGAAATTCTATAAGTTTTATTTCAAATTGTCGAACATACAATCCACACTATGTTTTAATAATAATAATAATAATAATAATAATAATAATAATAATAATAATAATAATAATAATAATAATAAAGTTTTAAATGGGAGAAAGAGAGAGGTGGAAGACAGTTGACTAATATGGAAGTGAACAAACAAGACCAGTTCACGTTTTTGTCAAGCTAAATCTCTGACAGATTCTTGGCCAGAAGTTGCTGCTGATGGTGGGACTGAAGCAGCTCCAGTTTAGAGGAACAGAAGAACATGTGCTATCATAACAAACAGATATAGACCTTTTCAATAAAGCGTGCAAGTTCCAAGGTGCTTATTATGCAGTTCTAATTCCTTACTACAACAGTTTCATTAATTTGCCATCGTAATACTTGTTTTACATTAGTGTAAAGACTAATGCACATTCTTCTCAAACAATGTGAAAGTGAAAGCATTCGAAACAACTTTAAATTGCTTTCATATTTGATGTTAAACCAGATGTAAATATGAATGACTTCTAATATAACCTGTCTCTTAGAGATAGTGTTCATTTTAACAGATATCCTTAGGAGTGTCATCAAAGCACATACAGTATCTGTTTTCATTCTTTACTTGATGCAACATAAAGAAGAACTGGGAATGATATAGTAGACAGCAGATAGTTTTGCATCTTTTTTGGGTGTGCTGGTTATTGTGAGCTAGCATCAGCAAAGGTTTTTTTTAGATTAGCTTGGCCTTTTGACAATAAACAGGTTATGTTTATATGATCCCCTTTCTTAGTTTTGTGTGTTAGCGTTACAAATGTTTGCTGATTAGAAAAAACGTTAGTAGACAGATAGATTGATTAATGTCTGATTCTGATCTGTTGATGGTGCTGGAGTAAAAGAAATCAGCAGCAACCTGATTTAAAAAAAAAAATCTGTGAAATAACAAGATCTGTTTACATGTGTTATGTAGATTAAGTTATGTGCCACTGCCATGTAAGGCTCTGTTAAAAGGTGCTGCAGCCATGTCTGCATTTCCATCTTGCCATCCACCAAACCTGCATCTTCCTAGTAGGGTCACATTAAATATAGTCACTTAACCTACACCACTTCTTGACTCGTATCCGTGTGGCAGTCATGACAAAGAATCTTAATTGATTTTCCGTTGGCATTGTTTCCATGGTACTGACACATAATGAAGATTTAAGAGATCATTGTCATAGAATGTATTTCTGAGACCTCACTGCCACTACAGTTATAAGAATTCTTCCTTGAGCGACCATGAGTGCCTTCACAAAACTTCATTAAAATTAATTCAATGTGGCAGCATGGTGGAAAGACAAAACTGTTGTCTTTGGAATCCTTGAAGTAAAACTAAAGTTTAACATAAAGCTGTGTGGGTTTTAAAATTGTTTGGCTGCACAGCATGAGTTTGTCCTGACTTCTTCACCAAAGAGTCTATGCCTGATGGTGAATGTAGTTACTTATATTTTCTAATTAAATTCCTATTATATTCCTAAAGTTCATCTCCATCACCTTTACTCCGGACAGATCAGAGCATTTTTTGTGGATTTCAATGGGAAATGCTCTCTGGACAAATACAAAATGTACCAGTATGTCAAAAGATGTATTTACACCATCTCTCCAGGTTGACTCCTAGTAAGCATTTGTATCTTTGCATGTTGTTTAACTTTAGGGATGCAAGAAATTTGATGGGGTGATTGCTGAAGTGTGAGTTGCAAATCTGTATTTAGGAAAATGTATTTCAATGTTTACTTCTCTGTTCTGCCAATTGTGTCTCGTGGGAGAAGACATGACATGAGACAGGCATGAGAGAAATGAAAGGACACACTCCAAACCAAGTTATCAGAAGCGTGGTACTAAGTGGAGCTACATCTGCAGCCTTAAGTACAGTCTGTGTGTGAAAGAAGTTTTTGAAAGGATCAGGGTCAGGGGTTTCTGCTCTGTACAAATGCCTCTTTCCTGTGCTCTGTGGAAAGCTTTGTTCTAACTATCCTTCCTTTAGTGTCCACAACATCACGTAATGATCTTCCCCTTGTAGAATAGATGGGGAGGACAAGGCATCAAAGGTTAAAAGGGGGATCGAGGTGATGTAGGCAAGGAGTGCAAAGGTGTAGGATGTGTGTGTTTGTGCTGGAGGAACATTCTCCAGACACAAGGCCTGAGAAGCTAGCAGGCTGCAAAATCTCAGAGGAATCAGTGACAGCGGGGGGTCAAGCTAAGGGACAGCTACCTCTATCTGCTTGTGATAGGACTTATCTTGAAGTGCAACTACTGTATATGGATCCATCGCTTTGATTGACACCACAAGGCAGTCGCCTCATCCACCCGAGACATAACGTGTCCGCTGTAAAGTTTCCTTGTGAATAAGGCTGTTTTTAAGACGAGAGATCTTTCTGCACAATTTCCAAGTCCTGATTTTAACACGACTATTCTGTTAACTGCCAGTGCAAGTAGTAGCACACCTTTTCTTCAGTGAGGCTTACAGCGAGGGTTGTAATGACGGATGGGTTTTAGTATTTAATTATTTCCACTCATGCAGAGGTTCCCAAACTTTTCAGACCACTTACCACTATGTACCAAACCAAATTTGCCAAGTACCAGATACAATTTTTTTTCCATAAAATATAATCCACTGATTTAACCATGCAAAAGCCTCAGATAGACTAAATTAGAACCACGCAATAGCCTTAGAAAGACCAAATAACAACATAATGTTGTTTCAAAATCAAAGAATACATTTAACAAGCACAGCACTCAAAATCAACAGCAGGGGCATGTTGAAACTGTTGTTTTTTGGACTTTGGAAACTGCTCTATTGTATGAAGCTGTAGTTATTTTCTGGGGAGAACAGTAAGTATTTTACAAGCCCCTCTATGACTTGGTGTTTCCCGCAGGCCAAACCACCTTTTTTGGGATCTCAGACTAACTAACTTTTCATTAATATATAATATCACAAGATATGTCTATGTCCAATGAAATGAGGGGCAGAAGTGAGGGAGAAGCACCCCCATCAGGAAGTAAAGCCTCATGGAACAGATTACGAGCAACATTTGGCAATTTCACCTTTTTTACATGTTTAAATTGAAATAACTTTAAAAAAAAAATGTATCTGCATGAGTATGTACACTAGTAAAAATTCAATTCAATTCAATTGTTTCTGTTGCAGTATGGAGGGAAAAACTAACTTTACAACAGCAAGAAACCTTTAACAGAAACAGACTTAGAGGTGGACAGCCTTCTGTCTGGACAGGTTGGGGTGATGAGCACTGAGAAACAACAAACATTAAACACTGTAGATCCGAAACATACTGCTCCAGAGGCAGATGTCACAATTCTTAGGGAAAGGGACCCATAAGCACGCCACAATTACACAAAATGTAGGAAACAAAAGTACTTCACTTACACCCAAAGAAAACAAAGTCCAGGCAACAGAGCACTCACAAGTGAAAAGCAAAGTCCAAAATATGTGGAAACAGATAAGTCCAATACACAGGAAAGTAGAAAAGGCAAAAGCATGATGAAACAAGCACAGGTACAAACGTTGACTTTCTGACACAGAATCAAGCAATGAGATACTGCAAACAGGGAGAATATGTACTGGCTGGGGTGACTGCAGTTGCATTGAGCAGGTGAGGTGGGCAAGTGGCAGGCAGGAGACCAAGGCAGGGCAAAAGAGAGATAGACTGACTGAGGACCTCTGGTGGCCACAAGGAGTGACACAAGACTTGACAAGGGGACAAATAGAAAACCCACAAAGGGGACAACAGGTAGGTGGAGGGAGAAACACCAAGAACAAACCAAAGCCGTGACACCGGATATACCTGCAGAGAGGACAGTGATGAAAACGTACCAACTATGGGAGAGAGAGGACACAAAGTTTATAACACAGGTTTTTGGGGTTTCTTTATTTTTTTACACAAAACTGTGCTTGGCTCAGCAGTTAAAACATTTTTGTAAAAGCAATATCATGCATGGAGATGTGCCGGGATGTATAATTATAACTAAAATCAATGTTTTTTTTACTGAAGTATCTGCTAATACTCACAGAAAATAGATACAATAACATTGTATGGGCAGAAGGAAGATGATTAGGCAGTTAGGGTCATTCCTTCGGTCAGTGAGGACTGTGAGCACGACTGTGAAGAGGTCAGGGGTCAGTCAGTAAATTACACGTGTAGGTGTGTGTGTCTGTGTGTAGTTGATGAAAACAGCTCCTCATAAAGGATTGCCTGTCAGTTTACTATGAAAGTGTGTGTCTGTTAAGGCACAGAAGAGACTGCTGGCAGACATCAAAGTGGGCAGTTTATTCATGGAGTGGAAGCAGCTCAGGAAACAGGTCCTTTCCGGGGAAAAGGACTTGGAGCGAGCCCTGTGGTTCTATAGCAGGAAATGAGGCATGAGGGCGTTAGCTTGTTGGAGACCACTTCCAGCCCTGAGGTACCACCCACAGGAAATATGACATTTTACATGTACATTACATATACATTGCAGTATTTATCTTACCAAGACATGGTAAAGCCAAAATACAGCCCAATGGGACAGATTGTCAGATATAAACAATAAATAGCAAAGAATAATGGTCCCTTTTCCCACAGCAGGGCAGACTGCAAGGAGTCCCAGTGTACCCAACCAAGCTACATCTAGGGCAGAAAATAGAATGATACCCCTAGAAGTCTGTGAAAGTAGGGGTAGAAAAAGACTCAGGTAGATCACTGGGCTACAGACCCTGGAATGGAAATGGCCAAGAGAGGACTGACACTTTAGTTATAAGCAGAGAAATGACCATGTGATAGCACATCACAGGGGGACAAGCTCTCAAAGGGGGAAGGACAGCTGCAGGTTTGTAGTGCAAAGGAGTCGCATCGACCCGCACTTTCTAAGAAGTCACCAAAGTCAGTTTACTTAAGTCCAGCAGCCATTCGAAAGCCACAGTTTGCAGCATATCAATAGTGCCCAAAGCACAGAAGATGCTGGTACAGGCACTAAAGATTGGGCTGTCAATGAGGCCCGGTAGTGGGAGGAGCTATAAAGTTATAGCTAGAGTTAGGTGGCCCAGAGCCGACAAGAAAAGTAAAAACAGATTTGGTATAGGTCACAGACTGAAAGAGACAGGAGAGGCCAAATTTGAGAAATTAGGAGAAGTTCTGTACCAATATGGTGCTCATAGAAATGGATCCAGGGCACAAACGAAAAGAAAGGTACCGGCCCATGAGCCATTTAAATCCAGACAGAAAGAAATAAAGAGGCTAGTTAAGGAAAGGAGCAAAGGAGCTTAAGAAGCAATGGAGGAAGGCAACAGAGCAGGTGTTTCTGCAAGAACTTGAAATCAATTAGCAGTATATAGGAGAACAGAATATCTAAAGGGGGAAAAGTAGGAGAAAGGAAAGTGTTAGGGTTTCCTTTTTAGGGACGTATTTAGCTTTGTTAGGAGGTTGTTTAATCAAAACAGATGTCAACACCTTAAAATATCAAGGTAAGAGTCAGAGGAGTACTTAAGAAAATTGTACACAGACATAGAAGAGGATAGATAGAAAGGCCTCCCATCAGACATGCTACCATAAATCGAGATAGAACTGACCAACTGATGTGTTTGTCTGCAGATCAATACTGAAATATTGATATATTCGAATCCCACATTTTTTTGTTCTAGGAGCTATTCTTATTTTGAAATACTGATATCTAAAGTGAATTTGGGGTAAATGTATATTTCATTATCAATAGGAAAATAACTAAGCTATCACCAAAATCGGTCTAAATAATACCCAGTTGATAATAGCTACCTTTCCTTCCACTTTTCATAGTCCTATGCAAACAACAGCTCTGTAAATGTGTGAGCACTGAACCGTGTTGAAATTGACTGCAGGTGCAGTCGTGAGGATGTTTTTTTTTTTTTTAAATAGCAGCAACCCTGTATGTGATATACAACCCTGTTTCCAAAATATTTGGGATGCTGTGTAAAATGGAAACAGGGGACAGGGGCAACAAAAAACATTAACTGGCAACAAGTCTATGAAGCATATTAAAAAAAAGAGCATTCCAGAGAGGAATAGTCTCAGCTGTGAAGATGGGGAGCGGTTCACGACTGTGAAAGACTGCATAGGAAAATAATGCAACAATTTAAGAATAATGTTTGTTAACATAAAAGTGCAAAGAATTTAGGGATTTCATCATCTACAGTACTTATTAGTATGAAAAGATGCAATGAATCTGGGGAAATCTCTGTACACAAGGGGGAACACCATTATTGGATGGCTGTAATCTTAGAGCCCTCAGCTGGCATTGCATTAAAGACAGACAGAATTCTGTAGTGGGAATCACTGCATAGGCTCAGGAACACTTCTGAAAACCATTGTTTGTGAATACAGTTCATTGCTGCATCCACAAATGCTGGTTAAAACTCTACCATACAAAGAAGCCATATATAAACATTATCCAGAAGCGCTGCTGCTTTCTCTGGGCCTGAACTCATTTAAGATGGACTGAGGCGAACTGGAAAACAGTCCTGTGGTCTGATTGATCAAAATTTGAAATTCTTTTTGGAAATCATGGACGCTGAATCCTCCGGGCTAAAGAAGAGCGAGTCTATCCAACTTGTTATCAGCACTCAGTTCAAAAGGCAGCATCTGTGACAGTACTGGGATGCATTGGTGCACATGGCATGGGTATCTTTCACATCTGGGAACGTACCATTAATGCTGTATGATATGTACAAGTTTTGAGCAACATATGCTGCCACCCAGACAATGTTTCTTTAAGGGAAGGCCTCGCTTATTTCAGCAAAACAATGCCAAACCGTAGTCTGCCTGAGTGTTAAACTGGCCAACCTGCAGTCCAAACCTGTCACCAATTTTTAAAAAAAATTTGGCGCATCACAAAATGAAAAATACAACAAAGGAGACCCCAGAGTGCTGAGCAGCTGAAATCCTATCTGAGGCAAGAATCGGAAAACAATTCAATTTCAAAACTCCAGGAACTGGTCTCCTAGATTTCCTAATGTTTACAGTGTTGGTAAAAGATGTGATGCAACACAGTGCCCAGGTCCCAACTTTTTTTGTCATGTTGCTGGAATCTAATTTAAATAAGCATATACTTTTCATAAAACAATAACAAAAATTCTGTTTCAACATTTGATATGTTGTCTTTGTTTTATTATTAATTAAATATAGTCTTACATGATTTGCAAATCATTGCATTCTGTATTTATTTCTATTTTACGGTTTTAAGTACTGTGGCAATAGAACAAACCTTGTCTCGTATCTGAATTTCAATCTCAATATATGCTGTGGTTATGCAGCAGCAGGCTAAAAAAGAGTAGAAAAAAAACCATACTGCTAGAGCGAGACAGACTTCACTCAGTGAGTTATTTGGCAGTAGCAGGAAATATTTTGTTACACAGAGAGTGAGTGAGTGAGTGAGTGAGTGTGTGTGTGTGTGTGTGTGTGTGTGTGTGTGTGTGTGTGTGTGTGTGTGTGTGTGTGTGTGTGTGTGCGTGCGTGCGTGAAGCTATGAGCAATGTCATTGCTTGTCACTGTGGAAGTGATTCGTGTATGTCAAGGCTTCAATTTGTTATTGTTTGGACAACTGGAAATACCCATGTACAGTATACCTTAAGTAATGACACAAATAAATGCTGCAATACCTGGAGTGAGTTTTGTGTGCCTGAGAAAATCTCACATCAGGAAGATATTTCTGTGTATTATTTTTTTAGGCCTGATGGTGAAATCACTGTTTTATTACCATTAATATCCATTTTAGAATGATTTACTCGAAAACCAACAAACCATACCCTCCAACAAACTACGGCCCACGGCCCGCGGGCCACATCCGGCCCGTTGGTCTTTTTAATCCGGCCCGCCGAAGATTGGTACAGAATTGCCCAAATCAAATCATATCATAATTATGACTGCATTCATTTGACCTTGTCCTGTAATACTTGGCGGTCCACCAGGTGGCGCACTAGGCGCAGTGATACATTGATTTGATTTTGCGGAGGCCGGGCTGCTCTCTGTTGTTACTCTGCTGCTGCTCTGAACACATCTGCAACAATGAACGGGCCAAAGAAAAGAAAAGTCGACAGTGAGTCCCGAGTGTTTCATAAGGAACGGACGACTAAATACTTTTTCACTGAAGTCCGGTCGAAGGCCGTGTGTCTTATTTACCAAGAAACCGTTACGGTTTTAAAGGAATACAACATCAGCTGTCATTTTTCCACCAAGCATGCTAATTGCGCTAACAACCAGTCAACGCAGGAACGGACAGCGACCGCTCGGAGGTCGGCAGATCGTTTGCAGGCTCAGCAAAACACCTTCATCTGACAAACTGCCATCCAAGAATCAAGCACGAAGGCAAGCTATTTACTGGCATTCAAATTAACAAAGACCAGCAAGCCTTTCTCCGAAGGGGAGTTTCTCAAAGAGTGCTGGTAGAGACAGCAGGTGTCTTGTGTCCTGAGAGCAAGAACAAATTAGAAAACATGAGCTCATCACGCAGGACGGTGACTCGCCGTGTTGAGATGATTGACGAAGACTTGGCTAGCAAGCTAAACAAAAAAGCGGAGTCATTTACATTATATTTCTTGGCACTGGACGAAAGTAATGACATAAAGGACACCGCTCAGCTTTTAATTTTTATCAGAGGGATTAATGACAATTTTGAGATAACGGAGGAGTTTTTGGCCGTGGAATCCCTGAAGGGGAAAACGCGGGGAGAGGACTTGTATGACGGCGTGTCAGGGGTCATCGAGAGGCTCCAGCTACCTTGGAGTACGCTCGCCAACGTTACCACAGACGGATCGCCAAATCTGACTGGAAAAAACGTCGGGTTGCTCAAAATAATCCAGGAGAGGGTGAAAGAGGACAACCCTGAGCAGGAGGTCATTTTCTTACACTGCATAATCCACCAGGAAGCACTGTGGAAATCCGTACTGCAGCTCGACCACGTAGTGAAGCCAGTTGTAGAAGTGGTTAACTTTATTGGAGCGAGAGGACTTCACCATCCTCAGTTTATTAAGTTTCTTGAAGAAAATGACGCTGATCACCAGGACTTGCTTCACCACTCCAACGTCCGCTGGTTAAGTTTGGGGAAAGTATGTCAACGAGTGTGGGAGCTCAAACAGGAGATTATCTCATTTTTGGAGCTACTTGACAAAGCTGACG
The DNA here is from genome assembly GCF_022577435.1 of Embiotoca jacksoni. Classification (NCBI taxonomy): domain Eukaryota; kingdom Metazoa; phylum Chordata; class Actinopteri; family Embiotocidae; genus Embiotoca; species Embiotoca jacksoni. The sequence goes on along the minus strand of NW_027185352.1, from coordinate 3,151,515 downwards.
ATTTTCCTGAGCTGAGTGACACAGATTGTCTTTGTGATTTAGCTTTTGCTGTGGACGTACTGACACACATGAATGAGCTGAACGTGAAGCTACAAGGGAAAGACCAGTTTGTGCATGAAATGTACACAGACGTCAGAGCCTTCAAAACCAAGCTAGCTTTATTCTCAAAGCAAATGTCAAACAAGTCATTTGCTCATTTCCCCACACTGGCTACGCTGAAAGAGGCCCCTCGACATGTGGAAAAATACAGGAAATCACTGGACAACCTGCACGGAGAATTCTGCCATCGGTTCTCTGATTTTGGAAAAATTGACAAGTCACTTCAGCTGGTGTCGTGTCCCTTCAGCTGGTGTCCTGTCCCTTCAGCTGGTCTCATGTCCCTTCAGCTGGTCTCATGTCCCTTCACATGAGACCCTGAAACGGCTCCACAGGAGCTGCAGTTGGAACTGATTGATCTCCAATGTGACACCGTCTTAAAGGAGAAGTTCAACTCTCTTAAACTGGATGAGTTTTATGCTTCATTAAGCGCTGCCAAATTTCCAAACATCCAGAAGATGTCCCAGAAGATGCTGGTGTTGTTTGGCTCTACGTGCGTGTGTGAACAGACTTTTAGTGTGATGAACACCAACAAAGCACCTCACAGATCCCAGTTGAGTGATGAACACCTCAGATCTGTTCTGAGAACACAACAAAACTAACACCAGACTTCGATGCTCTGACAAAGAAGGGTGATCAACAACACTGTTCCCACTAAAAGTGAATGTACGTATTAACATTGTAATGCCTTTTTTATGTTTATGTTTGATATGTATGCATCTGGTGCTGGCCCGGCCCATCTGTCAAATTTTAAAAGTCAATGTGGCCCCTGAGCCAAAAAGTTTGCCCACCCCTGCTCTATATACTATTAGCAGCCAGTGACATGCACTGACCCAGTCTCATTTGTTCTGACAGGTGACAATTTTTTTTAATTTTTTTTTTTTAAGTAGTTAGTCAGTTATATATTTATCATGGCATTTATTTCTCTTCAATTAAATATAAAATTCTATTCTATATAAAAAAAAAAAAAATGTCCATAGGGCTCAGCTCCTCACAAATCTCTAAAAGTATAGTCTCGCCCATAGAACAAGTTTATTTATCAAAAGGTTCAGAAACCAGATAGTCACAGATGTACAATATTTTAGCCAGGCTCTGTCCTGCAGTGCTGGACATCCTGGACATTCCTGCCTCATCTGAAGACCACCACTCCTTGGGAGAAGATCTAGAAGCTGCTGCAATTTGTGGTCAGGTCAGACAAACCTCAGAACTTACCTAAAAGAGGATTTAGCTTACAACAAAGTCTTATTGTTTGGTTCATACATAGTAAGAACAGCTGAAGTAACTTTTTTTACTGCCTAATGTTGGGCAAAAACATGTCCTAGCTACTTCTTGTCTATCCATTACCTGGGATAGTGAGTCCTGACATAAAAGCTGCTAATGCACTCATCTAACTGCAAAAGGCAAGTCCTTAAAACTAAACTAGCATTCCAACATGTTACTGGAGCAGTGAGTATTTCAGTGTTTAAGTGTTTTTCTTTCCTCGAGTCTGGTGGACGTTGGAACCATACATGGACAAATACAAGAGGAAGCTGCAAAAAATGAAGGAAAGACAGAAGAGGAGAGCTACAGCTCAACTAGAACCGACCATAAAATATTGCAAACTGGGGAGATATGTAATTAATAAAAACTGTTTTAAACATCACTTTTGAATTTTTATTCAAAGGATTTCCATAACATTAAAGCACATGGTAAACTGTGAACTTACAAAAGAGCTGCATGATCTAATGTGACAGTAACAATGTGGCTCCTCTTGATTCAAACAGAGAAGGCATTAAAAAATAGGCTTCTAATGCAACACTTTCCCTTATTCCCTCTTTACCCAAACCCCTACCCCCCACCCCCCTCAAAAAAAAAAGAACAGATAAAAGCAAACACATCAACACATATGCACAAACAGAATTCCACCACTAAATCATGTAAGAAGACTTGCCTTTAAAATAAAGCCTTGAATTTCCCAGCTGCTTTGGAAGCTCTCCAAAACATTTGGTACCTCATAACTAGAAACTACACTTTCTACTGAATAGGTAGTGACTTCTCTGTACATGAGGGTTTCTGTAGAAGCCTCCCCCCTCCCTGTCCGTCTGATAATCTTTACCCAGTGACGGGGTCAGAGGTGTGGGTCCCACGAGGAGCTGCTATGTCTGGGCTTGGAGTAAGGCCTCTTCATGAAAACTGGATCTGCTGTACAGTGGGAATCTGCAACAATGTGGGTTTAGATTAGAGATTTTAGATAACATTTGAATAGGCTGAAAGGTATGTAATGTCACTTTGACATTATGTAATGTTGGAGAGTAAATTACAAAATATGGCAACAGGGAGCCTAGTAACAACAAAAACATGTGTAACCATTAGTTGCTGTAGTTAGATACATTTACACATCATCATTACACATCAGCAGAATTTTTTGTGTTTCTGAAATCATAAATAATCCTAAAAAAATATTCTGTGGACAACAGAAACAGCAGAAATGGGACAATAACATATTTGGGGTATTACTCTGCTGTGGGACTTCAAACTTCACTGAGGTGAACTCCCCACCCAAGATACATTCCAGGCTTCCTTTTGAGCTATTTGAAGGGCGAAGTTACAAAAAGTTACTATTTTCTCAAAACCCTCTGGTGTTAGAGTAACTATCCATTCATCTGCATTTCTTTTCCTTTGAAACAATTAGAAAGAATGCTTTTGGTTTAGCACTAGCAGCAAATTACCGCTTTCTGATTGGCTGCTGTTTGTGATCAATAAGGAGACCTAATAAAGTTTGTGTTTGATAAATGTTATCACACTAAAATTATCTAGTTAATTCTCATCCATCTGATCACTGATTTGTGAATCTCTTAACGAACAAAATGTTTTTATGAAACTGTGAGCTGAAACCATGATCATCACCGAATCAACTGATGTCCGTGTGTTGAAAAGCCTTCCAGCATGCATTGAGGAGTAACACTCTTCCAGTATGTCCCAATTCCTTACCAGAATATAATATAATTTATTTGTTGTCCTGTTAAACTATTTCTTTTAAAAATTCAGACAGAAAATAAACATACTTTAGAGTTCATACTAACAGGAAATTATACACCATGTGCAAAGTATTACCTGTTGATATGAAGTGGTGTACACCATGACGTTCTGCTGCTGACCATCTGCTGTGATAATCCCAGCTGGCAATGGATTTGCTGATGAAGAGGGAAAAGTGTATTTTAAGGAGATTGACCAAGTACACAGTAAGGATGTGCATTTCAATCAAAACTACTGTTTGTTAGTTGGTGTAAAGTATTCCACTTTTATTCGAACAAACAAAACAGGAAGAGAAATTATGAAGTATTTGCTATAAATTTCAACCCTTACTGTTTGTGTTTTACTTACTGAAGCTGTCATCTGTGAGATCATCACCCAGGCTTTCTCCCACCGACACCCCAGGCATCCCTTTTTCGCCCTTCATCGCCTGAAAAAACACCAGAGACACCAAGAAGCATTACATGTGTGAACACAACAACATTGAAATCAAACAAGAATGTTGTTTTTCTCAGGAGGATGATTTTGCAGTTGTACAGAGAAATTCTGAAGTCGGATGATGACAAGGAAAAACTCTTTCACTGACTCTTTATTGCATGTGTTTTTCCACTGCTACACAGGGTTTAAGGTATAATCCAATTTAATACCTTTTTCATAACTATACTGTTTAAAGAAGGACTAAAGCCAGTAGAGATAAATAAGTCAACATGAATATTTATATCATATATTCAAAAATCACTCTTAGTAATATAGGGAATAATAGGGAAAACTGATGGCTATATTAACCAATTCAAACATGCTGCCATTAAAGGTCAAATTACATGAAGATGTGCTTTCACCATCATACAGTTGCATCTTTAAAATGCTTCATTTCTCCTGAAAAGTGCTGAAAATAAAAGCAGTGGTCTCATGCATTTGGTACATCCAAGAGTAAAGCAAAGACAGTGTGCAAAAAGATAAATTATTACTATTTCTACAAAGATATGCTGAAGTGGCCAGTAAAGATTGGTTTGTACCCATAGAAAATACTATGATCTATACTAGATCAGAACAAAATTATAGACAAGCATGTTAAAGGTAAAGGCTATATGGCCATCTCCAAGCAGCTTCATGTTGCTGTGACCATTGTTGCATTGCGAAGAAGTTTAGGTGCCATCGGATTGCAACCAACCACTGGACACATAAAAATTTGTCTCACACCATATCGACTTGTTAACCAGTTTTTCCCCTCTATCACTGTCTTGAGAGGGCTGGCAACACCACCAATCGGACCTTCCACCCCTTCCGGAATGAAACAAAATACTATGCTATTGACTTAGTTCCTGTGTACCTATTTCATTTCAGCTGACATGCATTTTTCTGTTACTGGAAGTCGTGCTAATTTCTGTTCACGCTCTGTGTTTCATGAGGGGCGGTGCTGTGTCTGGCACATACAGACATAGTGCAGCAGAACGGAGGAGGCTGAACAGAATTTGGACACAGGGGAGCGTTACTCAAGTTGATAACAACTGCACTCGTTACATGGATGTAAAAAAAAGCACAATCAAAACAAATAAACAAACAAACCTCAAACTACAGAAAAGCAGACCAGAATATCAACTTTTTTTTTTAAAACACAGCCTATCTGTATCTAGTGCAAGTAGTAAGGATGCTAATATATGTTGAATCTATCAGTCCTAACTAGAGCTCTGACAAGTTTTGTCATCATAATTGTGCACCAGGAGAAAAAGCACAAACACATGTGTATGCAGTATAATTATGAATATTATACAGGTTTTGACAAGAAACTCTGCTAGCTTAACATTTTTAACTGTGCTCCTAAATTTTTCCATTGAGGAGCACATGTGCTCCTGAGCAAAAAGGTCAGCGTAGAGCCCAGTAATGTTACATGTTAAAGTGACAGTCACCCACTTTCCACAGCACTATAACTGCATGGTGGATTGCACAGCTCGGGGTATTTCTTCACCCTAAAAATGTGTCTCTTCTCATCTACTGTGAGATTGCAACAGAAAAAAGTAAGAAGCTGAGCTACCAGTCAAGTAGAGTTGAAGACAAACTGGTACAGGAGCTACGATGTACAAAAATGCTTTTTCCTCTGCCAATGTGGGGATTTTTACATAGAAAACAATAGAACAACTGCTTTGACATGCACCACGTGTGCCACACTGTTTGTTTTGGCCAGTAACAAATGTTTCTGGGAGTTACTTATAACGTTTTTGACAATGCGCTATTAAAGGTTTGGTTTTTTTTTCTTCCTGCTATGGAACAACTAATGAAAACTTGGACAATTAACGCTTAGTCAACTATTTGGGGGTTAGCCCTAGTTAATTAGCAAATAGTCACTGTGCTCCAGTTTCCTGCACTTGGGCATATGAAGACAAGAGTTCTTACCCACTTACCCCCATCCAGCTTTAAATATTCACCAAACAGTGTTAATTTTGAACCATTATTAGACTGGAACCTGTGAAATTGAATGGGCAACACAGTCCATTTGAGGCCAACACAGAAAGAAAGACAGCCATGCACACTCTTACTCACCCCTACGGGCAATGTAGAGGCGACTGTGCTAACCACTGCACCACCATGCGTCCAATCAAATAGACTTTTACAAACAAATAAATATTAAGAAAAACGAACTATGTTAGAAGTATGACAAAAAGCTCAGCCTGCGATTTAATAATTCAAAAGAAATGGGCTCATTGCCATAGAATGGAAATGGAAATATGAAAAGAACAGCTCCATCTGTCACTTGTGCCTCACCTCTCTGAACTTCTGCAGGTAGAGCTTCAACGGATCCACGTACATGTCAAAGCCTAGTGTGGACATGGCAAATAGGATGTCTTCCCCGTTGATGGTCTTCCTCTTCTCCTGGTGGCAGCGCTCACTCGCCTCAGATGTAATGAAGCTGATGAACTCGCTCACGCACTCCTGCACACATTCTTTAGCATCTTTAGCAATCTACGGGAAAAAGAAAAAGAAAAAATACATTTAACAGAAAGTTGCCTCAGTATATAGGCAGTAAAGAAGAGTTTGGTTCTATTTCCATGGGGCCCAAAAAAGGTATTTTGTTTTTGTTAAAAAAATAAATATCCATATTAGTGGTAATTGCCGTCATTAATTATGTCTAAATACTAAATCCATCTTATTTTAATAGTTATAGATGCAAGTGCAATGGTAAGAACTCTTACTTGATTGACAAAAAACAACACAAACAACAAATTAGTTTGCAGGTCATCTTTGGTTGTCAAACCTACAAATTATCTTGCATTAGTTATATTGTTCTTAAAAAAAAAAAATCTGACTTGTTAACTTTCAAAGCTGAATTTAAACTACAGACACACTGATGACAATTCTCAACAAAATAACTAAGATGATCATTCATACTAGGATGCACCCATCATCCTAAATCTAATGTTAACAAAACTAAATAATCATCATGATTATTCCTGCTCCCATTCCCTCACAAACCTTCCCAGTCTGAGGAACAGCGTTTTTCATGATGCGAGCCACATTGGCAATAGGAAGATAGATGTCCTGCTCCCTGAAATTCTCCTTGATGCCGCCGTCTTCATGGTCATTCAGATTGTCCTCTCCGTCATCTACAAAACACACAGGCAAAACCATCTCTTTATGACCCAAAGCTACACAACACAAAATACATAACACTGACGGCAGTGGTTGTTTGGTGACAATGGTTTTTCTCCTCACCATCTTGAGACTGGAGAACGTAGTGACTGGAAGCCATGTACTCTCCTGTCATACCCAGCTGGGAGGCGTCGGTGGTCGTGCTGTCTCCGTCCATCTGCAACACACACCCACAACATCTCATTGAAAAGTCCCACGCCGTAGCAATTCAGTGTACCTGCAGGACCCGAATGTACCTAGCATCTCAGAATCACTCTTTGGAATCATACTTACATGACGGGCAACGTGTTTACAAAGCTTTCACACTCATACGCATTATGGAAAGTCCCACTCAAAAATGAAATAAAGGAATACTTGTCATTTGTCTCTGTAGCTACACTATGGATTCCACATTGTCAAAAAGCCTGGCAGGATGACCTAGGCATGTCTGGAAGTACAACAAAGACCACTGAAACTAACAGTTTTTGGTAGATGACAAGCTATTTATGCATTTTAGATTTCTTGTATTTTTTTTTTCCCAACAGAAATGGAGTTTGACACAGGATTGTATCTCGTTGTTTAAGCTGTATAGCTGTTGTTTTAAATGAGCGGCTTGTAGGTTTAAAGATTAAACGTAATTTTAATTTGATCACAATAATAACTTTTAAACCCACAATTTTCTTTTAAATAACTTGAAACTGAGAAAAGTAATTGACAGCCCACATTGCTTATTACATATTTAATAAAATCTAAACTTTGTTTTTGATTTAACCAAATATCTTAAATAATAAAACAAATGAAATGGAACGTAAACCTAATATTTTGTTGCACAACCTTCCGATGCAATCACTGCAGGCAATTGTAGCTCTCAACCAGACTTTTGCACCTGTCAACGTGTAGTTCGGGCCACACTTTCTGATTAAACTCAGGAAGAGTGGTCCATTTAAAAAAAAGCTGGTGGAGCTGGGTCAGGTTGTGCAGAGAACATTTTACCCTTACTGCAGTCAGTTGTGATCTACACACTTGTATTTGTTTTGATGGTTGTGCTTTGAAATCAATATATTCCATCTTAATTCAAGTTATATCAAAAAAAAACTTTCAATTAAAATTTGACAATAATCAGTGCTAAGTAATGTTATATGGTTTATAGACCTAGTTTAAGTTCGTTTTAAAAACTGTTCAGCTTTATTGCAGTTTAAAATATTTAACAAGAAAATGTAATGTAATAAATTACTTTCCATTAATTAATTAATCAAAATAGTTACATTACTAATTGCATTTTTAAAAAGGTTAACTAGTAATCTGTTACCTATTAAATTCAAAACTAACCTTCCTAGTTGGTTATCGTCATACAACAGCTCTAAATCTCAGTCACATTCAGTGATGAAAGGAGGACTCGGAAATGTTACTTAAGTGGCAGGACCACAATGAAAATAACTGAATTGTTAGTACAAGTCCTTAGTTTCAAAAGTAAAAGTAGCCATCATGCAGTTTATGATGTAATACTTATGTACTTCAGATGTAGGTTACTGAATGACACTGCACATTCGAGAAGCATTTTAATGTTGTAAAATATCTCATTTCAACACTTGATACTGTTTTTTAGCATCTAATCTATAATGCATATATAGCAATTGATCGTGTATTTTCGGGATATAATATTAATCTGAAAAGTAACTAGAATCTAAAACTGTCACAAATGTAGTGTAGTAGAAAGCACAGTATTTCTCTGAAATGTAGTGCAGTGAAAGTAACAAGTAGCATCACACGGACATACTCAAGTAAAGTAGAAGTACCTTTAAATTGTGTTTCAGTACACTACTTGAATGTTATTTAGTTACTTTCTACCACTGGCCCTATCAACAAATCACTTTTGACCAATATAATTGACATTGGGTTTATTGTGCTGAACACATACTGTAACATCAAATGAATACCGGAAGAACTTCTCTCTGTTTTGATGATTATGTTCATATCAAACAACAATTTAGACACGTCAGCGTAGACTAAGTGTCTGCTACTTTCGACTCTTAAACCATCAGATTTTTGTTTTGTTGAGAATTTCAGCGTTAAAAAAAAAAGACAACAGAACTGAACGTGTGCTTTGTCTTGGCACTGTTAACGTATGGACCGAGCTACTGCAGCCGACCTACCAATTCATTAACCCGCCGACTTGACGGGTCTGGATTTGTGTTCAACGTAGCATTTTTGGGCCATAAGGATTGCAGGACTCCACTTTCAATATCCAGCTGGCTTAGTTGTAAGTGTCTCAAATGACTTGCTTTCCTTTCAAAGTCGGACAACGAAGGCTGCCATAACATGACCCCCTCCTTCATATGACGTTAATTTTAATACGTGCTTTTGTGTTGAGGATTTCTTAATTTGGCACAACACTGGAAGGCTGTGTTATAGTGGTTAGCATAGTGACTTAAATGGGAAAAACGTATGGTTTGACGGCAGTAAAACCCGCGGTGAAGTCATATAAGTTAGCCGCATGCTATATAAACGAATATGTTCGGCTAACCGTGTGCTAACTAGCAGACGTCAGCTGCGAATAGGTAAGATATTTAGCTAACGTTAGCTAAGGTTAACCTACGAGTTGAGCCAAATGGTCGGCTGGCATGTTTTAGGAAAATATGAGATAACAGAAAAATGAACAGAAGCTGTCCAGCGGGCTATTACCTTTTGTAGTTAGCCTATTCGGGTACATATTGTACTTTGAATAAATTCTCATTGCATATCCACTGCAATTCGTCTCTGATTTGGCCTGTTCTTTGTCCTTACAGAGCACAGCAGGACGTGGCCAGAGCCGAAATGTTAGATAGTAATTTGTTAAATTTTGCCCGCTGGGTACTTCCTGATGAGCAGCCCTCATTCACTCAGACAACAAATAAAAAATCAGACAGAGACGGACATTTCCATTCGAGCTAACGAGAAATCGGTTAGCAATCATTGGCCGGAGTCAGGCACAAACCTGCAATGAAGCCCTGGTTGGTTACCTCCCTGAGACGGCTGTTTGGTTGGACAGAAAATGGCTGCGAAAGGACCAGTCCCAGCGCGGAGCCGCGGCTGCACTGCCGCGCCCGCTCAGGATAGGGCCCTGCTGCGTTCACTGGCTCTTTGCAAGCTCCTATCTCACGGTCTTAAAGCCTTCTCAAACATTGAAGCTGGTTATAATCCAAATGTTATGTCTAATAAGTGCACAATAAAATAAAATACTTTAACAGCAATTGATTTGTGGTTTTACCCTTACCAAGCACACCATAATACATAATTACGGGGGGATAAATCGGAAGGCACAATCCAATATTTTCCGACTTTCGTAATTTCTCTGTTCTGTCGTGGTAACGTTGTATGTTACATTATTCCTACATTTATGGCAGCACTGGAACGCACCTGTTTTAGCCTTTGGGCTTCCCGCAAATGTATCACACTCCCTCTGCTTTTCTTTTCAGAGGACTGCACAGGCTGTTTCCACAATTGTTAGTACTCCCACCTACTGCTTGAAGCCAGTGATGTGAGATATCAGAGTTCTGATCCGATCTGATACCAAGTAAAATGTAGGCTGATATCGCCGATACCGATCCGATACTGACACTTTGTAGAAAAGATTTATGTGTTTGGAAAAGAGAAATAATAATCTATGTATGCAGCCTCTCGAAATATGCTACAGATACTTTAGACGAGGAACTGAGAGGTTACTAAGACTATGCTATGTTGAAATGAAATGAAATCAATAGGCTATAATAAATAACCTATAAAAAAAATAAATCTGTCAGCTGACAGAACAAATGAGTAGGGGGCAGTGAACATCATTGGCTGCTCATGGGTACATTAAGTAGGTAAGCTTTGTTGTTTATACAGTAAAAAAACAAAATTGAAATTGAAATGTAATAGTAATTAGCAATTAAACAGCTGTTTTAGCATTAGGACTTTGAAAATAATAATACACTGATACACTTGTATTTAAGTTGCTCCCCTTGTATTGCTATTTATTGTGCCATTTATCTATTTCAGTATATGTAAGCTACTTCATAACCATAAATTTAGCTTAAATTTATTTGTATCAGTGTAAAATGAAACATCATCGAGTAGTTTTAAGAATGCAAGAAACTTCCATTGTTTGAACATCAACACACTTGAAGACCAAACAGCAAGCAGTGATTGACACACACTCTGTAACTGGATGTATTTTGGAGCCTGTCATGCCGGTAGCTCCTTTCTTTTCATCCCCAGACCACCGCTGAGTAACCTCATCATATTCTGTGCTGTGATAATTTTTTGGACAGATGACAAGGTTTGCGGTGCTGCTGTTTGCAGTCTGCTCTCATCAATGCCAGCACTGTTTAGAGCCGTAGTTTGAATATATTTATTTTCCTGTTAATAATAAATACACATTTACTCCAAATTTCTGACCTTAAACATTGATCTTTAATAATAAAATTGATACTAGGAGAGAAACGTTTGGAATCACGAGTATCAATATTTTCATATTGATCCGCACACCACTTCCACCACTACTTGAAGCAAGGCACAGAATACAAAAAAAATCCAACAGAAAACTTTCTTAACAAGTGTTAATTCGTACCGTGAGAGCCAAATGTTGCTTATATATTCCGAACGTAATGTGTGTTCCTTGGGTGGCACCTTGGGTGTGCACAGGTTTACAGATGGGAAGGTAAATGTTGTCAGGTGTTTGATCCTGGAAGGGCAAATTGTTTTTTGACTATGATGGCACTAGTTTCTCTCCGTATGTAGGTGTTATGTGAACTCTTTTTGATGGAATTATGGAAGATCAACTACGTTTGGGATGTAGGTGACGCAGGAGGACCAGGAGAACTACTGGAGCAGTTTGGGGATGAACAGCTGTCCACAGGGGAAAAGGACGCAGGAGCTACAGGGCTACTGCTGAAGCCGGCTGGGGAGCATCTGATCACCGGATCACCGCACGTTGCTCAATGCACAGAGGTTTTGTGTAGTGCTACACTGTTTAAAGGCCATGTAAATTGTGTGCACACATAATAGGGCATAAACCCGAGGCATTGGTTGCCAAAGTGAATGGACAATAGACTTTGCGTTCGCAGCTTATTGCGGTGAACTTATCATTGAGTGACTATTTATCATGGAGGAGTTTGACTCAATGACTGGGACTGGCGTGCTAACAGCTAGTAGACCTAGCAGTGCAACTGGTGTTGAAACACAAACTTAAGAAAGGGTTGTTAATCTAACTGCAAAAACACTTGCTGATAAATTGGACAGGCTTCAAGATGGTAGGGAAACTAAGATTAACAAAGCAAGCACCATAAGAAAATAAATACAAGGTTTGATGTTAACAGATGATAAAATACAGGTTCAAAATGCTCTTAATGAATTGAAGTGTCTGCTGAAAACATGGGTTTTATGCAATGAAGGTAATACACATGGTGATATATTGTCGATGACATTAATCCTTATGACAGTGTTTCTAATGTAGGTAGTAAACACTCAAGTAAAAGCTGAGGCAGACAAAGCTGCACTTGTTGTCCATATTGCAGCTTTGAAGGAAAGACATGCTTTGGAGAAGCAGGAACATCAGCTGAGGAGCAAAAGGGAGCAGTTGTGTTGAAGGCCGAACTAGCTGCATCCAATGCTAAATTGGCAGTATTACAGGCCTTTGATCAGAGAGGTTCCTCAAAATGGTCTGAAAATGGCATGAATTATTATTTTGAAAGGGACATTTGTAATAAGGAGACTGAATCACAGAAATCCACACAAATTGATCCAACAAAATGGCCAATACCACTTGATAACCTGCAATCAAAGGATTTGCGACCAAAGGAAACTGAACAATGGTTGAAAACGGCTGTAAAACACTGATGCTGTTGTGAGGTTGGTGTTTTACCAGGACCCAAATGCAGGCTCACAGATTCGGGTATCGGTTCCAAAATACAGTCTTTATTTCCATAAATAAAAACAAACAAACGAACAAACAAACCAAAAGGTGGCACCTATAGTGTCCACTTGCTTCCAAGTCGGGAGGGCAACTCAATCGACTGATCCAGGGAGACACGGCTGGCAGGACAGCCTGCAGACCAGCGGACAGGACCGCTGGAAAAAACAGAGTCTATAATCCTCCGAGTCGGGAGGGCAACTCAACCGACTGGTGACTCCGACAGGTAGCTCTGCAGGAGGAGCAGGACGGACGGAGGACAGACGGAGGACGGACGGGTGACTAACTAATGAACCGACAACCAGAGGAGTGCAGGGGCAGGGTACATATAGTCCGGGGAGGTGATCAGGGAGATGCAGCACACCCGCAGGTGGTGATCTGGGGTGAGTGGCTGCAGCTGCTGGGACCAGTGAGGGGCGTGGACACGGGAGGTGAGAAGAGGAGGACACAGAACAAGCAGACAGGGGACTGAGGGGACACAGGAGGAGAGGTGATCGGGGGCAAAACGGAGGCAAACAGGACTCCTGACAGATGCATCCCCATGGAACAACAGCAGGAAATCAACATACCGGGAGTGGCTCAGCATTATCAATTCCAGTCAACAACTGCTCAGTTAAAGGAGGAGGAAAAACAATCTGTATGTAGCTGCCATCAAAGCAGTTTTGTTATTTGACGATTTAGCATGAAAATAAATATGTTGTGTTTTGATGTTTTCAGATTTCATTCACCGTCACCCCGCACTGCGCAAAAAGAAAGGACATGTGGAGTTTGGCAAACAGACAATGGTGGTTTCTTCATGTTATAAAGTCACAAATAAGTTGAACTTGAAGAAGATTTAAGGAATTCAAGGAGTTCAAAATTAAGTATAAAGACCTGCCCTCCAAGGTTGGTGTGGCCAATGAGGTGCATACGTCTTTTTTGTGTGTTCGTTCAGACCGTTATGCTGGTGACAGTGGTATGGGGTAGTGGCTAACATGCCAGCGAGGTTAAGCACTTCACAGTGTTCAAGGATGGTTTATTAGGGCCCGAGCATCGGTGCGAAAGCCCTATTGTATTTCGTAATTAAAACGGCCAGCAGTGATGTACAGGCCCTCGCACTCCGGCGCACCACCTCCCCGAAGCCGTCTCCCCGAAGCCGTCTCCCTGACGTGCAGTGCGTGAGGGACCGCGTATACCCGCTTAAAGTTGCTATTTTTGTCTCGTTTCCTGTCTCCAGCAGGGGGCGCTGGCGAGCCGTTTGGCCACACCGACTCGCAAAACACATCAGATGTATCGTCTCACCACGCCGGACGTATGTCACACGTTTCGTGAGGTTTCAAGCATCCCTTGACCTTAAACATCAACTTCCCGTGTCACGGCGAGCGAGCCGTTTGGCCACGCCCACACGCAAAACACATATCACATGTATCGTCTCACCAGGCTGGATGTATGTGACACGTTTCGTGAGGTTTCAAGCATCCTTTGACCTTAAACATCAACTTCCTGTGTCATGGCGAGACATCAAACTTTGCCGCATCGTCACGGTGATGCCCATTGACAAAGTCGAACGAATGTCTCAATATATCATCAACTACATGTTTAGGTTATTGTGACCCGACTTTACGTTTATGTGATCAAACAGTTCGACGTAGAATGTGAAAGTATGAAAAGTGTCATTTCCAGTGGCCAACAGGGGGCGCTATGAGCGAATATTACCCCACAGGGGTCTTCAGGGCGGGGCTGTTATCATACCTGTGATGTTTGGAGAAGGTCGGTCCATGTACATAAGATTTAAAGCAACTTGTAGTTTCATGGTGAGACACTCAAAATGGCCACCACGCTACAGGCACACACGTCGATGAAAACGAATTATTTATACAACTTTTAATCCCAAACACGTTTTCTATCCATAAAACGTAAATTCAAGTCGGTCCGACAAAATCCCTCAGACTAGTTCGACAAAGTACAACGTGTAAGAATCGGCCAAAAAGGCGACTAAATTCAAAATGGTGGACTTCTGTCGAGTTGATGTAACGGTGCAATGTAACTTTTTTGTGCGTCTAGGTATGATACAACGTGTCCACCAGATTTCGTGAATTTAGGTAAATGTGGCCGCCGGGGCATCTCTTTAGGGGGCGCTCTCGAGCCACTTGCGACTCCACTAGAATACGAAATTTTTCGCCGGGAGACATATGTGTATCCACTTTCATAAGTTTTTGAATATGATAAAGCCTCCAAAAAGGAAAATCACTTTACGTAAGAATGAAAAGAACGCAAACATTTTTACGAAAAACAATAGGGCTTTCGCACCGATTCTCGGTGCTTGGGCCCTAATTATACGCAGGCAGAATGAAATAACAGCTGCTTTGGTGTAGCAGCAGCATTCATTGTCTCTGTCACCACGAGATAGTCCTGCAATTGAAGGGGATCCTATCCAATACAACGCATTTATTAAAGCCTTTGAACAAGAAGTGGAGTAAAAGCGGACGGCTTTTACTTCCTGGAAAATTTTACGAGTCGCAACAGCCACGAGAGTTGGTGTAAAGCCGTCGACACGTGGCTTCTGAGAATGGCTATGCGGTGGCAAAGGGGCTTCTTTAGGAACATTTTGGGAACTGGTAGAAAATCGCAACTCCTTACATGGAAAGGGCTATGGCCTGGCAAAATATAAAATCTGAGGATGTTGAAGCACTCCAAGCCTATTCCTTATTCTTGCGCGGCTGCTGCAATTTAATGGTGCTCCAGTACAAGAAGGAACTGGATTTGCCTGTCAATGAGAACAATGAGGGAGTTATGGAGCCAACATTAGATTCAAGGAAGGCTGAGGAAGCTGGATGTCTTTGCTGTGCTTGTAGACACTCACTGGAGGAGTGTAAACAGTTCAAGGAGAAGAAACACTTGGACAATTAAAACTGCAAGCAGTGATGTACGGGCCCTCGCGTTCCGGCGCGCTGTCTCCCCGAAGCCGCCTCCCCGAAGCCATCTCCCCGAAGCTGGCTTCGACATGCAGCGCGCGAGGGACCGCGTGTACCTCCTTAAAGTTGCTATTTTTGTCTCGTTTCCTGTCTCCAGCAGGGGGAGCTGGCGAGCCGTTTGGCAACACCGACTCGCGAAACAAATCAGATGCATCGTCTCACCACGCCGACTTTATGTGACACGTTTAATGAGGTTTCAAGTATCCTTTGACTTTAAACATCAAATTCCTGTGTCACGGCGAGCGAGGGGTTTGGCCACGCCCACTCGCAAAAAACAACAGTCACTTGAAACCCCTTTGGCCATGTAGTTTATCCCATTTGCCATAGTTATGAGTAGGAAACTCTTTTGTAAACCGTGGCGCTGAAATGCAGTTTTACATAAGGCTGAGAAACTGAGATTTGAAATGGTGTTTCCTGTGAAATTGTGCTCACGAAGCGACTTGAAAACTCCTTTGTGTGGACAATTTCACAGGAAACAGAACGTTTCAAAAACAGCCTTATCTCAGCGAGAAAAAAACAAATTTCTTCATCAGTACTTTGGCAAATGGGATAAACCACAAGGCCAAAGTGGTTTCAAGTCACTTTGTGTGGACAATTTCACAGGAAACACAATGTTTCAAAAACAGCCTTATCTCAGCGAGAGAAGCTCAAAAACAGCATAAAACTGCTTTACAGTGTCACGGCTTAAACTAAGTGTTTACGAACAAATTTCTTCATCACTACTATGGCAAATGGGATAAACAACATGGACAAAGTGGTTTCAAGTCACTTTGTGTGGACAATTTCACAGGAAACACAATGTTTCAAAAACAGCCTTGTCTCAGCGAGAGAAGCTCAAAAACAACATAAAACTGCTTTACAGCTTAAACTAAGTGTTTACGAACAAATTTCTTCATCACTACTATGGCAAATGGGATAAACAACATGGACAAAGTGGTTTCAAGTCACTTTGTGTGGACAATTTCACAGGAAACACAATGTTTCAAAAACAGCCTTATCTCAGCGAGAGAAGCTCAAAAACAGCATAAAACTGCTTTACAGTGCCACGGCTTAAACTAAGTGTTTACGAACAAATTTCTTCATCACTACTATGGCAAATAGGATAAACAACATGGACAAAGTGGTTTCAAGTCACTTTGTGTGGACAATTTGACAGGAAACACAATGTTTCAAAAACAGCCTTATCTCAGCGGGAGAAGCTCAAAAACAGCATGAAACTGCTTTACAGTGCCACGGCTTAAACTAAGTGTTTACGAACAAATTTCTTCATCAGCAAATGGGATACACTACATGGCCAATGTGGCTTCACTTTGTGTCTGCAATTACACAGAAAACAGCATTTCAAGACTCACTTTCTCATCCTAATGTAAAACTGCATCACAGCGCCGCGGCTTAAACTAAGTGTTTACAAACAAGTTTCATACTCAGAACTTTGGCAAATGGGATACACTACATGGGCAAAGTGGTTTCAAGTCACTTTGTGTGGACAATTTCACAGGAAACACAATGTTTCAAAAACAGCCTTATCTCAGCGAGAGAAGCTCAAAAACAGCTTAAAACTGCTTTACAGTGTCACGGCTTAAACTAAGTGTTTACGAACAAATTTCTTCATCACTACTATGGCAAATGGGATAAACAACATGGACAAAGTGGTTTCAAGTCACTTTGTGTGGACAATTTGACAGGAAACACAATGTTTCAAAAACAGCCTTATCTCAGCGCGAGAAGCTCAAAAACAGCATAAAACTGCTTTACAGTGCCACGGCTTAAACTAAGTGTTTACGAACAAATTTCTTCATCACTACTATGGCAAATGGGATAAACAACATGGACAAAGTGGTTTCAAGTCACTTTGTGTGGACAATTTCACAGGAAACACAATGTTTCAAAAACAGCCTTATCTCAGCGAGAGAAGCTCAAAAACAGCATAAAACTGCTTTACGGCTTAAACTAAGTGTTTCAAACAAATTTCTTCATCAGCAAATGGGATACACTACATGGCCAATGTGGCTTCACTTTGTGTCTGCAATTACACAGAAAACAGCATTTCAAGACTCACTTTCTCATCCTAATGTAAAACTGCATCACAGCGCCACGGCTTAAACTAAGTGTTTACAAACAAGTTTCATACTCAGAACTTTGGCAAATGGGATACACTACATGGGCAAAGTGGTTTCAAGTCACTTTGTGTGGACAATTTCACAGGAAACACAATGTTTCAAAAACAGCCTTATCTCAGCGAGAGAAGCTCAAAAACAGCATAAAACTGCTTTACAGCTTAAACTAAGTGTTTACGAACAAATTTCTTCATCACTACTATGGCAAATGGGATAAACAACATGGACAAAGTGGTTTCAAGTCACTTTGTGTGGACAATTTGACAGGAAACACAATGTTTCAAAAACAGCCTTATCTCAGCGAGACAAGCTCAAAAACAGCATAAAACTGCTTTACAGTGCCACGGCTTAAACTAAGTGTTTACGAACAAATTTCTTCATCAGCAAATGGGATACACTACATGGCCAATGTGGCTTCACATTGTGTCTGCAATTACAGAGAAAACAGCATTTCAAGACTCACTTTCTCATCCTAATGTAAAACTGCATCACAGCGCCGCGGCTTAAAGTAAGTGTTTACAAACAAGTTTCATACTCAGAACTTTGGCAAATGGGATACACTACATGGGCAAAGTGGTTTCAAGTCACTTTGTGTGGACAATTTCACAGGAAACACAATGTTTCAAAAACAGCCTTATCTCAGCGAGAGAAGCTCAAAAACAGCATAAAATTGCTTTACAGTGTCACGGCTTAAACTAAGTGTTTACGAACAAATTTCTTCATCACTACTATGGCAAATGGGATAAACAACATGGGCAAAGTGGTTTCAAGTCACTTTGTGTGGAAAATTTCACAGGAAACACAATGTTTCAAAAACAGCCTTATCTCAGCGAGAGAAGCTCAAAAACAGCATAAAACTGCTTTACAGTGCCACGGCTTAAACTAAGTGTTTACGAACAAATTTCTTCATCAGCAAATGGGATACACTACATGGCCAATGTGGCTTCACTTTGTGTCTGCAATTACACAGAAAACAGCATTTAAAGACTCACTTTCTCATCCTAAAGTAAAACTGCATCACAGCGCCGCGGCTTAAACTAAGTGTTTACAAACAAGTTTCATACTCAGAACTTTGGCAAATGGGATACACTACATGGGCAAAGTGGTTTCAAGTCACTTTGTGTGGACAATTTCACAGGAAACACAATGTTTCAAAAACAGCCTTATCTCAGCGAGAGAAGCTCAAAAACAGCATAAAACTGCTTTACGGCTTAAACTAAGTGTTTACGAACAAATTTCTTCATCAGCAAATGGGATGCACTACATGGCCAATGTGGCTTCACTTTGTGTCTGCAATTACACAGAAAACAGCATTTCAAGTCTCACTTTCTCATCCTAATGTAAAACTGCATCACAGCGCCGCGGCTTAAACTAAGTGTTTACAAACAAGTTTCATACTCAGAACTTTGGCAAATGGGATACACTACATGGGCAAAGTGGTTTCAAGTCACTTTGTGTGGACAATTTCACAGGAAACACAATGTTTCAAAAACAGCCTTATCTCAGCGAGAGAAGCTCAAAAACAGCATAAAACTGCTTTACAGCTTAAACTAAGTGTTTACGAACAAATTTCTTCATCACTACTATGGCAAATGGGATAAACAACATGGACAAAGTGGTTTCAAGTCACTTTGTGTGGACAATTTCACAGGAAACACAATGTTTCAAAAACAGCCTTATCTCAGCGAGAGAAGCTCAAAAACAGCATAAAACTGCTTTACGGCTTAAACTAAGTGTTTACGAACAAATTTCTTCATCACTACTATGGCAAATGGGATAAACAACATGGACAAAGTGGTTTCAAGTCACTTTGTGTGGACAATTTCACAGGAAACACAATGTTTCAAAAACAGCCTTATCTCAGCGAGAGAAGCTCAAAAACAGCATAAAACTGCTTTACAGTGCCACGGCTTAAACTAAGTGTTTACGAACAAATTTCTTCATCACTACTATGGCAAATGGGATAAACAACATGGACAAAGTGGTTTCAAGTCACTTTGTGTGTACAATTTGACAGGAAACACAATGTTTCAAAAACAGCCTTATCTCAGCGAGAGAAGCTCAAAAACAGCATAAAACTGCTTTATAGTGCCACGGCTTAAACTAAGTGTTTACGAACAAATTTCTTCATCAGCAAATGGGATACACTACATGGCCAATGTGGCTTCACTTTGTGTCTGCAATTACACAGAAAACAGCATTTCAAGACTCACTTTCTCATCCTAATGTAAAACTGCATCACAGCGCCGCGGCTTAAACTAAGTGTTTACAAACAAGTTTCATACTCAGAACTTTGGCAAATGGGATACACTACATGGGCAAAGTGGTTTCAAGTCACTTTGTGTGGACAATTTCACAGGAAACACAATGTTTCAAAAACAGCCTTATCTCAGCGAGAGAAGCTCAAAAACAGCATAAAACTGCTTTACAGCTTAAACTAAGTGTTTACGAACAAATTTCTTCATCACTACTATGGCAAATGGAATAAACAACATGGACAAAGTGGTTTCAAGTCACTTTGTGTGGACAATTTCACAGGAAACACAATGTTTCAAAAACAGCCTTATCTCAGCGAGAGAAGCTCAAAAACAGCATAAAACTGCTTTACGGCTTAAACTAAGTGTTTACGAACAAATTTCTTCATCACTACTATGGCAAATGGGATAAACAACATGGACAAAGTGGTTTCAAGTCACTTTGTGTGGACAATTTCACAGGAAACACAATGTTTCAAAAACAGCCTTATCTCAGCGAGAGAAGCTCAAAAACAGCATAAAACTGCTTTACGGCTTAAACTAAGTGTTTACGAACAAATTTCTTCATCACTACTATGGCAAATGGGATAAACAACATGGACAAAGTGGTTTTAAGTCACTTTGTGTGGACAATTTGACAGGAAACACAATGTTTCAAAAACAGCCTTATCTCAGCGAGAGAAGCTCAAAAACAGCATAAAACTGCTTTACAGCTTAAACTAAGTGTTTACGAACAAATTTCTTCATCACTACTATGGCAAATGGGATAAACAACATGGGCAAAGTGGTTTCAAGTCACTTTGTGTGGAAAATTTCACAGGAAACACAATGTTTCAAAAACAGCCTTATCTCAGCGAGAGAAGCTCAAAAACAGCATAAAACTGCTTTACAGCTTAAACTAAGTGTTTACGAACAAATTTCTTCATCACTACTATGGCAAATGGGATAAACAACATGGACAAAGTGGTTTCAAGTCACTTTGTGTGGACAATTTGACAGGAAACACAATGTTTCAAAAACAGCCTTATCTCAGCGAGAGAAGCTCAAAAACAGCATAAAACTGCTTTACAGTGCCACGGCTTAAACTAAGTGTTTACGAACAAATTTCTTCATCAGCAAATGGGATACACTACATGGCCAATGTGGCTTCACTTTGTGTCTGCAATTACACAGAAAACAGCATTTAAAGACTCACTTTCTCATCCTAAAGTAAAACTGCATCACAGCGCCGCGGCTTAAACTAAGTGTTTACAAACAAGTTTCATACTCAGAACTTTGGCAAATGGGATACACTACATGGGCAAAGTGGTTTCAAGTCACTTTGTGTGGACAATTTCACAGGAAACACAATGTTTCAAAAACAGCCTTATCTCAGCGAGAGAAGCTCAAAAACAGCATAAAACTGCTTTACGGCTTAAACTAAGTGTTTACGAACAAATTTCTTCATCACTACTATGGCAAATGGGATAAACAACATGGACAAAGTGGTTTCAAGTCACTTTGTGTGGACAATTTCACAGGAAACACAATGTTTCAAAAACAGCCTTATCTCAGCGAGAGAAGCTCAAAAACAGCATAAAACTGCTTTACGGCTTAAACTAAGTGTTTACGAACAAATTTCTTCATCACTACTATGGCAAATGGGATAAACAACATGGACAAAGTGGTTTCAAGTCACTTTGTGTGGACAATTTCACAGGAAACACAATGTTTCAAAAACAGCCTTATCTCAGCGAGAGAAGCTCAAAAACAGCATAAAACTGCTTTACAGTGCCACGGCTTAAACTAAGTGTTTACGAACAAATTTCTTCATCACTACTATGGCAAATGGGATAAACAACATGGACAAAGTGGTTTCAAGTCACTTTGTGTGTACAATTTGACAGGAAACACAATGTTTCAAAAACAGCCTTATCTCAGCGAGAGAAGCTCAAAAACAGCATAAAACTGCTTTATAGTGCCACGGCTTAAACTAAGTGTTTACGAACAAATTTCTTCATCAGCAAATGGGATACACTACATGGCCAATGTGGCTTCACTTTGTGTCTGCAATTACACAGAAAACAGCATTTCAAGACTCACTTTCTCATCCGAATGTAAAACTGCATCACAGCGCCGCGGCTTAAACTAAGTGTTTACAAACAAGTTTCATACTCAGAACTTTGGCAAATGGGATACTCTACATGGGCAAAGTGGTTTCAAGTCACTTTGTGTGGACAATTTCACAGGAAACACAATGTTTCAAAAACAGCCTTATCTCAGCGAGAGAAGCTCAAAAACAGCATAAAACTGCTTTACAGCTTAAACTAAGTGTTTACGAACAAATTTCTTCATCACTACTATGGCAAATGGAATAAACAACATGGACAAAGTGGTTTCAAGTCACTTTGTGTGGACAATTTCACAGGAAACACAATGTTTCAAAAACAGCCTTATCTCAGCGAGAGAAGCTCAAAAACAGCATAAAACTGCTTTACGGCTTAAACTAAGTGTTTACGAACAAATTTCTTCATCACTACTATGGCAAATGGGATAAACAACATGGACAAAGTGGTTTCAAGTCACTTTGTGTGGACAATTTCACAGGAAACACAATGTTTCAAAAACAGCCTTATCTCAGCGAGAGAAGCTCAAAAACAGCATAAAACTGCTTTACGGCTTAAACTAAGTGTTTACGAACAAATTTCTTCATCAGCAAATGGGATACACTACATGGCCAATGTGGCTTCACTTTGTGTCTGCAATTACACAGAAAACAGCATTTCAAGACTCACTTTCTCATCCTAATGTAAAACTGCATCACAGCGCCGCGGCTTAAACTAAGTGTTTACAAACAAGTTTCATACTCAGAACTTTGGCAAATGGGATAAACTACATGGGCAAAGTGGTTTCAAGTCACTTTGTGTGGACAATTTCACAGGAAACACAATGTTTCAAAAACAGCATTATCTCAGCGAGAGAAGCTCAAAAACAGCATAAAACTGCTTTACAGCTTAAACTAAGTGTTTACGAACAAATTTCTTCATCACTACTATGGCAAATGGGATAAACAATATGGACAAAGTGGTTTCAAGTCACTTTGTGTGGACAATTTCACAGGAAACACAATGTTTCAAAAACAGCCTTATCTCAGCGAGAGAAGCTCAAAAACAGCATAAAACTGCTTTAAAGTGCCACGGCTTAAACTAAGTGTTTACGAACAAATTTCTTCATCACTACTATGGCAAATGGGATAAACAACATGGACAAAGTGGTTTCAAGTCACTTTGTGTGGACAATTTGACAGGAAACACAATGTTTCAAAAACAGCCTTATCTCAGCGAGAGAAGCTCAAAAACAGCATAAAACTGCTTTACAGCTTAAACTAAGTGTTTACGAACAAATTTCTTCATCACTACTATGGCAAATGGGATAAACAACATGGGCAAAGTGGTTTCAAGTCACTTTGTGTGGAAAATTTCACAGGAAACACGATGTTTCAAAAACAGCCTTATCTCAGCGAGAGAAGCTCAAAAACAGCATAAAACTGCTTTACAGCTTAAACTAAGTGTTTACGAACAAATTTCTTCATCACTACTATGGCAAATGGGATAAACAACATGGGCAAAGTGGTTTCAAGTCACTTTGTGTGGACAATTTGACAGGAAACACAATGTTTAAAAAACAGCCTTATCTCAGCGAGAGAAGCTCAAAAACAGCATAAAACTGCTTTACAGTGCCACGGCTTAAACTAAGTGTTTACGAACAAATTTCTTCATCAGCAAATGGGATACACTACATGGCCAATGTGGCTTCACTTTATGTCTGCAATTACACAGAAAACATCATTTAAAGACTCACTTTCTCATCCTAAAGTAAAACTGCATCACAGCGCCGCGGCTTAAACTAAGTGTTTACAAACAAGTTTCATACTCAGAACTTTGGCAAATGGGATACACTACATGGGCAAAGTGGTTTCAAGTCACTTTGTGTGGACAATTTCACAGGAAACACAATGTTTCAAAAACAGCCTTATCTCAGCGAGAGAAGCTCAAAAACAGCATAAAACTGCTTTACAGCTTAAACTAAGTGTTTACGAACAAATTTCTTCATCACTACTATGGCAAATGGGATAAACAACATGGACAAAGTGGTTTCAAGTCACTTTGTGTGGACAATTTCACAGGAAACACAATGTTTCAAAAACAGCCTTATCTCAGCGAGAGAAGCTCAAAAACAGCATAAAACTGCTTTACAGTGCCACGGCTTAAACTAAGTGTTTACGAACAAATTTCTTCATCAGCAAATGGGATACACTACATGGCCAATGTGGCTTCACTTTGTGTCTGCAATTACACAGAAAACAGCATTTCAAGACTCACTTTCTCATCCTAATGTAAAACTGCATCACAGCGCCGCGGCTTAAACTAAGTGTTTACAAACAAGTTTCATACTCAGAACTTTGGCAAATGGGATACACTACATGGGCAAAGTGGTTTCAAGTCACTTTGTGTGGACAATTTCACAGGAAACACAATGTTTCAAAAACAGCCTTATCTCAGCGAGAGAAGCTCAAAAACAGCATAAAACTGCTTTACGGCTTAAACTAAGTGTTTCAAACAAATTTCTTCATCAGCAAATGGGATACACTACATGGCCAATGTGGCTTCACTTTGTGTCTGCAATTACACAGAAAACAGCATTTCAAGACTCACTTTCTCATCCTAATGTAAAACTGCATCACAGCGCCACGGCTTAAACTAAGTGTTTACAAACAAGTTTCATACTCAGAACTTTGGCAAATGGGATACACTACATGGGCAAAGTGGTTTCAAGTCACTTTGTGTGGACAATTTCACAGGAAACACAATGTTTCAAAAACAGCCTTATCTCAGCGAGAGAAGCTCAAAAACAGCATAAAACTGCTTTACAGTGTCACGGCTTAAACTAAGTGTTTACGAACAAATTTCTTCATCACTACTATGGCAAATGGGATAAACAACATGGACAAAGTGGTTTCAAGTCACTTTGTGTGGACAATTTGACAGGAAACACAATGTTTCAAAAAATGCCTTATCTCAGCGAGAGAAGCTCAAAAACAGCATAAAACTGCTTTACAGCTTAAACTAAGTGTTTACGAACAAATTTCTTCATCACTACTATGGCAAATGGGATAAACAACATGGACAAAGTGGTTTCAAGTCACTTTGTGTGGACAATTTCACAGGAAACACAATGTTTCAAAAACAGCCTTATCTCAGCGAGAGAAGCTCAAAAACAGCATAAAACTGCTTTACGGCTTAAACTAAGTGTTTACGAACAAATTTCTTCATCACTACTATGGCAAATGGGATAAACAACTTGGACAAAGTGGTTTCAAGTCACTTTGTGTGGACAATTTGACAGGAAACACAATGTTTCAAAAACAGCCTTATCTCAGCGAGAGAAGCTCAAAAACAGCATAAAACTGCTTTACAGCTTAAACTAAGTGTTTACGAACAAATTTCTTCATCACTACTATGGCAAATGGGATAAACAACATGGGCAAAGTGGTTTCAAGTCACTTTGTGTGGAAAATTTCACAGGAAACACAATGTTTCAAAAACAGCCTTATCTCAGCGAGAGAAGCTCAAAAACAGCATAAAACTGCTTTACAGCTTAAACTAAGTGTTTACGAACAAATTTCTTCATCACTACTATGGCAAATGGGATAAACAACATGGACAAAGTGGTTTCAAGTCACTTTGTGTGGACAATTTGACAGGAAACACAATGTTTCAAAAACAGCCTTATCTCAGCGAGAGAAGCTCAAAAACAGCATAAAACTGCTTTACAGTGCCACGGCTTAAACTAAGTGTTTACGAACAAATTTCTTCATCAGCAAATGGGATACACTACATGGCCAATGTGGCTTCACTTTGTGTCTGCAATTACACAGAAAACAGCATTTAAAGACTCACTTTCTCATCCTAAAGTAAAACTGCATCACAGCGCCGCGGCTTAAACTAAGTGTTTACAAACAAGTTTCATACTCAGAACTTTGGCAAATGGGATACACTACATGGGCAAAGTGGTTTCAAGTCACTTTGTGTGGACAATTTCACAGGAAACACAATGTTTCAAAAACAGCCTTATCTCAGCGAGAGAAGCTCAAAAACAGCATAAAACTGCTTTACAGCTTAAACTAAGTGTTTACGAACAAATTTCTTCATCACTACTATGGCAAATGGGATAAACAACATGGACAAAGTGGTTTCAAGTCACTTTGTGTGGACAATTTGACAGGAAACACAATGTTTCAAAAACAGCCTTATCTCAGCGAGAGAAGCTCAAAAACAGCATAAAACTGCTTTAAAGTGCCACGGCTTAAACTAAGTGTTTACGAACAAATTTCTTCATCACTACTATGGCAAATGGGATAAACAACATGGACAAAGTGGTTTCAAGTCACTTTGTGTGGACAATTTGACAGGAAACACAATGTTTCAAAAACAGCCTTATCTCAGCGAGAGAAGCTCAAAAACAGCATAAAACTGCTTTACAGTGCCACAGCTTAAACTAAGTGTTTACGAACAAATTTCTTCATCAGCAAATGGGATACACTACATGGCCAATGTGGCTTCACTTTGTGTCTGCAATTACACAGAAAACAGCATTTCAAGACTCACTTTCTCATCCTAATGTAAAACTGCATCACAGCGCCGCGGCTTAAACTAAGTGTTTACAAACAAGTTTCATACTCAGAACTTTGGCAAATGGGATAAACTACATGGGCAAAGTGGTTTCAAGTCACTTTGTGTGGACAATTTCACAGGAAACACAATGTTTCAAAAACAGCATTATCTCAGCGAGAGAAGCTCAAAAACAGCATAAAACTGCTTTACAGCTTAAACTAAGTGTTTACGAACAAATTTCTTCATCACTACTATGGCAAATGGGATAAACAATATGGACAAAGTGGTTTCAAGTCACTTTGTGTGGACAATTTCACAGGAAACACAATGTTTCAAAAACAGCCTTATCTCAGCGAGAGAAGCTCAAAAACAGCATAAAACTGCTTTACGGCTTAAACTAAGTGTTTACGAACAAATTTCTTCATCACTACTATGGCAAATGGGATAAACAACATGGACAAAGTGGTTTCAAGTCACTTTGTGTGGACAATTTCACAGGAAACACAATGTTTCAAAAACAGCCTTATCTCAGCGAGAGAAGCTCAAAAACAGCATAAAACTGCTTTAAAGTGCCACGGCTTAAACTAAGTGTTTACGAACAAATTTCTTCATCACTACTATGGCAAATGGGATAAACAACATGGACAAAGTGGTTTCAAGTCACTTTGTGTGGACAATTTGACAGGAAACACAATGTTTCAAAAACAGCCTTATCTCAGCGAGAGAAGCTCAAAAACAGCATAAAACTGCTTTACAGCTTAAACTAAGTGTTTACGAACAAATTTCTTCATCACTACTATGGCAAATGGGATAAACAACATGGGCAAAGTGGTTTCAAGTCACTTTGTGTGGACAATTTGACAGGAAACACAATGTTTAAAAAACAGCCTTATCTCAGCGAGAGAAGCTCAAAAACAGCATAAAACTGCTTTACAGTGCCACGGCTTAAACTAAGTGTTTACGAACAAATTTCTTCATCAGCAAATGGGATACACTACATGGCCAATGTGGCTTCACTTTGTGTCTGCAATTACACAGAAAACAGCATTTAAAGACTCACTTTCTCATCCTAAAGTAAAACTGCATCACAGCGCCGCGGCTTAAACTAAGTGTTTACAAACAAGTTTCATACTCAGAACTTTGGCAAATGGGATACACTACATGGGCAAAGTGGTTTCAAGTCACTTTGTGTGGACAATTTCACAGGAAACACAATGTTTCAAAAACAGCCTTATCTCAGCGAGAGAAGCTCAAAAACAGCATAAAACTGCTTTACAGCTTAAACTAAGTGTTTACGAACAAATTTCTTCATCACTACTATGGCAAATGGGATAAACAACATGGACAAAGTGGTTTCAAGTCACTTTGTGTGGACAATTTCACAGGAAACACAATGTTTCAAAAACAGCCTTATCTCAGCGAGAGAAGCTCAAAAACAGCATAAAACTGCTTTACAGTGCCACGGCTTAAACTAAGTGTTTACGAACAAATTTCTTCATCAGCAAATGGGATACACTACATGGCCAATGTGGCTTCACTTTGTGTCTGCAATTACACAGAAAACAGCATTTCAAGACTCACTTTCTCATCCTAATGTAAAACTGCATCACAGCGCCGCGGCTTAAACTAAGTGTTTACAAACAAGTTTCATACTCAGAACTTTGGCAAATGGGATACACTACATGGGCAAAGTGGTTTCAAGTCACTTTGTGTGGACAATTTCACAGGAAACACAATGTTTCAAAAACAGCCTTATCTCAGCGAGAGAAGCTCAAAAACAGCATAAAACTGCTTTACAGCTTAAACTAAGTGTTTACGAACAAATTTCTTCATCACTACTATGGCAAATGGGATAAACAACATGGACAAAGTGGTTTCAAGTCACTTTGTGTGGACAATTTCACAGGAAACACAATGTTTCAAAAACAGCCTTATCTCAGCGAGAGAAGCTCAAAAACAGCATAAAACTGTTTTACAGTGCCACGGCTTAAACTAAGTGTTTACGAACAAATTTCTTCATCAGCAAATGGGATACACTACATGGCCAATGTGGCTTCACTTTGTGTCTGCAATTACACAGAAAACAGCATTTCAAGACTCACTTTCTCATCCTAATGTAAAACTGCATCACAGCGCCGCGGCTTAAACTAAGTGTTTACAAACAAGTTTCATACTCAGAACTTTGGCAAATGGGATACACTACATGGGCAAAGTGGTTTCAAGTCACTTTGTGTGGACAATTTCACAGGAAACACAATGTTTCAAAAACAGCCTTATCTCAGCGAGAGAAGCTCAAAAACAGCATAAAACTGCTTTACGGCTTAAACTAAGTGTTTACGAACAAATTTCTTCATCACTACTATGGCAAATGGGATAAACAACATGGACAAAGTGGTTTCAAGTCACTTTGTGTGGACAATTTCACAGGAAACACAATGTTTCAAAAACAGCCTTATCTCAGCGAGAGAAGCTCAAAAACAGCATAAAACTGCTTTACGGCTTAAACTAAGTGTTTACGAACAAATTTCTTCATCACTACTATGGCAAAAGGGATAAACAACATGGACAAAGTGGTTTCAAGTCACTTTGTGTGGACAATTTCACAGGAAACACAATGTTTCAAAAACAGCCTTATCTCAGCGAGAGAAGCTCAAAAACAGCATAAAACTGCTTTACAGTGCCACGGCTTAAACTAAGTGTTTACGAACAAATTTCTTCATCAGCAAATGGGATACACTACATGGCCAATGTGGCTTCACTTTGTGTCTGCAATTACACAGAAAACAGCATTTCAAGTCTCACTTTCTCATCCTAATGTAAAACTGCATCACAGCGCCGCGGCTTAAACTAAGTGTTTACAAACAAGTTTCATACTCAGAACTTTGGCAAATGGGATACACTACATGGGCAAAGTGGTTTCAAGTCACTTTGTGTGGACAATTTCACAGGAAACACAATGTTTCAAAAACAGCCTTATCTCAGCGAGAGAAGCTCAAAAACAGCATAAAACTGCTTTACGGCTTAAACTAAGTGTTTACGAACAAATTTCTTCATCAGCAAATGGGATACACTACATGGCCAATGTGGCTTCACTTTGTGTCTGCAATTACACAGAAAACAGCATTTCAAGACTCACTTTCTCATCCTAATGTAAAACTGCATCACAGCGCCGCGGCTTAAACTAAGTGTTTACAAACAAATTTCATACTCAGAACTTTGGCAAATGGGATACACTACATGGGCAAAGTGGTTTCAAGTCACTTTGTGTGGACAATTTCACAGGAAACACAATGTTTCAAAAACAGCCTTATCTCAGCGAGAGAAGCTCAAAAACAGCATAAAACTGCTTTACAGCTTAAACTAAGTGTTTACGAACAAATTTCTTCATCACTACTATGGCAAATGGGATAAACAACATGGACAAAGTGGTTTCAAGTCACTTTGTGTGGACAATTTCACAGGAAACAAAATGTTTCAAAAACAGCCTTATCTCAGCGAGAGAAGCTCAAAAACAGCATAAAACTGCTTTACGGCTTAAACTAAGTGTTTACGAACAAATTTCTTCATCAGCAAATGGGATACACTACATGGCCAATGTGGCTTCACTTTGTGTCTGCAATTACACAGAAAATAGCATTTCAAGTCTCACTTTCTCATCCTAATGTAAAACTGCATCACAGCGCCGCGGCTTAAACTAAGTGTTTACAAACAAGTTTCATACTCAGAACTTTGGCAAATGGGATACACTACATGGGCAAAGTGGTTTCAAGTCACTTTGTGTGGACAATTTGACAGGAAACACAATGTTTCAAAAACAGCCTTATCTCAGCGAGAGAAGCTCAAAAACAGCATAAAACTGCTTTACGGCTTAAACTAAGTGTTTACGAACAAATTTCTTCATCACTACTATGGCAAATGGGATAAACAACATGGACAAAGTGGTTTCAAGTCACTTTGTGTGGACAATTTCACAGGAAACACAATGTTTCAAAAACAGCCTTATCTCAGCGAGAGAAGCTCAAAAACAGCATAAAACTGCTTTACGGCTTAAACTAAGTGTTTACGAACAAATTTCTTCATCAGCAAATGGGATACACTACATGGCCAATGTGGCTTCACTTTGTGTCTGCAATTACACAGAAAACAGCATTTCAAGACTCACTTTCTCATCCTAATGTAAAACTGCATCACAGCGCCGCGGCTTAAACTAAGTGTTTACAAACAAGTTTCACACTCAGAACTTTGGCAAATGGGATACACTACATGGGCAAAGTGGTTTCAAGTCACTTTGTGTGGACAATTTCACAGGAAACACAATGTTTCAAAAACAGCCTTATCTCAGCGAGAGAAGCTCAAAAACAGCATAAAACTGCTTTACAGCTTAAACTAAGTGTTTACGAACAAATTTCTTCATCACTACTATGGCAAATGGGATAAACAACATGGACAAAGTGGTTTCAAGTCACTTTGTGTGGACAATTTCACAGGAAACAAAATGTTTCAAAAACAGCCTTATCTCAGCGAGAGAAGCTCAAAAACAGCATAAAACTGCTTTACGGCTTAAACTAAGTGTTTACGAACAAATTTCTTCATCAGCAAATGGGATACACTACATGGCCAATGTGGCTTCACTTTGTGTCTGCAATTACACAGAAAACAGCATTTCAAGTCTCACTTTCTCATCCTAATGTAAAACTGCATCACAGCGCCGCGGCTTAAACTAAGTGTTTACAAACAAGTTTCATACTCAGAACTTTGGCAAATGGGATACACTACATGGGCAAAGTGGTTTCAAGTCACTTTGTGTGGACAATTTCACAGGAAACACAATGTTTCAAAAACAGCCTTATCTCAGCGAGAGAAGCTCAAAAACAGCATAAAACTGCTTTACAGCTTAAACTAAGTGTTTACGAACAAATTTCTTCATCACTACTATGGCAAATGGGATAAACAACATGGACAAAGTGGTTTCAAGTCACTTTGTGTGGACAATTTCACAGGAAACACAATGTTTCAAAAACAGCCTTATCTCAGCGAGAGAAGCTCAAAAACAGCATAAAACTGCTTTATAGTGCCACGGCTTAAACTAAGTGTTTACGAACAAATTTCTTGATCAGCAAATGGGATACACTACATGGCCAATGTGGCTTCACTTTGTGTCTGCAATTACACAGAAAACAGCATTTCAAGACTCACTTTCTCATCCTAATGTAAAACTGCATCACAGCGCCGCGGCTTAAACTAAGTGTTTACAAACAAGTTTCATACTCAGAACTTTGGCAAATGGGATACACTACATGGGCAAAGTGGTTTCAAGTCACTTTGTGTGGACAATTTCACAGGAAACACAATGTTTCAAAAACAGCCTTATCTCAGCGAGAGAAGCTCAAAAACAGCATAAAACTGCTTTACGGCTTAAACTAAGTGTTTACGAACAAATTTCTTCATCACTACTATGGCAAATGGGATAAACAACATGGACAAAGTGGTTTCAAGTCACTTTGTGTGTACAATTTGACAGGAAACACAATGTTTCAAAAACAGCCTTATCTCAGCGAGAGAAGCTCAAAAACAGCATAAAACTGCTTTATAGTGCCACGGCTTAAACTAAGTGTTTACGAACAAATTTCTTCATCAGCAAATGGGATACACTACATGGCCAATGTGGCTTCACTTTGTGTCTGCAATTACACAGAAAACAGCATTTCAAGACTCACTTTCTCATCCTAATGTAAAACTGCATCACAGCGCCGCGGCTTAAACTAAGTGTTTACAAACAAGTTTCATACTCAGAACTTTGGCAAATGGGATACACTACATGGGCAAAGTGGTTTCAAGTCACTTTGTGTGGACAATTTCACAGGAAACACAATGTTTCAAAAACAGCCTTATCTCAGCGAGAGAAGCTCAAAAACAGCATAAAACTGCTTTAAAGTGCCACGGCTTAAACTAAGTGTTTACGAACAAATTTCTTCATCACTACTATGGCAAATGGGATAAACAACATGGACAAAGTGGTTTCAAGTCACTTTGTGTGGACAATTTGACAGGAAACACAATGTTTCAAAAACAGCCTTATCTCAGCGAGAGAAGCTCAAAAACAGCATAAAACTGCTTTACAGCTTAAACTAAGTGTTTACGAACAAATTTCTTCATCACTACTATGGCAAATGGGATAAACAACATGGGCAAAGTGGTTTCAAGTCACTTTGTGTGGAAAATTTCACAGGAAACACAATGTTTCAAAAACAGCCTTATCTCAGCGAGAGAAGCTCAATAACAGCATAAAACTGCTTTACAGCTTAAACTAAGTGTTTACGAACAAATTTCTTCATCACTACTATGGCAAATGGGATAAACAACATGGACAAAGTGGTTTCAAGTCACTTTGTGTGGACAATTTGACAGGAAACACAATGTTTCAAAAACAGCCTTATCTCAGCGAGAGAAGCTCAAAAACAGCATAAAACTGCTTTACAGTGCCACGGCTTAAACTAAGTGTTTACGAACAAATTTCTTCATCAGCAAATGGGATACACTACATGGCCAATGTGGCTTCACTTTGTGTCTGCAATTACACAGAAAACAGCATTTAAAGACTCACTTTCTCATCCTAAAGTAAAACTGCATCACAGCGCCGCGGCTTAAACTAAGTGTTTACAAACAAGTTTCATACTCAGAACTTTGGCAAATGGGATACACTACATGGGCAAAGTGGTTTCAAGTCACTTTGTGTGGACAATTTCACAGGAAACACAATGTTTCAAAAACAGCCTTATCTCAGCGAGAGAAGCTCAAAAACAGCATAAAACTGCTTTACAGCTTAAACTAAGTGTTTACGAACAAATTTCTTCATCACTACTATGGCAAATGGGATAAACAACATGGACAAAGTGGTTTCAAGTCACTTTGTGTGGACAATTTCACAGGAAACACAATGTTTCAAAAACAGCCTTATCTCAGCGAGAGAAGCTCAAAAACAGCATAAAACTGTTTTACAGTGCCACGGCTTAAACTAAGTGTTTACGAAC
The DNA here is from genome assembly GCF_022577435.1 of Embiotoca jacksoni. Taxonomy (NCBI): domain Eukaryota; kingdom Metazoa; phylum Chordata; class Actinopteri; family Embiotocidae; genus Embiotoca; species Embiotoca jacksoni. Next base: position 3,117,844 of record NW_027185352.1, on the reverse strand, counting down.
AAATTTCTTCATCAGCAAATGGGATACACTACATGGCCAATGTGGCTTCACTTTGTGTCTGCAATTACACAGAAAACAGCATTTCAAGACTCACTTTCTCATCCTAATGTAAAACTGCATCACAGCGCCGCGGCTTAAACTAAGTGTTTACAAACAAGTTTCATACTCAGAACTTTGGCAAATGGGATACACTACATGGGCAAAGTGGTTTCAAGTCACTTTGTGTGGACAATTTCACAGGAAACACAATGTTTCAAAAACAGCCTTATCTCAGCGAGAGAAGCTCAAAAACAGCATAAAACTGCTTTACGGCTTAAACTAAGTGTTTACGAACAAATTTCTTCATCAGCAAATGGGATACACTACATGGCCAATGTGGCTTCACTTTGTGTCTGCAATTACACAGAAAACAGCATTTCAAGTCTCACTTTCTCATCCTAATGTAAAACTGCATCACAGCGCCGCGGCTTAAACTAAGTGTTTACAAACAAGTTTCATACTCAGAACTTTGGCAAATGGGATACACTACATGGGCAAAGTGGTTTCAAGTCACTTTGTGTGGACAATTTCACAGGAAACACAATGTTTCAAAAACAGCCTTATCTCAGTGAGAGAAGCTCAAAAACAGCATAAAACTGCTTTACATCTTAAACTAAGTGTTTACGAACAAATTTCTTCATCACTACTATGGCAAATGGGATAAACAACATGGACAAAGTGGTTTCAAGTCACTTTGTGTGGACAATTTCACAGGAAACACAATGTTTCAAAAACAGCCTTATCTCAGCGAGAGAAGCTCAAAAACAGCATAAAACTGCTTTACGGCTTAAACTAAGTGTTTACGAACAAATTTCTTCATCACTACTATGGCAAATGGGATAAACAACATGGACAAAGTGGTTTCAAGTCACTTTGTGTGGACAATTTCACAGGAAACACAATGTTTCAAAAACAGCCTTATCTCAGCGAGAGAAGCTCAAAAACAGCATAAAACTGCTTTACAGTGCCACGGCTTAAACTAAGTGTTTACGAACAAATTTCTTCATCAGCAAATGGGATACACTACATGGCCAATGTGGCTTCACTTTGTGTCTGCAATTACACAGAAAACAGCATTTCAAGTCTCACTTTCTCATCCTAATGTAAAACTGCATCACAGCGCCGCGGCTTAAACTAAGTGTTTACAAACAAGTTTCATACTCAGAACTTTGGCAAATGGGATACACTACATGGGCAAAGTGGTTTCAAGTCACTTTGTGTGGACAATTTCACAGGAAACACAATGTTTCAAAAACAGCCTTATCTCAGTGAGAGAAGCTCAAAAACAGCATAAAACTGCTTTACATCTTAAACTAAGTGTTTACGAACAAATTTCTTCATCACTACTATGGCAAATGGGATAAACAACATGGACAAAGTGGTTTCAAGTCACTTTGTGTGGACAATTTGACAGGAAACACAATGTTTCAAAAACAGCCTTATCTCAGCGAGAGAAGCTCAATAACAGCATAAAACTGCTTTACAGCTTAAACTAAGTGTTTACGAACAAATTTCTTCATCACTACTATGGCAAATGGGATAAACAACATGGACAAAGTGGTTTCAAGTCACTTTGTGTGGACAATTTGACAGGAAACACAATGTTTCAAAAACAGCCTTATCTCAGCGAGAGAAGCTCAAAAACAGCATAAAACTGCTTTACAGTGCCACGGCTTAAACTAAGTGTTTACGAACAAATTTCTTCATCAGCAAATGGGATACACTACATGGCCAATGTGGCTTCACTTTGTGTCTGCAATTACACAGAAAACAGCATTTAAAGACTCACTTTCTCATCCTAAAGTAAAACTGCATCACAGCGCCGCGGCTTAAACTAAGTGTTTACAAACAAGTTTCATACTCAGAACTTTGGCAAATGGGATACACTACATGGGCAAAGTGGTTTCAAGTCACTTTGTGTGGACAATTTCACAGGAAACACAATGTTTCAAAAACAGCCTTATCTCAGCGAGAGAAGCTCAAAAACAGCATAAAACTGCTTTACAGCTTAAACTAAGTGTTTACGAACAAATTTCTTCATCACTACTATGGCAAATGGGATAAACAACATGGACAAAGTGGTTTCAAGTCACTTTGTGTGGACAATTTCACAGGAAACACAATGTTTCAAAAACAGCCTTATCTCAGCGAGAGAAGCTCAAAAACAGCATAAAACTGTTTTACAGTGCCACGGCTTAAACTAAGTGTTTACGAACAAATTTCTTCATCAGCAAATGGGATACACTACATGGCCAATGTGGCTTCACTTTGTGTCTGCAATTACACAGAAAACAGCATTTCAAGACTCACTTTCTCATCCTAATGTAAAACTGCATCACAGCGCCGCGGCTTAAACTAAGTGTTTACAAACAAGTTTCATACTCAGAACTTTGGCAAATGGGATACACTACATGGGCAAAGTGGTTTCAAGTCACTTTGTGTGGACAATTTCACAGGAAACACAATGTTTCAAAAACAGCCTTATCTCAGCGAGAGAAGCTCAAAAACAGCATAAAACTGCTTTACGGCTTAAACTAAGTGTTTACGAACAAATTTCTTCATCAGCAAATGGGATACACTACATGGCCAATGTGGCTTCACTTTGTGTCTGCAATTACACAGAAAACAGCATTTCAAGTCTCACTTTCTCATCCTAATGTAAAACTGCATCACAGCGCCGCGGCTTAAACTAAGTGTTTACAAACAAGTTTCATACTCAGAACTTTGGCAAATGGGATACACTACATGGGCAAAGTGGTTTCAAGTCACTTTGTGTGGACAATTTCACAGGAAACACAATGTTTCAAAAACAGCCTTATCTCAGTGAGAGAAGCTCAAAAACAGCATAAAACTGCTTTACATCTTAAACTAAGTGTTTACGAACAAATTTCTTCATCACTACTATGGCAAATGGGATAAACAACATGGACAAAGTGGTTTCAAGTCACTTTGTGTGGACAATTTGACAGGAAACACAATGTTTCAAAAACAGCCTTATCTCAGCGAGAGAAGCTCAAAAACAGCATAAAACTGCTTTACAGTGCCACGGCTTAAACTAAGTGTTTACGAACAAATTTCTTCATCAGCAAATGGGATACACTACATGGCCAATGTGGCTTCACTTTGTGTCTGCAATTACACAGAAAACACCATTTCAAGACTCACTTTCTCATCCTAATGTAAAACTGCATCACAGCGCCGCGGCTTAAACTAAGTGTTTACAAACAAGTTTCATACTCAGAACTTTGGCAAATGGGATACACTACATGGGCAAAGTGGTTTCAAGTCACTTTGTGTGGACAATTTCACAGGAAACACAATGTTTCAAAAACAGCCTTATCTCAGCGAGAGAAGCTCAAAAACAGCATAAAACTGCTTTACAGCTTAAACTAAGTGTTTACGAACAAATTTCTTCATCACTACTATGGCAAATGGGATAAACAACATGGACAAAGTGGTTTCAAGTCACTTTGTGTGGACAATTTCACAGGAAACACAATGTTTCAAAAACAGCCTTATCTCAGCGAGAGAAGCTCAAAAACAGCATAAAACTGTTTTACAGTGCCACGGCTTAAACTAAGTGTTTACGAACAAATTTCTTCATCAGCAAATGGGATACACTACATGGCCAATGTGGCTTCACTTTGTGTATGCAATTACACAGAAAACAGCATTTCAAGACTCACTTTCTCATCCTAATGTAAAAACTGCATCACAGCGCCGCGGCTTAAACTAAGTGTTTACAAACAAGTTTCATACTCAGAACTTTGGCAAATGGGATACACTACATGGGCAAAGTGGTTTCAAGTCACTTTGTGTGGACAATTTCACAGGAAACACAATGTTTTAAAACAGCCTTATCTCAGCGAGAGAAGCTCAAAAACAGCATAAAACTGCTTTACGGCTTAAACTAAGTGTTTACGAACAAATTTCTTCATCACTACTATGGCAAATGGGATAAACAACATGGACAAAGTGGTTTCAAGTCACTTTGTGTGGACAATTTCACAGGAAACACAATGTTTCAAAAACAGCCTTATCTCAGCGAGAGAAGCTCAAAAAACAGCATAAAACTGCTTTACGGCTTAAACTAAGTGTTTACGAACAAATTTCTTCATCACTACTATGGCAAATGGGATAAACAACATGGACAAAGTGGTTTCAAGTCACTTTGTGTGGGACAATTTCACAGGAAACACAATGTTTCAAAAACAGCCTTATCTCAGCGAGAGAAGCTCAAAAACAGCATAAAACTGCTTTACAGTGCCACGGCTTAAACTAAGTGTTTACGAACAAATTTCTTCATCAGCAAATGGGATACACTACATGGCCAATGTGGCTTCACTTTGTGTCTGCAATTACACAGAAAACAGCATTTCAAGTCTCACTTTCTCATCCTAATGTAAAACTGCATCACAGCGCCGCGGCTTAAACTAAGTGTTTACAAACAAGTTTCATACTCAGAACTTTGGCAAATGGGATACACTACATGGGCAAAGTGGTTTCAAGTCACTTTGTGTGGACAATTTCACAGGAAACACAATGTTTCAAAAACAGCCTTATCTCAGTGAGAGAAGCTCAAAAACAGCATAAAACTGCTTTACATCTTAAACTAAGTGTTTACGAACAAATTTCTTCATCACTACTATGGCAAATGGGATAAACAACATGGACAAAGTGGTTTCAAGTCACTTTGTGTGGACAATTTCACAGGAAACACAATGTTTCAAAAACAGCCTTATCTCAGCGAGAGAAGCTCAAAAACAGCATAAAACTGCTTTACGGCTTAAACTAAGTGTTTACGAACAAATTTCTTCATCAGCAAATGGGATACACTACATGGCCAATGTGGCTTCACTTTGTGTCTGCAATTACACAGAAAACAGCATTTCAAGTCTCACTTTCTCATCCTAATGTTAAACTGCATCACAGCGCCGCGGCTTAAACTAAGTGTTTACAAACAAGTTTCATACTCAGAACTTTGGCAAATGGGATACACTACATGGGCAAAGTGGTTTCAAGTCACTTTCTGTGGACAATTTCACAGGAAACACAATGTTTCAAAAACAGCCTTATCTCAGCGAGAGAAGCTCAAAACAGCATAAAACTGCTTTACGGCTTAAACTAAGTGTTTACGAACAAATTTCTTCATCACTACTATGGCAAATGGGATAAACAACATGGACAAAGTGGTTTCAAGTCACTTTGTGTGGACAATTTCACAGGAAACACAATGTTTCAAAAACAGCCTTATCTCAGCGAGAGAAGCTCAAAAACAGCATAAAACTGCTTTACGGCTTAAACTAAGTGTTTACGAACAAATTTCTTCATCAGCAAATGGGATACACTACATGGCCAATGTGGCTTCACTTTGTGTCTGCAATTACACAGAAAACAGCATTTCAAGTCTCACTTTCTCATCCTAATGTTAAACTGCATCACAGCGCCGCGGCTTAAACTAAGTGTTTACAAACAAGTTTCATACTCAGAACTTTGGCAAATGGGATACACTACATGGGCAAAGTGGTTTCAAGTCACTTTCTGTGGACAATTTCACAGGAAACACAATGTTTCAAAAACAGCCTTATCTCAGCGAGAGAAGCTCAAAAACAGCATAAAACTGCTTTACGGCTTAAACTAAGTGTTTACGAACAAATTTCTTCATCACTACTATGGCAAATGGGATAAACAACATGGACAAAGTGGTTTCAAGTCACTTTGTGTGGACAATTTCACAGGAAACACAATGTTTCAAAAACAGCCTTATCTCAGTGAGAGAAGCTCAAAAACAGCATAAAACTGCTTTACAGTGCCACGGCTTAAACTAAGTGTTTACGAACAAATTTCTTCATCAGCAAATGGGATACACTACATGGCCAATGTGGCTTCACTTTGTGTCTGCAATTACACAGAAAACAGCATTTCAAGACTCACTTTCTCATCCTAATGTAAAACTGCATCACAGCGCCGCGGCTTAAACTAAGTGTTTACAAACAAATTTCATACTCAGAACTTTGGCAAATGGGATACACTACATGGGCAAAGTGGTTTCAAGTCACTTTGTGTGGACAATTTCACAGGAAACACAATGTTTCAAAAACAGCCTTATCTCAGCGAGAGAAGCTCAAAACAGCATAAAACTGCTTTACGGCTTAAACTAAGTGTTTACGAACAAATTTCTTCATCACTACTATGGCAAATGGGATAAACAACATGGACAAAGTGGTTTCAAGTCACTTTGTGTGGACAATTTCACAGGAAACACAATGTTTCAAAAACAGCCTTATCTCAGCGAGAGAAGCTCAAAAACAGCATAAAACTGCTTTACGGCTTAAACTAAGTGTTTACGAACAAATTTCTTCATCAGCAAATGGGATACACTACATGGCCAATGTGGCTTCACTTTGTGTCTGCAATTACACAGAAAACAGCATTTCAAGTCTCACTTTCTCATCCTAATGTTAAACTGCATCACAGCGCCGCGGCTTAAACTAAGTGTTTACAAACAAGTTTCATACTCAGAACTTTGGCAAATGGGATACACTACATGGGCAAAGTGGTTTCAAGTCACTTTCT